>NC_091689.1:11636060-11939090 GCF_041296265.1 Equus caballus | reverse complement strand
ATTCAAATAGCATTAAATCGAAAGACAAAAACGAATGTTTTTTTGGAGATAATATGAGCAGCAGAGAATAGCAGACAAAGGAGTAGGAAACTTTTACTAGAAAATGTAGTGGTTTTGGTGCCTTTGTTTCAAACTACCAGATCTCTCAAAGACAGAATCAAAGATGGCATACCATAAAAAGTTGTAACTCAATGACAAAAATCAGGCAACAATATGACAATGTTTTCCAAATTATAACCTATAGACTAGAGAAGAATAATGAGGCACACTTAACTACACGACTTCAACTTCTAGAAACACACTATTAACTCCAGCCAGATCTTAGGTTAATTTAGTAGAAAAAATTCATTCAAGTGAGGCAAAGCTAAGTCAGCAAAAAAACAGCGAATATGCTTTAAAAACAGAATGACCATATAATTCATCCAAACCACTTCTGAGACCAAGGGGGCACGAGGAATGCCAGACCAAGTGTACATCAGGACTTCGCAGGCATAACAAGATAAAAGATCCCTCTACTTCAAGGTGAGCAATACTTACAGATTCTGTTTTCTACGGTCAAATAACGTTTTTAATTCCTAGGAGTTACTGACATTAACTTGCTTGCCATGTCCTTGACATCCAGAAGAAAATGACCAAGGAATTTGTACACTAAGAGCAAAATGAACGGGCCACTAAGTCAGTCACACAGCACGCCCTGGGCCTGCAGCAACTGGAAGAGCTCTAGGCATCTCAGGCCAAAATGCAATCACCTGGCCTCTCCTCCAAGGTTGGAGAGCTCCTTCACGACTGAGAAGAAAGGCAGCAAGAGTCAGGATGTGGCTGGAAAAAAAGGACGAGAGAAAAACAGCTTTGCCTACACAGATAGTAAACCTATAACCTGACCAAATTATCGACCAACTACAGGTCACCTTACTGCCTCTAAAAAACTTCACCTTCCATTTTTACCTACTGGAGCTTCAAGAACTGCTTATAGGAAGGTCATGTACCCAAGTTCATAAAGAGCACTTTCACATCATTTCTGTACTTCCTATCCTGCAGAGTGCTAACCTAACCCAGGATGCGAGTCTTCATGGTCACTCATATAATTCTGCCCATTGAAATCCCAAGATATTAAGATAATAAAAGCTAGAGCATTTACACTAGATGCCACAAACTGTTCTACATATATTATGTGTGTATATATACGTATACACTCACACACATTCAATTAATCTTCTCAACCACTCTGAGAGCTGGGATTAGATTAAGGCATACGGAGCGAGACAGCCTGGGTTCTAGTCCTGACTTTACCACTTGCCAGCTATGAATCCCTGGGTGAGTTACCTAATCTATCTGTGCCTCTGTGTTGTCCTGTGTAAAGTAAGGACAATAATACCAACTCATAGCGCTATTGTAAGTCTTAAATAAGTTGATATATGGAAAGCTCTTAAAACAGCCTGGCTCAGAAGAAATGCCAATAAATGACAGCAACCATCTTCACCTCCACATTACAAATAAAGAACCTGAGGCCAACTAGTTAAACAACTTTTCCAAAGTCACAAAGCTGCTAAGTGGAAAAGCCGAGATTCAAACCTATAGGATCTGGAGTCCAGGCTCTTAACCACTATGTTACACTGCCTTTAAGAACGCCTTACTCTCTGTTTCAAATCAAAAGGCAGATTGTTCCATACTTGTGAAAAGAAATTCTGAAAAACCACGCAATTGCCACAACCAAAGTACCCAGACATTTGGTGCCCAATGGAACCTACGTTAAAATCAGAAACAGCAGGTCACACGCCAAAACACAGAGCAATTTCAAGCGCACACAGTTGCTTCCGGAACTACCCGGGAATACGCTTTCATGCCCCAAACTGCCGAGATGCTCTATTCCAAGCCCTGGGGAACATTCAGGCTCAGAAGCACCCTCACCAGTGGGCATTCCCAACATGGAAAACTAGGAACAAAGCCATGCTGGAGGATAGAAAGGGATGCGAGCGGTCTAGGCCCATCCTGCCCGTTTCTCCTGCAACATCAGCAAATTCTAACACAAGCAGGGGCCGGTCCCGTGGCAGGGTGGTTAAGTTTGCGCGCTCTGCTTCAGCAGCCCAGGGTTTCGTCAGTTTGAATCCTGGGCACAGACATGGCACCACTCATCAGGCCACATAGCACAACCAGAGGCACTCACAACCAGAATCTACAAGTATATACTTTCAGGCTTTGGGGAGAAGAATAAAAGAAAAACAAGAAGATTGGCAACAGTTGTTAGCTCAGGTGCCAATCTTTAAAAAAAAAAATTCTAACACAAGCAGGCCGGGCTTGTGCCTTGCCACCATTTCTATGAGTACATTTCATTCAGAGGGAATTCAAAGGCAACGAAAGATATCTTACCTTTTTAAAAATTTTTCCATTTGGTTGCACTTCATCTTCCTCATTTAAAATTTCACGTGTTCCCAAGAGTCTTTTGTCCTTAAATTTGTTTTTCGCATACATAAAAACTTTATCTAGTGTATCACATCCAGGGTATAATACCGAAGCCAAGCCATCCAGACTGTTGACAGATCTGTATGCAGAGTCGGGTTCTGAACTTACAGGCTTTGCTTTAATTTGGCTTGGTTTTTTTCTTGACTCAGACAAAAAATAATATGGAATGTATGTTAAAATAGTGTAAAGTGATATTACAAAATGTATGAAAAATAAAAGAACGGGGTTGATGGTCTGTTTGAGCTTCATGGTAGACGGTTTTGAAGACACGTGGTTATTCATAAGTGCTCAAAAAGCAGAATTAACAGATTTCCGTAAGAATCTAGAAGGAAGAAAAAGAAGTATTAGTTCAAAATCATTTTTAAATAACTTTAAAGAAAAATTCTTCATATTAGATAGGAAAATGACGATTTTTTTCCATCAAGCAGCAGCTAATACACTGGCCCCAGCAATGTCCTGTCCATTCCTGATATTTCTAAGAGACCCATTTGTATGTATCTATTAACAGTGGAATGACCACAGAACAGTTGCCACATCATTCTGTAAACAGGTGGCTCTTTTCCAACCTAACGTTAAGTATCCACAAACACTTGCCAAGGGCAAGGACGGAGAAAGCCAGAAGACCTACAAAAGAATGGAGCCCCAAAGTGCGCCATCTCCTGCCCTCCAGTGGCTCATTACACTGGGGATGACCAGTACCTCACGTGTATGCCACATTCTCCTCTCCTGTGGCCCCACAGCCACTACTAAACAATCACTGCTTTCTTTCCCATGAGCCGGTTCTCTCAACCTAGGCAGCAACAAGCAAGTGGAGTTGGCAAACAACATGAAATTCACTTTCCAGAGCAGCTCTAGATATTTTCCAATTTAGGCAGGTTAAACTGTGGGGCACGAAGGCAGCAAACTTTGGACATTTTATACTTGGCGTTCATCAGACTCACTGAGCATCTACTACTGTCAGATTCTGTTCTAAGTACAGGGACTAGCACAGTCTAAGTGCCTTCTCTCCTGAGCCTATACGCTCACTGGGAGAGGCAGGCAAACACAACGTATGCCTGTCAGGTGCTGATACATCCTACCAGGAAAAACAAACCCAGCCGAGGGACATACAAAGTGCCGGGCGAGGCTGGAGAGGCGCTCTAGCATACGGGTGGTCCACAAGAGCCTCTGGCACATGATATCTGAGCAGAGAGAGAAGGAAGAGAGAGGGTGAGCCCTGTGCCTATGTGGGGGAGAAAGGCACTCCAGGTAGAGAAACAGCCTTCATGTGGCACGTGGGTAATAGTGTCATTTTTGAGGAAACAAAAGTGAAGCAAATACTAACTAATGACTCCCCCAGCTCCAAATCCAGGGCTATGATATCTAGCGTTTCTCATCTCCTAACCCAGCCTCCACAGTGTAGAAATTCTATTCCAGGCAAGCGCAGCCAAGAGATCTGGGGAATCCCTCCTTCCACCCGGTTCCTACTCATGGGCAGAAGCTCTACCCGAGGCGCGGCAGGCCGAGAACAGCGGACACCAATCATCTTGCCTCAGCTCGTTCATAAGGCAGACACTGCAAACCGAGAGGACCAGTGGCTACAGCCACAGCCAGCACCCCACATGCAAAGCAGAGGACAAGCTGCTGTCCCCACCCGGCTCTGGAGCAACGGCACAGAGATCTGCAAAGGCCAGAGAAGCGGGCTGTAAAAACAGAGAACCCTAAGCAATCTCTAAGAGAGCTGACTGCAGGTGGCCTGAGATCCGGGAGGCTCAAGCCTAATGACGTTGTTGAAAACAATGGAGACTGGTACCTCCACGACAGCAACAAGCCCAAGAGCAGACCAACAGGAAGTGTAACAGAGAGCATCAGGGACAGAGATGCCTAAGAAGAACTTGAGTCGGACAGCTCAGACTGGCCTCACACACAACCCCTACAAAGGCCATCTAACTGGATCACACTGTGGGGCAAGTTCCGGCCCCGGGCTTAGCTGAAAACAATACAGCAATCGGCTGGCTGTGGGCAGAGAATAACTGCTGGGTGTGATACTGACAGAGGCAGACTTGGCAGAAATTTCACAAGGAGATCTGGGAAAGAGACAGTTAAAGAGAGCCCTCCTAAAACTGCTGTCACCCGGGAAGAAGGCCCTTCAAGGAAACTGGGGTCCCCAGGCTGTGCCCTCTGAGGAGCAACACCAGAGGATGCGCACTCAGAAAAAATAACCTTCACTGAAATAGGTTTTGGGGCCCAGGGCAGGCCACCCCAAAACAGCCCACAGTAGTATACTGATTATTTTGAATTAAAGTTACTTGAGAAGCAAAAGCTGTATTCTGACCCCCCTGTGTCTGTTTCCCCGAAAGCAGGAAATGAATCTCCCGGGTGAAAGGGGCCCTCCTTGCCTCCTCACCAGAGCCCGGGGACTGAGGGCCCAGAAGCCCGCAGAGACCAACCTGGCTAATTTACTCCTTCCAGCCTAAACTCCTCACTAATTCCGTACCTGAAATCTCAGTTACTTTATCCTGGCATTCCTCACAAATTTGTTTCTTTGTATAAAAGACACATATACTGCCCGCTTTTGTTCACTCTCCAGCATCATTTCTCTACGATCTCCACAGGTATGTATTAAACTGGGTTCTTCTCTTCTTAATCTGGTCTGGTGTCAGTTTCATTATTAGTCCAGCCATGAGAACACAGGAAGGGGAGAAAGGAGATTTTCCCCCACTCGACACAGGCCAGCCAAGTCACTAAACAAATAAACAAGCAAACAACACAACAAGAAACCACAGAAAGGGGAGGGGAGAATCAGTATTCAGAATTGCTACAAACCATCTGATGTCCAGTTTACAAGAAAAAATTATGAGGCATGCAAATAAACAGGAAATTACAACTTATACATGGGGGGGGAACAGGCAACAGAAACTGTCCTGGAGGGGCCCAAACATCAGACTTCACAGACAAGACACCAAAGTAGCTACTATAAATACGTTCAAAGAACTAAAGGAACCCATGCTTTACAAACTAGAAGGCCAACTGTGCAATTTTACAAGCTAAGGAACACCTCTACCTTTGCCCATGTACAGCTGGTGAGAAGCCAAGACCCCCCCGAGATGATCCCCAGGCTCCGCTCACCATCCCAAGCTATTTTCTTTGAGAATGTATTGTGTAGTACTCTGGAGAATGAGTCCAGAGAATCTAGATTTTTGCCATATAGGGCATGAAGAGCCTTTGAATGTTTCTGTGTAGGAAAATGGCACGCTGAAAACAAATGGTCCTACTACTTCCAGGACATCAGAGCTGCAAAGAATTAAGGCACATAATTTGTACCTTAATAACCCAGGAAAATGATGTTATCTCAGTAAGTACTCTCTCTGAAATTTAATTTTGCATATTTGTACTTTGAATTAAAAAGTAAAACTGTAACTAAAACTATTTTTATCCACACATTATCAATATGACTGTATATATATAAAATCTTAAGGCATCCACTACAAAGCTAAGAGAACTAACAAAGAGTTCAGCAAAGGTTGCAGGATACAAAATGAATATAAAAAATCATTTCTATATACAGGCAATGAATAATCAGAAAATGAAGTTAACAATTATATTTACAACACTAATAGAAATAATACCTAGGATTAGATATAACAAGAAGTACAAAATTTGTACTATGAATACCACAAAACATTGTTTAAAGATATTAAAGACTTAAATAAATAGAAAAACATCCCTTGTTTATGGATTATAAGACTTAATATTATTAAGAGGGCAACATTTCAAACTGATGTACAGATTGAACACAACCCTTACCAAAATCTCTGCTGGCTTTTATACAGAAATTTGTAAGCTGAGCCTAAAATTCACATGGAAATTCAAAGCAGCCAGAACAGTCAAAACAATCTTGAAAAAGAACAAAGCTGGAGGACTCATCTATCTCAATTTCAAAACTAACTACAAAGCAACAGTAACATCAAGACCTGTTGTCCCAGCCAAAGGAAAGACACACAGATCAACAGAATAGAAGTGACTAGAAATAAACTCCCATCTTATGGACAACTGATTTTCAACAAGGCAGAAAGAGCATTTAACAGGGAAAGAATAGTCTTTTCAACCAATGGTGCTGGAACAACTACATAGCTACACCTCAAACGATGAAGATGGTGCCCTTTCTTATATTATACAAAAAATTAACTCAAAATGGATCGTGGTGCTGAAAGAGCAAGCTAAAACTATAAAACTTTTAATAAGTACTAATCATTGAGTGTAGGCAGCACTTCAGGAAGAGTACAGTAAAAGGTAGAGAGGCGAGTTCTGGCATTTTCTGAGAAGTCTTCTTGGATCAAATAACAACATATTATGACCTTAAAGGCTGGGGGAGGGGACAGGAACACAGATTTTTAATAGATGACACCACATAATTTGAACAAGCACCAAAAGAAGCAGGTGCTCAGGAAACAGCCAGCCACCCAGTAGAGCAGGGTGGGGATGAGGAGATGAGAGGAGGGCAGGCTGTTACAGGCCTCAAACTGTAAAGGCCAAATTGTGGTGGCATTCGATGCTGGGGAAGGAATGTGCTCCACATTTCAACGCACACAAACACACAGTTTTAGAAAATAACTGTATGCAGAGGATAACCTGAAGGCAGAGAAACAGGAGGCAACGAAATTACATAAAAGATCGCTGAAACAATCCTTTACTCCCCGATCAGGAGGCTAAGGTGGTGTGGCAGGGAGCCGGCAGCTGGAATTCCCAGCTCCTGAGTGTCCGGAGGGTGGCGGTGGGAGCGGCTGCTCCTCCAGCCCTTCCCAACAACTGAAATCATTCTGTTCAACATGGTGACGTGGTTTCCACATCTGAATCATGAACATAACAGTCATGAATTAGAGCAGCGGCAGTGAAAGGAGGCAATACAGTTTTGCTGCCTTCCACTGGGACAGATGGTGAGCCACGGTTGGATGGGTGGTGGACAGGAGATGAACACAAGTCGAAAGTAACGGGTTTAAGATGCCTGTGAGTCATCCAAACATATAAACCGTGAGACTTAAGAGGGGTCAAAGCTAGAAGCATACACACACAATAAGAGGCCGGATGAGACTGCCCAAAAAGAACACGGAGGAAATCTCCAAGATGAAGTGCAAGGACAGAAAACTTTTAAGGGAAAGCAGTGCCAAGACTGAGAGGAGGAAAATCTCACTGAAAAGACTAGGAAAGTAGGAGAACTTGGAGAGGCAGTGTCGCGAAAGCCAAGGGAGGGGAGAAGCAAGGAGAAGAGTTCAGTAATGTCAAACGCAGCCTCGATGTACCAGCCACATGCGGAGACATAAAATTTCTCTAAAAGGTTTCAGATAAACAAGGTGAGCATCCCCCTTTCAGAAAGCAAACCTGGACAATTACATCTGGTCACCTTTTCCTCCACAGCCCCTAGTTTCCACTCTAGTTTAATAAGGCCTCATCCACCCCAGGGTTAAACCAACGGTACGCTTTATGTTTTTTCCTAGAATTTACGCAAATGTTACATCTAGATCTTTGATCAGTATGGAGTTTACTTGTCCTACATTGTGTCAGGTAGAAAGCTAACTTTTCCTTTCAGATGAACTGCCTGAACCGTTCATTAAATAAACCACTCACTTTTTTAATTAACCAAAACGTCACCTTCAGCAGGAAGTTCTCATTCGTACTGGGATCTGTTTCTGGACGCTGCTCTGTTTCCGGGATCTATTTGTCTACAGCTTTGCTAATACCCTACTACTCCAGATACAGCAGACTGTCAGCAGTGCTTCCCAACTGCATCAGTTACCTTACAGAGTATGTACAGTGAGACTCCTCCACCGCGTCTCCCCCGCTCCTCACCTCCCCATGCCTATGAATTAAGGCTCTGTGGCAGACTCATTCTTAAACAGCGGCCATGTGATTTTTAAGCACACTAATGTTTAGGAACCACTGCTTTAAATACCTGGTAAGATCCTCATTATCCATATTTTTCAAAATTTTCTTACCAATTCTTACAGATTTATTCTTCTACATAAATTTTAATGATTTAACATTTCTGCACGGTGAAAAAATTTTTAAAAATCAAACGGAAAAAAAAAACACATGACAAAATATACAAAGAGCCCCTACAAATTAAAAAAAAAAAAAAGCAACACAAAAACTGGGCAAAGAATAAGTACAGAAAAGCCAAAAAAGAGGAAATGCAGGTGCTAATACATACACGCAATATGTTCTCCTTTACTTGTAATAAAGATTAAAATGAAGCCATACCAATTTTCATGCAAAAGTTTTAAAAACATGTAAAAGACCACACTATCCAGAGTCCAGTGAAGTAACCCAGCCATATTTAAAACACAAACACATGGGGCCGACCCGGTTGCGCAGCGGTTAAGCGTGCACGTTCCGCTTCGGTGGCCTGGGGTTCACTGATTCGGATCCCGGGTGTGGACATGGCACTGCTTGGCAAGCCATGCTGTGGTAGGCGTCCCACGTATAAAGTAGAGGAAGGTGGGCACGGATGTTAGCTCAGGGCCAGCCTTCCTCAGCAAAAAGAGGAGGACTGGCAGTAGTTAGCTCAGGGCTAATCTTCCTCAAAAAAAACACACACACAAACTCTTTGCAATCCCACACTCTGAACTCTCTTCCACAGAAAAACAAGTGTATGTTAAGCACATATGAACAGGATTCAGTCGGTCATTATTTCCCACACATTTACTGAACACGCACTTCACACCAAGCACTCTTCCAGACGATGGAGCCACAGTCGTGAACAAAACGTGAGGGGTAAACAGACGATAAACAAATAACTAAACATCATGAGGATCCAGGAGCCGCGGAGACAAATACAGCAGGTCAGAAGAAATGAATACTGTGGGAGGAGGGCTGCTGCCTTATAAAGTGGTTGAGAAAGGCGTCTCAGAAGCTATGAGCAGACAGTGAGAGAGAGGCCCATATGGATTCGTGGAAGAACATTCTAGCTGAGCCCAGGGAGGAAGGGGGGCAGGGAAAAGAGAGGAGGTCAGAGAGGATTTGGCGAGAAGGGGGCCAGATCCTGAAGGGCCTGGCAGGCCACCGTGAGAACTGTACTGAAATGAGGGAATCCTCTGATCCACCATAAAAAGGATGACTCCGCTGCCACGGGAGCAGGGAGACGAGTTGGGAGCCTTTGGAGGGACAGGCTGTGAGATGACAGTGGCTTAGACCAAATGAGGATGAAGGAGGTAGTGAGAAATGACCTGATTCTGCCTGTTTTGAAGCTACAGCCTTACACACAGTGAGAGAGAGTCAAGAATGAGAGAGAGGAGTCAAGAGTGACTCTAAGGTTTCTGGCTTGAGGCGTTGAAAAAAAAACTGAGGTGTCATTTACTAACAAAGGGAAGAGTGCAGGAGGAGCAGGTTTGGGGAAAGAATAGTTCAGTTCTGTGAAAGGTAACTTTGGGAGTTCTCAGCACACTGATGGCACTGACAGCCATGAGACTGGCAGAGACGGCCTCGAGAGTGAGAAGAGGTGCAGGGAGCAGATCGTGGGACATGACCAGTTAGAGGACTTGAGGAGGCAAAGGGGGCATGAGAGAGGGGTCAGCGATGACAGAGAAACCAGGAGGGTGTGGTCACAGGAGGAGGATACTGACCAGATTTACACGTGTTACCGGCAAGCCAACAAAGATAGTGACTGAAATGCAAATAGAAACGCCAAGGAGACGAGACTTCACACCCATAGGACGGCTATTATCAATCAAACATAAAATAACAAGCACTGGCAAGGATGTGGAGGTGGAGAAACTGGAACCCTTGTGCACAGCTGGTTGGGATGTAAAATGGTGCAGCTGCTACTGAAACCACTGAGAACCATGACAGGATGGTAGTGGAGTCACAAAAAGCCTGATGTTCAAATATGTAAGGAATGGGGTGATAGATGACTATAACAAGAAGGAACAGTAAGCAGTACGGTCTGAAGGCAAAGCTTGGAAGACATGGCAGTATTGTCTCAGAGGCAAAAGACTGTTAATGTAACCAGACTAGGCCCAAGATGGAGTCGCTCATGCTAAGTGCCACGTCAGCAAACCAAACCTTAACAAAGGGTCTGTGCTCGGCTCTCCCAGGAAAGACAGGCCCAGGTCAAACCACCAGCACTTGCCTGCTCGGCTCCAAGACTTCCCGTTGCTCCATGTAAGGCAGTAACCCTGCTTTAACCCATGAGCAAATGCCCAGTCTAACTCCCTTGTTCCTGCTCACTTTGATCTATAAAATCTCTTGCCTTTGTACAGCTCTTTGGAGCTCTTTTCTATCTGCTAGATTGGAGGCTGCCCAATAATCGCTAAATAAATCCTATTACATCAGTTAATTGTCTGCAGAAAATTTTCCTTTAACTGAAAACAGAAAACGATCTAACTCAATCAAAGAATGGCCAAAGAACTGACAGATCCACAGCATGCACAATTACGCAGCCATCACAAACATGTCAAATGTACATGCAACTGACCTGGAGGGACTTCCATGTAACTTGCCAATTCCATTTAAAAAAAAAATGTATATACAGGTACACAGGCTTTATGTTTGACTACAGAAAAGGTATGGACAAGTCAGAATTCTTAAGTAATTATCTCTAAATATGTAAATGCAGTTATAATAGGTCAAAGTACACTAATTTTCCACCACAAAGAATATGATAACTTCCACCTTTACTATACTCTCAGAACTGCTAATTAAAGTAACAAGATGAGTCAAGTTTAACAACATTAAATGAAAATGACCCATCACTATTTATACAATGATAGATGAGCAAACACTAAATCTTAAAATGTGAAACTGTGTAACCAGCCAGCTTCAAACCCTAAAATATGTTTTTAAAACATTCTTTGTAAATGGTCAATGGGGTTACATCAAAAGAAGTTATTTACATCTTCTGTCATTTTAACTAACAGTTGTTTTAGATCATAATGATCAAGTCTAGGGAAAATCTTTCCCTGTGTGGCCTCTATTACCTGAGAGGAAGAACACAGGAGATGTGGGGAGAGTGGAGGAGCAGGGAGGACAGACAGGATTTTGTGTCACTGTCAGACAGCTGAAGATAGAGCTGGGGTTATGAAAACAATTGTGCATAAAGTAATGGAGATTAATGCCCACCTACAAAATCACCCTCAAATGATACCCTACAGGGATATGAAATTCTGACATTAAGATAAAATTTAATGTTTTAAATGGTTACTAAGGAGTATTAGTAATATCACAGGCATACAACCTATATTAACTCCCCATTTTTCATTACAGGCAAAAAAAAAAAAAAAGCTATGAAAAGCTTCTAGAGACAACATGTATTTCAGTAATGCAAAAAAAAGTAAACGCCTGAATTTATGGGGGCGGGGGCAGGAGGTTGCCACAGGGATCATATTCATACTAGTAAACGGTTCTACCTTCTTAGCTCTGGTTGCTGCTATCTAAACACGGAAACTTCAAGAACCTCTTAGACTCAGGGGAGATGCAACACAGCGGCATTTCAATCCATTAACCTCCACAAGCTGGAGGACTGAACAAGGAAAATGGGAGCCACGCTCAGAATCTAAGACTTGTGCAGAGTCCACAGGAGGGAAGAGGTCAGTAACGCCATTATATTCACTCTGCTAATACAGCAGGTCTCTTCTGCCCCCACACTCACCCCCATCAGGAAAAGGCACCTCAACTTCCAGACCAGAGGAGGAACCCCAATACTTGTGGGTTCTCCTATAAATTCACTGAGAGCAGTGTGTCCCAGGAAAGAAAGGAGGTGATGATAAAATGCTCCAGAGGGGACATCTTGATACCCCACAGACAATATATTTCCTGGTTAATCTTGCCCACCACCCAATCCTATTTCCTCCTCTGTGTTTTCTGTGCAGCCTACAACACCCAAACATGCATTAATACTACGTAACTGTTCATATCTGAAAAAACATACAGCTGAACATTTTACTCTAATGAAGTATAACTAAGTGGATTGCACAGCGATGGACATCAAGGAATGTGTATTCTGCTAGCATAAATGTGCCTAAAATTTTTCACCATACTTGCAATAAATGGGAAACAATTCTGAGTAGCAACCAAGCAAGCACTGCATAGGGAACTTCATATTATCTCATTTAATTGTTACAAAAACCCAACTTCAAACAGATTGTGCCCAGAGGCACTTACACCTAACAGATGGGGAAGAATTTTAACATACATGTTTGACTCCAAAGCCCACCCAAACTTTCCAACTCCCCCAGACTCCCTAAACTCTAGGGTTAACACTTCATTGTTAGTAAAAAAAAAAAAAAGGGGGGGTGAAGATAAAATAAAACAGAGTCCTTCACTACTTTAGAGACTCTCCTTTCCACGAGAATAAGTGACAGTCACCTTCATTCTCCAGAAACTGAAAGAGTCCCTGATAAATTATCCAAATAACTTACACTGAAATAAGAAACCATGGTCAAGGAGGGCAGAAAGAAAGACCTCCTCCCCAGAACTAGGCTCTAACAAGCTGTAAGGGAAAACGCACCCAGCAACTAGGGTCTGCCATCAGGAAGAGATTCTGCGGAGGTGGGACCCTGGGTCTGATGAAGATGTTTGCCTCTCTGCTTCCCATATAATAAAAATAACATGAAAAATACATATCTAGTTCAGAATAGTTTTAAAACATTCACTGACTGTATGCACTGCAGCCAAAAAAAAGAAAGAAAAAAAAACCAGACCCAACCGTAGAAAAGTTTTTAATTCATACAAATATCAACGTCCGAGTTAATTTATTCTGTCTCAGTACTGCATAACACAGTGATTCTCACTCTTCCTTTACTGAAGGAAAGCTGAAGCACTTTCCCTTTCTAAACCGCAAATATTAACACAATCTTTAACAACTTTGAAGATTTCAGCTCTGACTTGAGGCATCACTGCTCTATGAATGAAATTCGACTGTACGGCTGAAAATCGAGATCATTAACCCCATGTAAGCACTTCCTTAATACAACAAACAAAAAGGTCAAGGAATTCTGGACCAGAAAGTCAATTAAAGACATTCCTGGAAGATTGAGTCATATTACCATCTGGATTAGATGGTCTTTCAATTCACAACTAGGAAATTTGTGGAGCAAACAGTTTGGTCTTTTTCTTTTTAAGGCAATTATTAAAAGTTAGTACTTATTATAACCTCAGAAAATAAAATTTTGGCCCTAAAGACATATATTGGAAAGGAAGGAGGGAAGCAGAGAGGGAGGGAGAAAAGTGAGCAAGACTTTCCCTGAATACATTTAAATTAAAAATTGAAAAGCAGCTCACGAGCCAACCGCCCTTACACAGCCCTCAGTCACCCACCGTGACTGTGTCACCTCTTCAGTCCTCTTATTACACTAGCTGAAGTAACAGCAGGGCTCGCGAGAACTCTCCTTAACCACAAATACAGTGCCCTGACTTCCCTAACCATGATCCAGACACATTTTTCTTTAAATCTACTTTTAGTCCATCTTCCTTTTCTAAAGTCCAAGTCAGATATACTAAAACAAAAAAAAAAATGCTAGGGGCCAACCCAGTGCAGGGGTCTGGAACTGGCCACCCCAAGATATGTCTCTTTGGCATGAGGATTATTTGAGGCTGATTGCTTTTGATAAACTGGGACAGGGAAGGAGGCTTTGAAAAGTAGAATTTACTTACCCTTTGTAAGAGATATTTACATTGTAAAGGAACTCTCCATCCGTAAAGATATCTCCAGAAACTCTTAATCAATGGGGAAGGCAAGGACTTAAATCTGCATTTGTTTATTGTGCTTGTCTGGTAACCTCCTGTAACTGACTACCCTCCCCCTCCCAACGTTGGCATTTCCTTCAGGATTAAGCATCTTTCCTTAGGCTAGGAACTGATTGCTGCGCTCACCTGTGACCACCCAGCTCGAGACAATAGGCTTGCCTCCTGCTACGCCCTGTGAGATAGCAGACCCACTACCTGCTGTGTACATCAAGCGCTGTGCCAACAGGGCAATCTTGTGACTTTTGTGGGAGGGACATTTCAATCATATGTGAAATACCCCGTATGGGGGTATACAACCACTCTGTGCACCCCACTTCTTTGGTGCCCTTTCTTCCTTCAGGAAGAAAGGCCCCAGGCCATGGTTCCTCATAAAGCTTTGTTTAATTTTCTCTTGCTATTCTGTCTCATGTGAATTTAATTCGTTCTCCGGCCAGATGAACCCACACTGGATAGAGGAAATGTCTTCCTCCCCTACACCAGTGTTGGAGTGGTTAAGTTCACACGCTCTGCTTCAGCGGCCCGGGGTTCACAGGTTTGGATCCTAGGCACGGACCTACGTACTGTACATCAAGCCATGCTGTGGCAGCATCCCACATACAAAACAGAAGAAGATGGGCACAGATGTTAGCTCACGGCCAATCTTCCTCACCAAAAAAAAAAGAAGAAGAAGAAAGAAAAAAATGCTGGGTCTTGACATAAAATCAAACAGGAAACAGAAATTAGGCAAGGGAATTTATACCTTTTTCAGCTTGCTACAGAACAGAGATTTTAAACAGATACATGCACAAGCATACACACAAACACACACACACACACATGCATACCCACATCTCAGCTCTGCCACTAATTACTAAGAGACTTTGTCCAAGTCACTAAATCTTTCTTTTTTTCCCCTCCCCAGTACACAGTTGTAAGCCATTTCAGTTTCTTCTATGTGTGATGCTGCCACAGCATGGACTGATGAGTGGTGCAAAGGTCTGCACCCAGGATCCAAACCAGCAAACCCCGGGCCACGGAAGCAGACCAGACGAACTTAACCACTTGGCCACGGGCCAGCCCCCTGAGTCACTAAACCTTAATCTGCTCACCATTAATGTCGATGGAATTCAACTCAACCTATTTTAAGACTAGACTCTACTGATGCCTAGGGCTCCCAAATCTATTAGGAGGACTGACAGTCATCAAACAATGAAGATTTAAATCACCTGAAGAACCCATTTCTGTCTTGTACATAAGGTGCTTTCTCTCTTTTTTGGGGGGTGGGGGGGCAAGAGTTCCCCTGCTTCAAAAAAACAAGCAAAACACACTCAAGGAGAGGATTTCTAATTTCCATTTCAAAAATTCTAACATTTTCCAATCAGATCAGATTGTCTCCACGGTGGGCAAATGAACAGGTGCAGGAAGGGGGTGAGGACAGCTTTGCTCTTTTTGATTGTGAATCATGTGAATGTACTATCTAAACAACAAAAATACTTTTTAATATTTAGTCTAAAAACACTATGATGGGTGGTCTATGAGAATGTGCAGGTGTTTGACAGACTGATCCAACAAACATGGGATGGGCTCAGATCTGGGTTCAGTTTCCTGACAAGTAAAGGAGCACTAACTGCTTCAAAACAACACACGCGCACACGCACGTGTGCATATGCACGCAGGCGCACAAACACACACACACACACACACACACACACACAGCAGTTTTAATGCACTGGCCAAAATCTGGTTTCATATACTTATCCCAACCCCTTGCATCTATCTCTGTCCACACGGCTGAAAGAACAAGTCAAGGACCCCAAAAAAGGAAACTGCCAGATGGTGCTTCCTTAAGTAGACAAATGTGTGAAGCTGAAGGTCCATCAAAAAAAGCAGCTAAGTGGACTTTTTACACACCAAAGTGTCCTTTCACTCTTTAGAGCTGCCAGATTTAACAAAAAAAATACACGATGCCCAGTTAAATCTGAACTTCAGATAAACAGTGAACAAATTTTAGCGTACGCATGTCCCATGCAATATTTGGGACATAGAGTAAAAAGTTATTTGACTTTTATCTGCAAGTCAGATTCAGCTGAGCGCCTTGTATTTTACATGGCAGCCCTACTCCCATCCCCAGTCTACCACAAAGTGTGACAATTAATTAGGATGACCCACCACTCTGGTTTGCCGGGGACTGCGGGGCTTCCAGGGACATAGGACTTTGAGGACTCAAACCAGGAAAGCCCCAGGAAAACCAGGACAGGCTGGTCATCCTCCAATCACTGATTTCATGGGTAAGCAAACAAACTGCAGCCTCGGCTCCACCACCCACCTTTCTGTACCTTATTTCCCCATATCTGTCATCATTTATCTCATGCACAAAATTTAAAGTGAGGACAAAATGGAATGTGGTCCAAATAAAGGACTTTGGAAAAATGCAAAGGCATTATAAATGTTAGTTATTAGCACAGCTAGTTTGGGTACAAAGTTCTGTTTCATGCAGAATTTCAAAGCAGACGACTACTTTTTTCTTTCTATGCCTCATTTGATCTACTGAAGGTACTATTACTTGAACGCTGGCTTCACTGCACATAAAAAACGTTCAAAAGACTTGCTCCTTTCAGAACTATGGCAATAAGCTTCTGATGCTGGCCCCCCATTTACTCACGTGTAACACGAGACCAGTCCCTTTAACATCCCCAAGTTCCAGATTCACTGTAAAACTGGGGTGACATTACCTCACCAAACTCCCCTTAGGAACAAACAAGGAAAGCAGGTGAAAGAATTCCACATATACTACAAAATACGGTGTATGTTTTAATAGCACTTTAAATGTTGTTGCTTGTACAAAACTATGAATACCAATATTTTCCTTTTATCTTGATTATTTCTTACTCCCACAGATTCTGAAAATACTGAAGTCAATTCAACTGTACCCTTCCTGAGGGCTCCGGCTACAGAGCCAAAGAGACTGGCTCTGACACTTAGCTCTACTATTAGATAAATCACCTTTCTAAGCCTCAGTTTCCTCATCTGTAAAATGCGGAGAATCATAGCTGTACCATTTAAGATTATGAAGAGGATTAAACAGTTAATAGATGTAAAGGATGTAATACTTGCCTCATAATAAGCACTCAAATCTCAGCTGCTATTATCATTGATTCAGGCTTAATACATTTACCATTTTAAAGGTTAGAAGGGGCTGAAATCATATACCCATCCATGAAGTCCCTCATAAAATAACAGTAAGCAAAAAGAATGATCACGATACTTAACATATCTTGTATTTGGAATCAGTTGTCTTCCATTTAGCCTCCCTAGATAGGTAGTCAGTTTTGGGGATTTCTCTCCATGAGCTTCAGTTAGATGATTACAAATTTATTTTTGTTCAAGAAAATACACATACTAAAAATGCTTTTTTTCTCATGTCCAGCCCTCCATGCTAAAATTTAAACGTCCTTAGATTTTATGACACAGAACTGCTGAATCCTACTTTCTGGATCGCACTCCAGTCTGAGAGGCAGAGAATACATGTGGAATATAATTCAGGACCAACTCTGCTTAACCAATTCAACTTACACAGCCTCCAGACACCTAAAAAGGATGACCCTCAATAAGCTTCCCCAACTCTGAAGGTTTCATAGTCTTAGGTCCACCCTTAGTAACCTCACGCCACGACCCAGCAGCACAGGGGGCGTACTCAGAGATGGCTCTGCAGCCCATTCATCTACCTCCTTGTCACCCAACCACACACACCGCAACACCCATTCAGGCTTCTGAATCATTCTGCCTCAACTTCCTCATCTATGTGAAACCTATTCCTACTCTGCTTTCTACTTACCCTTCCCAAGCCACATACCCCCACCCCTTCTATTATTATATCCAAAAGGAGTGATACGAAATTCTCTATAAAGAAGTAGAGCTTTTTATTAGAATTCTGTTCAAGACTGAGTCACTGAAGGGGACCAAGGGGAATGGCATGTGCAGTCACCAGATTATCCAAATGGTAGGGCAGGAGCCCCACTTAGCAGCATCATTTTGATATATTTATCAGTCTGACTAACTAGCCAAGAAGTGAATGCCTTGACTGTATTAAGACAATAATGAATAGGACCATTTACCCTTTAGTACTACTCCTTATTTATTCCAATTATCTCCAACAAAATGGTTAAAGAGAGCCAACTGTATAAATATTTAAGGAGAACATGAACTATTAGCTTACATAAAGACACCAGCTTTGCTAGTCGGTACTAAGGGCCTTAATTCCAACTCAGTCCAGCTGAGCACTATTGTTAGTATTAGAGGAAACTGAGCAGACAGCCTAATTTTGAAGTGAAAGTTGTTTTACTTGGATTAATAACTTCACTTTTGAATTTGCCTATTTTCTTCCCTAGAAAAAAATAAAAAATTAAATTAAAGAAAACTCAAAGGCCAGGGGCTAAATATAATAGTTCCAAACATATGAAATATGTCAGCAAAAGTAAACGTGCTTATAACAAAGTAAATATGAGGCTTAAGAAAAGACAGTTCTTCAGGTTAAGTCTAGCCTCTGAGAACATAAAGAGATTCAAGTGTCTAAATTAAGATTTTCAAGATATTTTTAAAATGTTTACCTCATCTATGACTAAGAGCTACAACAGCTTAGAATAATTCTGCATCTAAGACTATCCAATCTAAGTCTATACCTTTTCTCTTCATTTCAAGGATTTATCACTTGCTCAGTGAGATTCCTCAGATGTTTTCTTATCTTTTCCTCCATTTCCCTCCTCACTGTAGAAGCCCTTCTTAGCTGTATCTTGGCATATCAGTTAAAAACAAACTTAAGAAAAAGCAAATACCAAATATAATTAGAAATTACAAATATATTGTGGGAATACATATAACTACAGGAGAAATTACCTGCATCACAACTAACATTATATCAACTTCATTATTTGTACTACCTAAACATTAAAATAGTTAAGAATAAGGTTTAAACATGCAGTTATATCCTTTAATCAATATTGAGTCCTTTATTGTATTTTATTTTATTCATATAATCTTATTCATTTTTTTTCCTTTTTTAATTCTTTACATAAAATATTTTCTTCTTCCCATAAATTCTCAATTATTTTACCACTAGTAAAGCTTTTCCTAAACAACAGGTTTTAAAAGAAAAGCTACTGAGACAAATAGTTGTCTTCCCTCTCCTCGCCTCCATTCTCCAGTGTGCCCAGTTTTCTGACCTCTGCAGTTTTTCCTTAAGTGTTCAAAAACTAGATTGTGTTTTAAAAATAGAAAGCACAAGAAAAAGGAATCCCCCACCAGTAGCTATGAGAAATACTTGGCCCAACTCTAAGGGAGTTGAGCCAAGGGAGCAGAGCAGCAAACCTCCTGCTGTCCCCATCTCCTCCCAAACTCCTCAACCAGACCACGTTCATAGACACAGGAAAACACTCTGACCCCTCTCTCTACCGCAGGGCTGGATGCACAGACGACACTGCGCCTCCCTCTGAATGTGGAGCACTGCATCTTCACGATGAGGGACCAAGTCCTGGAGGCCATCAAATTGGCCTACTCCATAAAATATCTGAAGATAAGTTACTAGAATCACGTACAGAATATACCTTTTTTAACCAAAATAACTGAACACCAAGAAAAAAATAAGAGTAATGAACTTGCTGTGAATCTGTAACACAGATTTAAAACACTATATAACAGCTATAATAAAAGCCTAAATTTATTCATATACAATTCTATTTATTAATGTTCTCTCTCAAATTCTCCATGTCATCTTTAGACAGACTACTAAATAACACTAAAATAAAACTCTATAGCTTCTCCAGATTTTTTTAAGGAGTTTAAAATGCTTCAATCCAACAATTACACAAAGGACAAGCACACAAGTGAATGAGCTTCAGTTTACATCATTTCTTAAGTCAAAGGACTTCTGAATATGGCAGTTCCCACACATGAAGAGGTGGGGTTCTAAGTTTTAGAACTCAAAACAATGGATTCCCCAAAAAGTCCGTGAAATTCCCTTTACTTCATGGCAGAGTTAACCTACATAAAAATGACAAAAAATTTCCTTCCTCTTTTTGGATACCTGATCAAGTTTAGGCAAAATTATGAGAGACAAAGTGACCTTTGTCACTTTGCCGTACCATTTTTTTCCCACGTACCTCCTTCCTCCCTTCAGAACAGATGCACTGAAACTCCAGAACCACTCCTCCGTCTACCCCTATCTGGCTGACCCTCTATAAAGGCAACACTAATTGCAGTCATTTACATAAATGCCTTACTAGTTAATGCCTATTGTTTAGTATTCAGTAAATTATCTCTGCCATTTCAATTTCATTATAAATCCAAACTCTGTTGATCCATTCTTAGCTAGAAATTCAAAGTCAGGGGTTTCCATAACCCACTAATCACTAAAAGAAATCTGTAGAGAAAGTACCCTGTTACAACGTATTTACTTAGTCACTTCAAAGCACTCTTGATCTAGGCCAAGTGTATCCCTTAAGAAGACGTAGGCAAAGAAATGTCTAAAATAAATCAAAGCGAAGGCACACCAAGGAGCAAGGCATAGTCCTGTGTGCATCACACGTGCTGCATTAAAAAATGGTAATCTTAGCTACATACCTAAAAGGCCTGGAAGGACACACTCCAAATTCTAAGTAATTCCTAGCAAAAGAATCGGACAGACAGGGAAGTTTCCCTTTCAGTTACACACCCCTACACTGTTTACAGTTTTTAATAACATATTATTTGTGTAATTTCTTTTTAAAATCAGCAGAAAATGTAAAGATCAGTAAATTCAACTCCTGTGGACAAAGATTTTGGAATGATCTTCTGAGAAAAGATGATGTCCACAATCATGATTCTAACAGGTAAAATGCTTATTGCCTTTATATTCTCAAAGCACTTTGCCAACACACACTCTTCCTTGTAACAGTTCTATACCACTTTACTTCCATTTCATAGACTGCGAAAACCTTTCAGATCCTTTGATCCTTCGACTCTTGCCCCAAAATTTCACAAAGTACTGTAAGGAAAGAATAAAACTGTACTAGATTTTACCCGATGACAACTGTAAGGGACACGCAGAACTTTCCGTAGATTAACAAAACGCCCACTGCTGCACAACTTCTGTTAAAATGTCCAGTCAGAAATTTAAAATAACAGTAACCCAAATTTTAAATGACCATCACGTGGTGAAACGGTAATACCAGTCTAACTAGTGCTAAACTTCACAGGGCCTGCTGAGGGGCCGGCCCCGTGGCCGAGTGGTTAAGTTCGCTCCGCTGCAGTGGCCCAGGGTTTCGCCGGCTCGGATCCTGGGCACAGACATGGCACCACTCATCAAGCCATGCTGAGGTGGCATCCCACATGCCACAACTAGAAGGAACCACAACTAAAATATACAACTATGTACCAGGGGGGATCTGGGGAGAAAAAGCAGGAAAAAAAGAAAAAAGATTGGCAACAGTTGCTAGCTCAGGTGCCAAAAAAAAAAGAGGCTGCTGAGCTCAAACTCTGGCACAGGTACTTAATGAAATGCAAACTGAGGAAAGGAAGGTAGATAATACTGCTGAATAACACGGCTTAATGTTCCAATG
This sequence comes from Equus caballus, assembly GCF_041296265.1. Lineage (NCBI taxonomy): Eukaryota > Metazoa > Chordata > Mammalia > Perissodactyla > Equidae > Equus > Equus caballus. Next base: position 11,917,341 of record NC_091689.1, on the reverse strand, counting down.
GGTTTGTATGGAATTAAAATTAGTATGAAAAGTACCTTCTCATAACTTCCATAATTCTACAATCACAGAATGGGAAAAATCTGAAATTTTTTTCTTTCACAGTTTAGCCACACTTGGTTCTAACTTAATACATTTTATGCCTAAAATAGAAAGATTTTGTAATAAAACTAAGCATTTTACCAGTTGACAAGGGCAGGAGGTGCTAGTGCCTTCAGGATAGGCGCCTTTGTTTCAACACCTGTCAAAACAAACACATGAGGACAAGCATTACTACACGTAGTCTGGTTAATCAGAGCCAATGTCACCCTTCTCCTGGAGACAGTTCTACTTCTAAACCTCACAGGAAAACTTCTGCCGAGTTTTTCTATAAACACCATCTATCACACTAGCAAATGATATTTTATCATGCAACCTTTCACTGAAAAAGCATATTCCACTACACACCAATGAGACTGGCCAAAACACAGACATCACGGAACACTGGTGAGGATGTGGAGCAGCAGGACCTCTCATTCACTGCTGGTGGGAAAGCAAAATGGCACAGCCACTTTGGAAGTCAATTTGGCAGTTTCTTATGAAACCAAACATACACTTATCACATGATCCAGCAATTGTGCTCTTTAATATTTAGCCAAATGAACTGAAAATTTATGTTTACAGAAAAACTGCACGTGAATGTTTACAGCAGCTTTATTCATAATTACCAAAACCTGAAAGTAACCAAGAAGTCCTTCAGCAGGGAAACACACAAGCTGTGGTACACTCAGACAGAGCAATATTATTCAGATTCAATTCAATATTATTCACGCTAAAAAGAAATGGGCTACGGGCTACCAAGCCACGAAAAACATGGAGGAACCTTAAATGCCTATAACTAAGCGAGAGAAATCAATCTGAAAAGACTACATACATATGATTCCAACTATACGACATTCTGGAAAAGGCGAAGCTATTGAGACAGTAAAAGGATGAGCAGTTGCCAAGGGTTAGGGATAAAAGTGGGATGAACAGGCAGAGCTCAGAGGATTTTTAGGAAAGTGGAACTAGTCTGTATGATACTAAAAGGGTAGATTAGATGTCATTACACATTTGTCATAACTCATGGAATGCACAGGACCAAGAGTGAACCCTGACATAAACTAGGGAATCTGGGTGACGCTGATGCATCAAGGGAGGCTCCCCACTTGTAATCCATGTACCACTCTAGCGTAGGATGCTGACAGTGGGGAAGGCTGTGCAAATGAGAGGGCAGGGGGTGGACACGAATCTCTGTGTCTTCTGCTCAAATTTGCTGTGAACTTGAAACTGCTCTAAAAAATAGTCTGTTTTTTTTTAAAAAAAAAGGACATCCAAAATTCTTTTTAAAAAGTATATTGAATGTATTCACATTTTGGTGGTCAAGAAGAATAACTACTGAGACTTACAAACAGTATTTCACTCTGTATACAACACTTTTATACATTATCAATGATTTTCTCAATCATTTATGAAGCAGATGTTAGCTGTCATTACAGTCATTTAAAAAAATATATTAACATCAGCCCAAAGTCATAGAGCTAGTTAGCAGAGCTAACATATTTTTGAATCAAAATTCAGCACACTACTGCCTCATTATTTATTTCCTCATTCTCTACCAGGCAGCCAGATAGACTACAAAAAGGTTAGGCCTAAAAACCAGATATATCTGGGTGCAAAATCCTTGCTCTGTTTCTTACTACCTATGACTTTAGACAAGTTCATTCCTTTACTCATCCATCTGTCCATCTGGGGGGAAAAAAATCTTACAAAACTTACTTGTTATTTCCTGTGTCAGTTTCCTCATATATAAATTAGGACAACAACGTATATAAACAATTCATATCCATATTTGAGGAATTACTATAAATAAAAAAGACAACTCGATAGAAAAAATGGGCTATGTAAACTCAGAAAAATTCCAAATGTCCATTAAACAGGAGCAAAATGGTCAATCTCACTAGTTATTAAGGATATGCACATTAAAACAGTATCATTTTCCTCCCCCATCAGATTCTTTTTAATGGAACAAAAATCACAAGTATCGTCAGGGATACAGGAAACAAGACAGCTTGGGGCACTGCTGGGAAGTGCAGCCACTCTGGAGAGCAATTAGGTAGCATCCAGCAAAAGCTGAAAATGTAAATTCATAGGACCTGACAAAATCCCTTCGAGGACCTTTTCCCTGGAGAAACTTTGGCACGTGTGCATACTTAGTTTACCCTGTTTTGTTTTGTTAATTAAATGGTCCAACGTGACAGGTCCTAGTATTTACTGGGCCTTCAGTAAATGCTGAATCTCCTCCACAGCTATTTACTACATGCCTGCTGGGCTCCAGACCTAGCTTCTCATTCTGGCAATGAGACAACAGTATCGCCAAGTTCCTACTCCAGGGGTAGACACTGACAAGACAGATCATTCGGACATGGCAGAGACTAGTGAAGAAGTACACAGACCTTATTAAGAAAACAAGCAAACGCAGTTCTCTGTCTAGGAGGGGAACAGAACGTCAAGGAAAGGTGACTATAAGTTGAGAAGACCCATATATTTTGGCCAAGTGGACAAGAAGAGAGGGAAGTGCAGGCAATAACAACAGTGTTAGCAAAAGCACAGAGGTATATGAGAAAAGAACTTAAGAAAATTCTAAGTACTTGAGGAGGCTTTCCTAGATCATCCAGTGGGCCCTAAATGCCATCACAAGCATCCTTACAAAAGAGAGGCAGTGGGAGAACTGACGCACACACAGGAAGGCAATGTGAAGACAGGGCAGAGAGATCTGAAGACGCTGGCCCGGAGACTGGAGTGATGCCACCGAACGCAGCGGTCACCAGAAGCTCAAGAGGCCAGAACAGAGTCTCCCCTCAAGCCTCCGGAAGGAGTGCAGCCCCGCCAGCACGTGAATTCTGCCCGCTGATGCTGATTCAAACTTCTGGCCTCTATTAACCATAAGAGAATAAATATCCGTTGTTTCCAGCCGCCCTAGGTAACAAACACAGCTCCTCAGGCCATTGCCCTGTACACCACCCGTGCGAAGTGCTACGTGGCAGACATTACCCGGGGCTCTGAAGAGCCACCCAGATTTTTATGCAGGAGGATGGCATAATCAGATCTCTGTTCCGTAATATTAAATCTAGTGCCAATGCTGTCAATTTATTGATGGAAAAATAAACCAGAAACAGAAAGATGTATCAGAACCAAAAATCCAGACAGAAGATGAAGTTCTGATCACCAGATATTTGAGAAAAACCACCATGACGAAAGACAGAGACAAAAACAAAAAGAAAGGAGGGAAAAGGAAACTCAATGGAAACAGACAACATAGGAAATAGGGGGAAACTTGAAATATGTTTATGTAATTAATATTTTCCAAGGGGTAAGAGAGGCTATTACATCCATGAAACAGGAATAGGATGCTATACAAAAGCATGAAAAATAAGAAAAAGCTCCTGGAAATTAATAATAGCACCTGAAATTAAAAAGCCAATAAATATATTAAAAATAGCTTGAGAATATTATCCCAGAAAGGAAAGCAAAAGCAAAGAAGGAGAGAACAAGAGTCAAAGATTTTTTAAAATAAGGTATCGAATTAGTCCAAAAGATCCAAGATATACTAAAAGGAGTTCCAGAAAGAAATAACAAAGAGCATGAAGAGGGAGAGACTACTGAAGCATTCTGGAATGAAATACCCAGAGCTGATGGTGACACCTAGTCTTCAGACTGAAAGGGCCTGCTGAGTGCTGAGCAGAAGAACGGGGGAAAAATAACTGACCTCTAGACACAGCCCTGTGAGTTCCCAGAGCACCACGTCTAAGAATATCCTAAAAGCTTCCCAAACACAAAAACCAGGTCACCTACGAATAAAGCTGACCAACAAACAAGGATACTTTTCAGAATAAAAGCACGTGCTACTATAAGATATAATGCGGGAGTGTTCCAAACAAACCAGGATATATAGTCACCCTTCCTACAAAGGAACAGGAATCATGCTAGCATGGGATGTCTTAGCAACACTGGAAGGCTACGTACAATGCCTTCAAAGTTCGGAGGGAAATGAATTTTAATCTAGAATTCCACTCCCAGCTAAATTCCTGATCGACTACAGGTAGAATAAACAAATTATATTATATAGACATGCAAGGACTCAGAAAACTTACATTCCACTAACAAACACTGCTAAGAAATTACTTTAAAAGTCCTCCACTGTATGCACATATTCCTTTGATAAAGTTTTAAAGACAATATTTTCAAAGCCAGAATTGATTTGTTTTATAATCCATTTTACAAGAGCTAGTATAATGCTGATTCCAAAATCTGCCATACCACATAGGATAATCTCTCTAGCAAGTATGAGAAAAATATCCTCAAATATCAGCACGTCTAATCCAGCAGAGTTAACAGAATGACACACCCTGACCAAGCATGGCTTACTCCACAGTACAAAGATGGCTCACTGTCAGGAATTGGGGTGCTCTCCAACACCAACAACCAATTCTGATTCCCCAGGTACCAACGGGGTGTTCAACAATTCAATTCTGACACTAACCACCCAGCGTTAGCGCAAATCCCACAGGACTCAGTCCCACAAGACTGTTCCCCACTTCAGACACCAGTTGCATATCCCCCGCCAGCTATAAACCAGGGATTCCCACAATCCCCTCCTCAGGTTCAATAATTTGCTAGAACAGCTCACAGAAATCAGAAACACACTTTACTTATGTTTATTGGTTTCTTATAAAGGATACAACTCACGAAGAGCCAAATGGAAGACGTGCACAGAGCAAGGTATAGGGGCGGAGGGGATGCAGAGCTCCCAAGCCCTCTCCAGGTGGACGTGTCACCAGGACTTGCCACCACCAGGAAGCTTACTGCACCTCATCATTCAAGAGTTTCTACAGAGCTCAGTCTCCAGCCCCCTTACCCTTACAGGAGGTCAAGGGTGGAGCTGATCTGAGAGCTGCAAACCCTCAGATCTCTCAGTCTTTCAGGCAACCATCCTCATCCTCCAACTATCCGGGGACCCCACAGCCCCCCCTCCCCCAGTCACTTCATTAAGGTAAACTCATGTGTGAGCAAAAGGAGCTTTTAGGAAAAACAAAGACACTCGTATCACTTAGCAAATTCCAAGGGTTTTAGCAGCTCTGTGCCTAGAGGCGGGTAAATATCAATAATTAACTTTAAAAGGTACTTCTTACTCAGAAACAAAAGAAAACTTCTTTAATAAAAGCAGATGTATCAGAAACCAAAGGCAAACTCACACTCAAAGGTAATTTCCATGACAGTCAGGGACAAGACAACGAGGCCAGCTATGACCCTAATTATTGTACACTGTTAGGAAGGGTCTAGCCCTGTAACCACTAGCCACACGTGGCTGCTCAACACTTGAAATGTGGCTTGTCCAAAAAGAGATGCGCTCTAAATGTAAAATATACGTGGGACTGCAAAGACTTAGTATGAAAAAAAGAATGTAAAATATCTCACTAATAGTTTTTATATTGATTACACGTTGAAATGATATTTTGGATATACTGGGTTAAATAAACTATATTAACGTTAATTTAGCCTGTTTCCTTTTATTTTACTTAATATGCTCACTAGAAATTTAAATTACATACATGGCTCACATTTGTGGCTCTCATTGCGCTTCTTGTGGACAGCACTGCAGTCCAGGTAATGCAATGACAAGAAGAAATGAGGAGGATGAACACCGGAAAAGGGGAGAGAAAAATCACCACTATTTGCAGATAACTGGCTGTCTGACAAGATCCAAAAGAATCATCTGAAAAATATCCAACCAGAGTGGTAGAATTCACTAAAATATATCTGGATACTGGGTAAATAAAAGAAATCAACAGTTTCCTATCTACTAGTAATAACCAGTTAGAAAATGAAAAGGGAAAAGATCTTAGAACAGCAAATGCAACTTTAAAATACTTCCTGTACACAACACCTTAAACATATATGTATCTATGTATGTATGTTATGTATAACATGCCACTGACAGACGCTAAAGACCTGCACATATGTAAAGACACACTAGTTCCTGGGTAGAAAGGATAAACATAATCCCACCAAAATTAACCTATAAACCAAATGTAATCCCAATTAAAACCCTACTGGGACTTTATTACTTGTTTGTTTTGTATGATTACTTGATATATGAATTCCAAAGTTTACCTAGAAGAAAATATTTTAAGATTAGCTAATAATGTTTAAGAACAAGGATATTTAGTGCCCTATTAGACATCGAAACTAATGCTAATTGTTCTGGTGTAGAATTTAAAAACAAGAAATGGTCATGGGACTTTTATCTTTGACGATAGTGGCATTTCAGATCAGCCGGTAAAAGACAGATTATTCAATAAATTAAGCAGCATCAAAGAAAAATCAGAACTGAGCCAATGGCTGAATTTAAGTCCTAGAAAGATGAGCAGATCCCTGAAGCAAACAACCAGCCTAGCGATCCTCTCTTTCCCAGCAACCATGTCCCAAAAAGGAGCTGTGCCTGGGTCTCTTTTCTGATCATAAACAATCTCCCGTTCCATCCCTGCAGCCTGCACTGCCCACGCTGGCTGGCCTGTGACTGCTAGCAGCGCTGGTTCTGTTTAAACTAGGTGATGTCACTGTGCTCCCATCTCTACCCTAGCAGACTCTGGCAAGCATGGGCATCCACAGGGATCCAGTGCCTATGACCAGTGAGGCCTGTCTCAAAAATATAGACATGCTGGTCCAACCTATTCTCTCCAGAACTTGGAACTGGGATATGGAATGGGAGAGAATTAAACGATGCTGAGAGGACAGCCAAAGTAAACTCGTCCTTCAAGGCGCAGCTGAAGCCTCATGTGCAATTCTCCTTGGTCCCACAGACAGGGCCCAATCAGTCCCTCTGTGCAGATTCCTGCCTCCACTCCTGCCCACCATAGAGACACAGGAATGAGCAAGGAATGAGGACTCATACATAGCTTGAGACAGCTGGAAAACAGGAAATATGGGGGACGTTAGAAACAGAAATGGAATATAGAAACATGTTGCAGACAGAACGAGACAGATTTTTAAGCAAGGCATTTGACCAAGTTTGTTTTTCAGAATGATTACTTGGGTCAACACAGAAGTCAAACCAGAAAGAATTCCAGGTGTATAGTTATTACAACAGCTCAAGTGAAGGGTGAAGAGGTCCAGAGTCCAGGGCAGGAGATACAGAAGCAGCAGGACCAACTGCAGAAACTCTTCAAAGGCAAAACCAATAGGATATGGGCAGATGTAAAGCGTAATCTTTGAAGACTAATGTCAACATTTTTAGCATGGGAGAATGGGTGACTTGCAACAGATATGAGGAATATAGGAGGAAGAGAGATACATTCGAGAGTGCATGAGTACAGTCTGGACATTAAGTTTGTGGGGATGACCAGAATGATATTCAGAATATTGTCAGAAATACAGGACTGGGGCGCCAAACAGAATTGAAGATGTAGATTTTAGAGTCATCACTGACTCTTTCCATACGAGAGTCAAAACCATGAATCCCTCGAAAATAGAATATTCAGTTATAAGACAAAAGGATTAAGGACAGACACAGTAAGAGCCAAACAGAAAGGTAAAGAAACCAAGAGCAATGTCCTAGAAGCCAAAGGCAGACATGAGGGTCGATGAGAACATTGTCAGGAGCGTCAAAGGCTACAGAGAAGGCGAAACGAGGTTATGATATCAAAGTACTACAGGCAGTTGGCCTGGCCTGAGACAATGCATCACACTTTCTTGCCTTTTTTATCACATAGTTTTTAAATTATATCTGTACACATTACTCAACAAGCTAGCAACTTGAATGCATACTTTATCAACATTAAGTCTACTCTTTCAGCGTTCCTGGGCTCCCACTAATAAGTATACACAGGTTATTTTGACATGAGGTGGTTGGCTTTTGAAAATTTTTCTGGTATTATGCTCAAATCTTTCAACTCAATTTAATAAACACTCACTGAATATCTCATGCCCATTACTGTGCTGGGCGACGGGGATGCAAAGATTGATTCATTCAACAAATATGAGTGTCTTCTACACGCAGGGCGCTGGGTGTGCATCAGGGAATAACACACGAATACCCCTGTCCTCCGAGCTTTCTTCTTAGTGGAGGGACACACTAAACATGCTACTCTCCCTCCCTTAGGGAGCCCAAAAGCAACACACTGTTTTAGACTTACCTAAAAAGAAAAGACAGCAAATAATTTATTATTTCGTAAAGCAATTTGAAATTAACAAGAAACACAAAACTGTAACTACTCCCCTATAGTTAACATGGCTGTCCTCTAGCATCATACAATATAAATAAACATTATTAACTTAAACATGCACACAGTCAGCTCTCAGTCATCTGTAGGTAAACTATCCATGCATCAAGAGCAATTCTCAATACTGCGACTCATGTTTCTGGGTTACATCCCATCCAAACATCTACCACGTGATCTTCTAACACATCATATATGTTAAGAATAAGATATTCACAAACTAACTCAAATCATCACACGCCAGTTTTACTGTCCACCGTTTTTCAAATGAACTTTCAGAGACACACTTCCTAAGTCCAACTGCCTTCCTTCATTTCCCAGACAGAGCCAGCTAACCCAAGTTCTTCAGTCCCTTCCCAAACTCATTCATCTCTAAAGCTGCCTTCAAACTAATAAGCCTCTAAGCATGGGCCCAGCTTTTACCTACTAGTTCAGTCTCTAAACTTTAAGGATCACAATTTCCTTTTGGTAAAAACTGCTGGCATTCCAAATGTGTGTACCTTTGATATTGTATGTATGTACAATTGTTCTAGCATACTGGAAACACCTCAGATCATGCATAAAATATAGAAATTTTAAAAAATAAATAAAACTTCTAACATTCTCTTCCACCACCTTAGAGATGAGTTGCATGCACACCCTGGAGCAAGTGTACCCTGCAAGACTAGATACCATCCTTATCTTAAAGAAACTGAAGCTCAGAGGGTAATTTGCTATAGTCACAAAACCACAAAACCAGAGGCAGAACCAGGTTTGGCAATTCAAGCAACAGTGTGGTCACAAAGCCCCAGCCCTCATCACTCCTCTCTACCACATCAATCTCTTTCCTTACACAGGGGTCCCCTGAGCATCCCGCTTGACCTCATACCTCACTCCCAGCCAGCCACTACCTCCCACAACCCTTCCATCTCAAGATGCTTTTGCATAGAACAGGTATTCTTTTCATGCCTCAGAAAGTGATATACAAACTAACATTTTGAATTTCTAAGGACTGTGCTCTGCTGTCTAAATATGCATCAGTCTCCAAGTCAGGCCCAGTTTCAGAGTAAATGATGACTATAAATTCTTAGACTCTAACACACTAGCAATATGGAAAGTTACAACACAAAACGAAAATTACTTAGGAAAATATTAATTGTGAATATTTAAAAACCAATGATTCCATGTATTATGGCTCATGTGGTTTAATTTCAATTAATGTTAATTTCTGTTTATGTTAAAATTTTGTCAAGTACATTTTTAAGAGTAATTCATTCTGGTTCATTCTGATTTTCTATGGAACTAAATAAACTCTTTGCTTCACCTTAGAACTCAACGACCCTGCTCTTTCCCCAAACAGCAGGTACCAAGTCCAGAGATCAAGTCAGTCTCCAACAAGAAGAGAAAAGATTTCTGTTGTTTTAGTGTCACAGTAAAAAGGCCAAACTCAAGGTCCAGAATGAGGATCACTGCAATCCCAATAAAAATAAAATAAGCAGAATAAAGTATCTAAGAATAAATTTAATCAAGGAGGTGAAGGACTTATATACAATGAAAACTATAAGACATTATTGAAAGAAAGAGATGATGACATAAAGAGATGGAAAGACATTCCAGGCACATGGATTGGAAGAATAAACATAGTTAAAATGTCCATACTACCCAAAGCAATCTACAGATTCAATGCAATCCCAATCAGAATCCCAATGACATTCTTCATGGAAATAGAACAAAGAATCCTAAAATTCGTATGGGGCAACCAAAGACCCCAAATTGCTAAAGCAATGCTGAGAAAAAAGAACAAAGCTGGAGGCATCACAATCCCTGACTTCAAAAGGTACTACAAACCTACAGTAACCAAAACAGTGTGGTACTGGTACAAAAACAGGCACGCAGATCAATGGAACAGAACTGAAAGCCCAGAAATAAAACCGCACATTCACGGACAGCTAATCTCCAACAAAAGTGCCAAGAACATACAATGGAGAAAAAACAGTCTCTTCAATAAATGGTGTTGGGAAAACTGGACAGCCACATGCAAAAGAATGAAAGTAGACCATTATCTCATGCTATATACAAAAATAAACTCAAAATGGATGAAAAGACTTGAAGGTAAGTCCTGAAACCATAAAACTCCTGGAAGGCAATATAAGTAGTACACTCTTTGACATGGAACTTAAAAGGATCTTTTCAAATACCATGTCTTCTTAGACAAGGGAAACAAAAAAAAGCATAAATAAGTGGGACTTCATCAGACTAAAGAGATTCTGCAAGGCAAAAGAAACTAGGACCAAAACCAAAAGACAAACCACTAATTGGGAGAAAATATTTGCAAATCATATATCTGACAAGGGGTTAATTTCCATAATATATAAGGAACTCACACAACTGAACAACAAGAAAGCAAACGACCCGATCAAAAGGTGGGCTGAGGAGATGAACAGACTTTTTTCCAAAGAAGATACACAGATGGCCAATAAACACATGAAAAGATGTTCGACATCACTAATCATCAGGGAAACGCAAATCAAAACTACACTAAGATACCACCTTACCCCTGTTAAAATGCCTACAATCACTAATACTAAAAATAACAAATGTTGGAGAGGGTGTGGAGAGAAGGGAACCTTCATACACTGCTCGTGGGAATGCAAACTGGTGCAGCCACTATGGAAAATAGTATGGAGATTCCTTGAAAGGATAAAAATAGAACTACCATACGACCCAGCTATCTCACTACTGGGTATCTACCCAAACAACTTGAAATCAACAATCCAAAGTAACATATGCACCCCTACGTTCACTGCAGCACTATTCACAACAGCCAAGATATGGAAGCAACCCAAGTGCCCCTCCACTGATGACTGGATAATGAAGATGTAGTATACATATACAATGGACTACTACTCAGCCAGAAAAAAGACAAAATCATCCCATTTGCAACAACATGGATGGACCTAGAAAGGGAATTATGCTAAACGAAATAAGCCAGACTGAGAAAGACAAACACCAGATGATTTCACTCATATGAGGAATATGAACAAACACATGGACAAAGAAAACAGTTCAGTGGTTACCAGGGGAAGGGGGTAGGGGGTGGGCACAGGAGGTGAAAGGGAGCACTTACATGGTGACAAAAGAAATAATGAACAAGTGAAATCTCACAATGATGTAAACTATTACAAATTCAATAAAAAGAAAATGGGCAAGAGACTTGAACAGACACGTCACAAAGGAAGATATATGGGTGGGAAATAAGCACATGAAAAAGTGTTCAAAAAATAATAAAATAAGTAAAAATAAGAAACTTTTACGGTTGAAATAGAAACTTTTCATAATTTTGGCTAAAAGGATACTGAGTATTTTACAATCCAGAAACGTCGATGTAGAAAAATGAACTGTTACATACCTACAAAATCAATTTTAGAACCAAAATTATATTCAAAAGGCTAAGAACTACTGATGTAGCAGCCAGCATAGTTAGTATCTAGTAAAACCCATGCAAATATCCCAGTGAATTCCAAGTAGCAAACACACATATGGACACACAGGGGGAAATGCACAAAGCTAAGCGATAAAGTATCAGACACCTAAGAAAGAAATATAGCAGATGATAAAAACCCTGAGGCAAGTAAAAGGAAGCAGAAAGTGAGATAAAAGAAAAAGGATCTGGATGGAGCAGCAGACCCTAACACTGTTGAGCAAGAAAGGATTACAGACAAGGAAACTGAGCTCCAGAAAGGATGGCGTGGACAACGCCGTGCTGCCAGACCCCAAATGCTCTTCCTGCAACAACGCTGAGCCCACAAGGTTCTCTTCACTTGCTGGCTGCTCAGTCTCCCTTCCTAGTCCTAGAACCTTCCATTCATTCAACAATTACTTTCTGAGGTGAAGGAATCAATAAATAAATAAGTTTATGCAAGGTCTTAACTGCTTTTGTCCTCCATGTCTCTGTTTTTTGCTTCCCCGCCCCCACCACGTGATCTATCCTCACAGCTTCCAGAATCCCCCTGAACAGTTGATGCCTCCATTTTTTTTTTCAGGTATGCTTTTTTTGGTGAGGAAGATTGGCCCGAAGCTAACATCTGTTGCCAATCTTCCTTTTTTTTTTCTTCCCCAAGTCCCAGTACATAGTTGTATATCCTAGTTGTAAATCCTTCTAGTTCTTCTATGTGGGATGCCACCACAGCATGGCTTGATGAGCAATGTGTAGGTCCACACCTAGGATCTGAACCAGCAAACCCCAGGCCACCCAAGCGGAGCGCACCAACTTAATGACTCAGCCAAGGGGCCAGCCCCTACTGCCTCAATTTTATGTCAGTCCTGCTCTTCCACAACTGCTCTGGACATCCTGATTTGAGTACCTTCCTCAAACTCAACTCCTTCTTCAAATCCAATCCATGTCTGATTTTGCTCAGCTGACCTTTCCCTGCTGCTCTGGCCAGGCACAACCTCTTTGCCCTCTGCTCTGCTCATTCACACTAATAACCATATCCTGCACGTATCTTCACACAGCTGGAACACTCCTGTCCTCAAGGAACTAGTATTTCCTAGTGCCCTTTAAATGACATAGGCTTTTATTTATAGGATGGATTCACTCACACACTGGATTCAGAACACCTTGTCCCTGCTTAATAAAAAACCACTTCTGAAGGACAGAGGAAAACAGAACCAAAAAAGACAGGCAAGGAAACTTTTGGAGGTGATGGATGTGACTATTACCTTGACTGTGGTGATGGCTACATGGGTACATGCGTGTACTAACTCGTCAAACTGTATACACTAAATACGTGCAGATTTTTGCACAGTCAAGCGCTGCGTAATGACATTTCAGTCAATGACGGATGGCATGTATGATGATGGTGGTCCCATGAGATCAGTACCATCCAGCCTAGGTGTGTAGCAGGCTATTCGGCCTAGGTTTGTCTAAGTGCACTCTGATGTTTGTGCAACGACAGAATCACCTAACAACATATTTCTCAGAACACATCCTAGTTAAGTGACGCATGACTGTATATCAATTAAAGGACAGAGAAAGGAGGGATGAGGAAGAAAGGAAGAGTAGAGAAGAAAGAAAACAGGAAAAAAGGAAAGTAAGAGAGAGGATAGAGGGAGGCAGAAAAATTGGGAAGCAACTAACATAAGGCGTCAACTGTGTGCCCTCAACTACTATCAATCCTTATGGTAACCCTTTGAGGTAAGAATTAAAATCTTTATGTTAGGGCTGGCCCAATGGCGCAGCAGTTAAGTGTGCACATTCCGCTTTGGCAGCCCGGGCTTCGCCGGTTCGATCCGAGGTGCGGACATGGCACAGCTTGGCAAGCCATGCTGTGGCAGGTGTCCTGCATATAAAGTGGAGGAAGATGGGCACGGATGTTAGCTCAGGGCCAGTCTTCCTCAGCAAAAAGAGGAGGATTGGCAGCAGTTGGCTCAGGGCTAATCCTCCTCAAAAAAAAAAAATCTTCATGTTACAAAAATCGAAATGGAAGGCTTAGAAAGGCTAAGTAACCAGCTCAAATTTACATGGCAAGTTTTACACACATGGATGGCAATGATTCCTTCTCCACTCAACAACACAACATTGATGATAAAAGATAACATAGAGATGCTACCTGAATCATCACGAAGGTCATATCACAAAAAGTATTTAGGGGCCGGCCCCGTGGCCGAGTGGTTAAGTTCGAGCACTCCACTGGGATGGCCCAGGGTTTCGCTGGTTCAAATCCTGGGCGGGGACATGGCACTGCTCATCAGGCCATGCTGAGGCAGCATCCCACATGCCACAAGTAGAAGGATCCAGAACTAACAACATACAACTACGTTCCAGGGGCTTTGGGGAGAAAAAGGGTAAAAAATAAAATCTTAAAAAAAAAAAGTATTTAAAACTAACAAGAGGAAACTACCCATGTTAGTTATCTGAACGAGAAGTACACCATGTCAACCTACTTTCAATGTGCTTTACAGACATTTCCAGAAAAGTAAAGCACAAGATAAATCCTAAATTACTGATGTTAAAACATAACAAAATCTAGTTAATGTCCCTCAATTTACAGTTTTCTGCTATTTACATTACCTCTTCTAACTCTCCATTAAGAAGATGTTATAATATATTAGACATTTCCTCAAAGTATATTTGTATTTGTGAAGATGTTAATGCTGCTTCAAAAGCGAAGGTAATAATAAAAACTGACAGCTGGCCTGGTGGCATAGTGGTTAAGTTCATGCACTCCTCTGGCAGCCCAGGGCTTGCAAGCTCAGATCCTGGGCATGGACCTACACACCACTGATCAAGCCACGCTGTGGCAGCACCCCATATACAAAATAGAGGCAGATTGGCACAGATGTTAGCTTAGGGCCAATCTTCCTCACCAAAAAAAATAATAATAAAAAGTGAGTGGACAGACTTACAAAGAAAATACTGCAAACTCTAAAAGTAAATAAAATTAAAATACTTAATATTTATCAAGCACTATGTGCCAGGCAGTTATCTCATATAAATCCTTACAACAATCTATAGGTAGATTGTATTATCATCTCTATTTTACAAATGAAGAAACTGAGGCACAGAGAGGTTAAATAAGGGGCCCAAGGCCACACAGCTAACAAGTAGAGCCAGGATTCAAATCCAAGCAATCCTAACTCTGAGTCGATGTTCGCACCTACCAAATTAAAAGGCACACTTTAGAGGAAAATTCTTAAATAAGTAGTAACATACAGAACTGGCTAAATCAAAATGAGACTAACAAAAGTTTCCAGGAGGAAGGGCATGTGTGAATTATCCCTACAGTCATTTACTGAATTAAAAATGAAATAACATTAAACATACATCTGCAAAACTTATCTACTAAGAACAACAAAAAAATGAAAACAAAGAAAGTAAAATTAAAAGAAAGGTTAGTTAAAAGAAAAGTTAGCAAAAAGAGCTTTAGAGGAAAAGAATCCATTGTGGTTTTGTACTATGACAGACAAAAGAACCTTGAGTCAGGGGCCAGCCTGGTGGCACAGTGGTCAAGTTCGTATGCTCCACTTTGGCAGCACAGGGTTCGCAGGTTTGCATCCTGAGCACGGACCTACACACTGCTCATCAAGCCATGCTATGGAGGCGGCCCACATATAAAACAGAGGAAGATGGGCACAGATGTTACCTCAGGGCCAATCTTCCTCAGCACAAAAAAAAAAAAGTACCATAAGACAAATAATGAAAAGATTGGAGGAAGGCTGAGATAAGAATATAAAGAACAAAGAAAAAGGAACACATGAATGACTACTGCATCAAAAATGGATTAGACAAGGAATTTTGTTCAGGAATATAGTAATATTTGTAAAAACAACAACAAAATGGAAACAATCTAAGGTCTACTAACACAGCGAAGGGGAAATAAAATGTGGTATAGCCCTAAAATGCAATACCATGTCACAGCAAAAATAAATGAACTAAAGCAACACGTACCCACACTGATTAAGTGATATTGAGCGGGGAAAAAGGCATATTAACAAGCGCACACAGCACACCATCTATATAAAGTTAAAAAGAACATGGTACTGCACACTGGGGATACATATATGTGCAGTCAAACTGTAGAGAATGCATACGAATGATAAACACCAAACGCAGAGCAGTGGTTAACTGGAGGATTTGGGGAAGGGAGTGAGCTTCTTGAACTGGCTTAAACATTATGTAATATTTCTCAGACAGAGAGAAGGCAGGTCCCTATTTTTTAAAAGGAAGAAAATGGAAATTGCAGATTATGGCATCCCAAAATGTTTTATATTCCTGATCCACAAAATTCCACAAGGGCAACGATAACGGCTCCCGTGAGGGAATGTTAAAGCAGAACGTATCCTGCAGCTCAAGGAGAAAATTCTGGTCAAACTCTCTCATCATGGTTTGTTACTCCTATGTTCCCCTGTAACACACAGGGCTTTCTGGGGGGAAGGAAACTGTGTGTGATTAAAATAGACATAACACTGTCCCTGTCATCGTGGCTCCTTTCTAGACATAATGCCTTCAGGGCCCAGCTGCACTTGATGCCAAACTGCCAGCCCCGAGAGGACCCTCCTCTCCACAGCACCTGGGTCAAGAACATGGACTCTGGAACCCAAATGCCCGGGGTGAGATCCAGTACACGCTGGGCAAGTCACGTCGCTCCCCTGGGCCTCAATTTCCCCATCTGTGAAGTAAGAATGACGAAAAACCTAGCTCCTAAAATTGAGAAGAAAGTGAGAAGAGCACCTGGCCAGAGGAAGCACTGCGGAGGCGCTGGCTCCTATCCTTATTCCAAAGACCACTCGTTTAGAGAAAGAAAAGCTAGGCTTCATGTTAGAGAAACGTAATTAAGTTTGGCTACTTTGCAAATCAAATAGAGCATAGAAAAGCTGACTGTGACAAGACAGAAAACGGGCAGCTTTTCAACTCCTGAACAATTAATGTTAGGACAGCTAGATATGCTTTTTATTTTTCTACCAATAGTCTTTGTACTGTGATGACATCTCCAATTTGTACACACACACACACGCACACGCCCCTGGTCCAAACTCAAGGTCAAACAGTCTATTCTCTGGCTCCCTGTCCACCAGGCAAGGGCCCGCTCATCTCGGATAACCGGGCTCTCACCTTCTCGGGGAAGTCCCCCTTCTGTCTCCCCGCGCTCTGCTGCTCTGTACTCTTCCTGCACTTCTAGCAGTTTCCACAGCCGTCCCGCCGAGAGCACACTGTAACACATCTGCGCTTCCACCTTCTTCCCTGACACCATACAATGCTCAACCCCTCCTTCCATGAACTGTGACTTCTCTGAGAGCGGGACCATCTAGATCATTTTCAAATTCCCAGTGTCTGGCCAGACAGGCACTAAACAACAACATGGATGAATAAATCAATGCCCTTATGTATCCTTATAACAAATACCTTCATAGACCAGCAGAAACCTCTATTTGGAGGTGACTTATCCAAAAGGCTGGCTATCTAGGTATCTTCAGTTCTAAGTAAGAATTAGCAGATCAGCTGAGCCCACGATCATCCACCAATTCTCCACCCCTCAAAATGGGAAACATCAGAAGTATGCGAGTAAACATACTCCAGTAAAAACAAAAAGCTAAAACTTTAAATAAAGAGAAGGATTAAGGCACTTAAAATGTTAAGAAAACAGAAACAGTCTGAAAATTTTTTCTTATGAAACTAAAAATAGCATGCACGGAAGAAATCACAGGACGACGTTTATAACATCTGCTTTTCCAGAAGAGAAATAAACTTTAATCAAAAGTCAGATGAGGGGCCAGCTGGGTGGCACAGCGGTTAAGTTCACACATTCCGATTCACTGGCCCAGGGTTCACTGGTTCAGATCCCGGGTGCAAACTTATGCACCACTCATCAAGCTATGCTGTGGCAGGCGTCCTACATCTAAAGCGGAGGAAGATGGGCAGGGATGTTAGCTCAGGGCCAGCCTTCCTCAAAAGAAAAAAGTCAGATGATAGTTTATATACTATTAAAGTGGATGAAATCAAGACTAAGTCACACACTAAATCAATTTCAAAGGATGCTCCTGTAGTGAGGTTTTCTAAAAAAGACCATCACGAGTCAGCTAAAGTTGGGCTGAGTTTTAGGAATGTAACAGTTCTTGGCAATTTTTTGGAAATGGCTCAGGGCTCCATGATAAGGGACTGGTTCGTGTCAGGGGGGTTTCGGGCCTGCCCTCTGTTACTATAGAAGAGGAGTCCCTCAGCTGTGCTCTGGGCCCCACCCGCTCCCAGCCTCTCAGGAGCTCTGCACAGAGTAAGTTTCCTCCTCTGTATTCAGCCTCTCCCTCTCAGCCTACACCTTCCCGTCAGCACTGAAACATGCTCGACCCTTTCCTATTCTTGCTGTCTCGACTTTCCTCACCTTCCGCTTGCTTCTGCCCCTCACCCCACCCCTACCACCACATCAACATCTCCTGCGAGGGTCCCCCAGGACCTCCGAGTTGCTCAATCCCATGGACAGCACTCAATGTTCCTCTCAGGGGAGCATTCCACAGTGCTGACTGCTCCCCCTGGCGGCAGGGACGCCTGCTTCTGGCTGTCCTCTCGCCTCCCTGGTCCCCTCTCCAGTTCCTTTGCAAGGCGCTCAGCTTCCTCTCCCTGGCTCCAATGCAGGCCGCCTCAGTTCTTATTCTAGTCTCGCCACAGGCAATCTCACCCATGTGCATGGTTTCAGCCACCACCTCTACACTGACGACCCCAAAATGGTACACTGTAATCCCCCAATATCTCCTTCTCCCACCCCAAATACCATTCATCACCAGATCTGGCAATTTTACCTCCAAATCTCCACTTTCCCAATTATTTCTGCTCATGATATAAGGCTCTTAGAGGATCAAATGGGCTAATATATAACAGCACTTTTGAAAAAGTGGGGGGCGGGGGAGGAAGGACTTAAATCTGGGTAATAGTATTCATTAAATTGAAATCTCCTTGAAAGCAGGAACTTTATCAAATTCACCTTTTTATTTATTCCACATGGTACCCCTAGCACAGTGCTTCGCATGCAGACTGCATTCAGTAAATGTATAATAATGAATTATTTGTATTGGCTTAGTACATGAACTGAAATATTCACATATTTAACTGCTTATATTTCTCAAGTCACGTCATCATTTTTGTCTCCTAAGAGGGGAGAATTTTAAATTAAATCACTCTGCAAAATGTAAACCACACTGGATACTTTTGATAATTACGATGCTGATATCTAATGTTGGAAAGACCTGTCACCTCTTTTGGCCTGGCTTTCCTGCAAACATCCACACCCCATCCTCAAGGCCACATCTCACGTAAAGATTCCCTCTTCTCGAATCTTGATTTTGACAGAGGAAAACTTAAGTATTACAGGAATATTTAAGGTTTAAGCACCCTGAGAGCAGGCAGAATGACTGCTTGAAAATGTTCCCTATTTCGTTGTCATGTCTTGTAACGTGAGTGGGTCTGACATTCAGGGCAGGAACGGACACTGGGAAATGAAAATAATATTGCTGCTCAAAAGTTCTCAAACTCTTGCGTTATACACATTTAATTACAACCTCAGAATGCAAGATTATCATCTAGCAAAATTTCACCTTATCAATTCGAAAACTCTAGACTAGATTTTCATCTAAATCACAATCCTCATTATAATCGTCATTCACACACTATTCTTCCTTCATTGCACATATCATAACTTGTAATTACATATTTATTCATATGATGATTTCCTTAGTATGTTTCCTCCGTGAGGACGAGGATCACATCAATTCTGTTCATTGCTGTATTCCCAGCACCTGACAGGGTACCTGACATAGCACAGGAGTTAAAAGGCTCGAGTTGAGCAATTAACTGAATGAGCAATAAATTAGTCATCCGAGCAGAACCAGACAGAAATGAAGCCCTGAGAAAGATCTCTCGGCTTTAAGATCAAACCCCCTCAAACCAGAAGGAGCACAATCTTCCCCTCACAATTTGTCCATCCTTCGTTTCTTCCACACTTCTTTCCTCCGAGGACATGTCAGACTCACGAAATATTTCAACTTCAAATCATCCAGTCCAAATGTCTTACAAATCCAGTAACAAAGACGCAGGATGACTTGTCCCCTTGACCCTTACATCCAGCAGACCTCTGTGCCCTACACCCAACCACACTGCCCTCCTGCAGAACCAACCCTCCTTACAGAATAAGAGCGAAACCAGGAAAAGTCCAAAGAAAAATGCCAGAATGACTAGAAAGGCCTTACTCATCCCTAAGGGTGAGAAGTGCTCGGGAAGATGCCAGAAAACAAAAGAGCACACTCCCACGTCCCGTGCCAACACCTCTTCCCTGTAATAACCTTCTAATACACTTTCAGGAGCAACGCAGCACCCTTTCACTCTGGGAACCGATCTGGGGAAACTAACAAAGGTGGTGATGATCCTGATCATCCAACCACACTTCTCCCGGCCACCCTAACAAAACCGCCCCGTGGCAACCGCTCAGCCAGCCACCAAGGCGGGGAGCCTCATGGAGTGGTGAGACTTAGGTCTGCATTTCTAGACAGGCCCGTCTGAATCCCAGCTTCTCCTCTTACTTGCTGTGATCTGGGGCGAGCTGACATGTCCAGTTTCTCTAGCGGGTATAATGGGAATAATCACCGCTCTAGAGGATTGTGAACAGTACAAAGATACCATGCGTCAAGTATAAAGATACAGTGCATGGCATACAATAAAGACAATAAATGTCAGCTATTGGTCATTCTACTCAGCTGTAACCCCTTTCACAAGGCCTACTCCCGCTCTAGCTTCCATATAATTTTAGAGACGCTGCTCCACCCTTTCCATTTTCGAGGGGCCGTATGTACAACAGCTTAGAGCTTTTTTTTTTTCTAAAACCAGCCTGGGCAAACCAGTTGATGTCTCCGCGTCTCGGCTTCTCATCTGTGAAATGGGCCTGATAACACCCACCCCAGAGGATCGCTGGCGGTAGGCACTCCCTCGGTGTCACACATTCTTTTACTGGTGTGTAATTAAAACGTACTGAAGGGAGAGGAAATCTTCAACTCTCAAGCCCAAAATTGCAGTCTTCATCCCAGTCCCGTCACCAGAGCTCGCGAGGCCAAAACACACGCCAAGGTCGACCCATCGCACACACCCCTCTGCTCTTCACACCCCGCCCGCCCCTCCCGCAGGGTTTTCCGAAATTGCAGGGCTCAGTCTCCCCCCAGGGACCGCGTCACCGGCGATCTGATGAAAGGTGCCAGTCCCCACCCGCGCCCGCCCGCAGAGCGCCGGGAGGGACCCCGCGCATCCTTCCTCCCCCGGACGGCGCGGCCGCTCCGGCAACGCGGCCCCCGCGCACGTGGGCCCTTGGGCCGAAGCCCCACGTCACCGATCCCCGGACCCGGCCGGGCGCGCACACCCCGGAGCCGGCGGGGCGGCTGCGTCCCTGCTGGAGGCCGCGGCCCGGGCGGGCCGCACGCGGAGGCCGCGCCGCCCCCCACAACGGGCGCCGCACTCACCGCGACGCCGGGGCCGCGGCTCCTCCGGTCTCGGACCCGCGCCGCCGCGGCCGCTCTGCGAGAAAGCGAGCGCCCGCCGCCCCGTCCGCCGCCGCCGCCGCCTCGTCCCGGCCCGGCCTCGGCGAGCCCGCAGCGTCGCTCCCGGCGCCGGCAGCGCAGCGTCTGTTGAGCCGAACCTCCCGGGCCGCGCCGCGCGGCCGCGCTCGTTGCCTATGCAGAAAGACCGCCGCCCATTGGCCCGCGGGCGGTGGCGCGTGCAGGGCTGGGCCTATCGAATGCCGGCCCGGAGCGCGGCGGAGGCGGTGGGGGCGGGCCGGGGTTACTACGGGTCATTCGCCGGAGCCGCCGCCGCCGGGACCCCGCCGCAGCCGGCGCGGGGCGGGGCCGGGGTCGCGAGAGGGGCGGGGCCGCGGCGGGGGAGGGGAGGGACGGGGCGGCCGGGTCTGCAGGATGCGACCCCACCCCCGCAGAAAGACTGCAGACTCCCTGTTGTGGCTGTCACGCGTAAATCTCAATGTAGATCCTGAAACAACGTGCATCTTATTTTCGTTCTGCACTGGATTCGGTATCCTGTTCTTGCACACGTTTCTATCCCATTTGGTAAAAGGAAAATGATTTTTGGAAATGCCTGGTGCGAAAGGGGGCTCGAAAATCCAAAGCAGAGTCCTTTATTACTTCTCCTGTTTTAGCTTCACCTAACCCAGCAAGGAACCAGCCTCCCCTAAATGCACTCATTATTTTTACAAGTTTGATTTTTGTTTTGAAAGGATAAAGTTTACTCCAAATTATTGGTTTTGGACATTCTTCTTAGGAATCTAAAGTGTTTCTGTGTTTTAAAAAGTTTGCCATTATATCCCATTTTACACACTACAGAAGAAAAGTCATCCAATGCGGGTAGACTCCACCCCAAGCGAAGAAACAAACAAAAAAAAAGCACAAAACACGAATGACTAAAACAACAGCTACAGTGCATCGTAAGAAAGATGACTTTCATTACCCTGGTAATACTAGGATTCGGCTTTTTTTTTAAGCCAACATATTATTTAGTTGGTCTGTGAACAAAGTTATAACATTACATCAGATTTGATACCACAGGAAATAAAAAACTGATTTGGAGTGTTTTAATTTTTTTTTTTTTTTGCTAGTGAGAGAGCTAGAAATAACTACTTGAATTTAAAAATCTCCATGCGATGCAAAACTTTTAAGTAGGTGAAAGGTGACATTTATGAGCCAGCCTCAGGCTAAGCAGGAGCTCACTTCCCAAGAGAATCTGGAAATCAGTGAAGCCGCCTGAACTTGTGGAGTGATGATGCCCAGAGCAGAGAAAGCTCACTCCTCTTGGGCCCGAGGCCAATTGGGCTACCTAAAGGAACGGATACCTGTCTCATGTAACCTCCCCTTCCACTGGAAAATGTTGAGTTGCTTGCTTATCTGTCGAAATGCTGTCAGAGGATACACCTGAAGATAAACAGAATGCAGAATTTCTTATCTGAAAAGCCCACCAGCATTCTGCGTGCAGGAGGAAGCACGTTTTAGAACTGGTAGTTCCAGAACCAGGAAAAGCCTCTAGAAAAATAAATAATCTCCACGGGAGGAAAACCAATTTTGAACCTTTTTTTCTATCAATAAACTTAAAGGGGACTAGGAGAATTCCAGCAACATCTAAATATCTTTCTATGTTATAAAATATATATGCGTGTATACACACACACATATGTATAGATGACATATATTTTTAAAAGAAAATATTTTGGGAATTAAAATTCTAAATTCTCATCTTGTTTGCTGAGGCTAAACAGAAATGTAATATTTCTGGTCTCTAGATGTTTTGTTTTTTAAATAAAATAATACATGCACAGTTGCTTTTCTTTTAGAAAGGGTTTCAGTATATTTTTATTTTTATTTAGCGCTTTTCAGAGTTATGGAATTTGGCTGCATTTTCCTTCTTTTTTAGAAAATTCAATTCAGAAACCATAATGGCCAACTGAATGGAAACATCCAGTAGTTCCTTTAATAGTTTTGTTATTTCTCCAAGTTCCAGAGGCATTGAGAGGAAATGTCTTTGTAATTCTCATGAATACCTAATGATCTGTTTCATGGGAAGCGTTGCAGAAATAGTCAACTACTACTACCATTTTCTGTAATCATAATAATGTAAAACCAGGACTAGCTGATGTTTAAAGTTTTAACAGAGACTGTTTTGTTCTTTCATTTCTGGTGGATTGGGGTAGAGGAGAGAGCTGAGGTGGCATATAATACTATATGTTTGAGATGATGGCTCTGGCTTCAAGGAGCAGAACGTTCAACAAAAACCAACTTAAACTATGACTTTTATTCACCTCACATAAAGATAACTCAAGAGACAGAGCAAGTCCAAGATAGATCCAGGGACCCTGCCACGTCATTGAAGACCCAAACTTTTACCATCTTTCCCTTTTCATCTCAGCATATTAGCTTTATCCTCAGGCCATCATAGTCACAGATGGCAGCCACAATTTCAAATGTCACACGAAGACACAGCAGCATCTGGCCAAAGAATAGGGGCATGTTCCCTGAATGCTACTTCTTATTAAGGAGGAAATCCTTTCTCAGAAGGCTCGCAACAGACTGCTCCTCAAATCCCATTGGCCAGAATCGTGTCACATGTTCATATCCTAGCTGCAAGGGAGGCTAGGAAAGTGTCAGCATTTTTGGTCTCTCTAATGGAAGGCAGGTACCATCAGCACAGAAGCAGTCGTGGGAAAGAATAAATGCGGAAAGGCCTCATCAGCAATGTCTGCCAGGGATATGGCCTCAAAATACCCATCTCTCACTAAAAGTGGATTAAATAATAAAACCATCTATCTCACTTAAAATGTCCAGAGGAAGCCAATTCCATGGTTGCTTCAAAGGCTCACTGGTGTCATCAAGGACTCTGCCATTCTCAGTGTTCATGTTCTCTCCCTTTATGGTTATGAGATGGCTGCAAATGCTCCAAGCGTGATCTTTACAGAATATATCCAAAGCCAGAAGGGAAAGGCAGCTTCTCCTACATGTCAGCATGTGTTTACTGGGGAGCTACGTCTTCCCAAGATGTACTCAGCCCACTTCCTCTAACCCAAGCACTAGCAAATGAAATTATCCTGATAAACAAAGCTCGACCATAGATCATCTACTAGGGCTGAGAGAGAGTATTCTGGTAACTGAGGACGCAGCATCATTTGACCTTTGGTTCAAAGTACATGCCAAATTTGAAGGACAGGGTCCCACCACAAAACAGCATCATCCTCAAGCTGGGCCTTTAAGAGTTCTATAGCAGCATTTGTCCATGATGAAGACTATGGGATGACCCATGCTCATTGTTGCCCCTCTGCCATAAAACGAGTCCCTTGGTTGCAGGCCGATGTTATGCAAGATTCCATGATGGCAAATCAGACACTCCATGAGCCCTCGGATGGTGGTGCTGGCCAGGTTCAGTGGGAAGGAATGGCAAGCTCTTCCCTGGGTTATTTATCAACTCCAGTAATGACGAATCAGTGCCCTATACACAAGTAGAGAGAAGCCCTGAGGTGGAGACTCACAGGTGCCATCAGCTTATACTGGGCATGAGAATGCCAAGGGGATACGTGCAGGGCACCCACAGCATCTGCTACAAGTGGGCAATCAATACTGTCTGCCATTCATCCTTTTGTTAAAAAAAAACTTAAATGTATTTCAAGCCATTTTCCAGTTTCTGAATTTCAAAGTAATAATCAGAAGAATTCTAAGAGGATGTGTGGTCCTGTCTTTCTAGGAAATCTTTCTTTTCAATGCAAGCATCAGCTTCAGGAGAGCTGCAAATGGTTGACTATGGGGTGAGACATCACAAGGGGATACCCTCATATCCACTCTCAACTTTATAAAGATCTCTACGGATTGAGATTCTCAATATGGGTGTCTTTGATGAGACTGGATTGCATAAACACTCTATCAACACATTCTTTCTACAATTTAAGGTAATTTAATTTGGGGGGTTTTTTTTCCTCTTTTTTTCTTTTCTTTTTTTTTTTTTTTTGAGGAAGATTGGCCATGAGATAACATCTACTGCCAATCCTCCTCTTTTTGCTGAGGAAGATTGGCCCTGAGCTAACATCCATTCCCATCTTCCTCTACTTTATATGTGGGACACCTGCCTCAGCATGGCTTGATGAGTGGTGCATAGGTCTGATCCCGGGATCTGAACCAGCGAACCCTGGGCTACCAAAGTGGAACTTGTGAACTTAACCACTGCACCACCAGGCCAGCCTCTAAGGTAATTTAATTTTGTTCCACTTTAGTGATCAAGAACCTACCAGCCTCTTTTTAATAACACTTCACAGTCATAAAATTGGAAAGATTCACCCCGAGCTAACATCTGTTGCCAATCTTCCCTTTTTTTTCCCCTCCCCAAAGCCCCAGTGCATGGTTGTACATTCTAGTTGTAAGTCCTTTGAGTTCTTCTATGTAAGCCGCTGCCACAGCATGGCTGCTGACAGACGGGTGGTGTGGTTCCATGACTGGGAAACGAACCTGGGCCACCGAAGTGGTGAGAGTGCCAAACTTTAACCACTAGACCATCAGGGCTGGCTCACATTCTTTTTTTTAAATTCTTTTCCAAATGACCTATTTTCTATCCCTTTAATCACTTTTATTGTTCTCCCTTCTTCATCACTTAGAGAACAAAACAGAATACCTAGGAGCCTGACAATCGTAAAATATATTGAAAGAATCTATTCCCAACCCTCACCCACCAGAATTCCCTTAAAAGACCCTAAAAGTAATTAGTTTTTTAAAGTTACAACACATACTTTTTCATTCTTGGTTCATTTTGATTAATGATAATTTCCAGTTACGGCAGGGACCATTTATTAGCTACACATTCTTCTATGTCTAAAAGTGTCTTTAAATCCATTCTTGGGCTTGTTTGATTGCTGTTTTATGTTCTCTGCATATTCAGCCTTTTATATTATCTTTACTAAAGCTTCTCCATAATTTATCAATTCATTTGAATCTCTTTTCCATCTTTTAAGCATATATGTAAAGAACTCTGAATTCAGGCAGTTATATTAAATACTCCAGAATAGTTGGTTTTCTATTATTTTTTAAAAGATATTCTGGAATAGAAACTTGATACATTTGATTAAACAGAGATAAGCTAGATGTATTAGTTAGCATTAAGTTGGCTGCATGTACCTGAGAATGCAAGATAATAGTGGCTGAAACATCCAAGAGTTTTCATTCTATGTAAAAAAAGTATGGAACTAGGTACCCCAAGACCAGTACAGATCCTCCATGAAATCATCAGGGAATCAAGATGCTTTTCTCTTTCTGTTCTCCCATTCTCAGTTTGTGGCTTCTTCATGTGTGAATTCCATACTCATGGTCATAAAACAGTTGCTGGAGCTCCAGCCATCACATCCACATTCCAGATATCAAGAAGGAAGAAAAGAAGACTATAAAAGGCATGCGACTCCCACTAATTCTTTTAAGACAATTAAAGGAATTATGGGATTACTTTTCCCACATAGCATCTCACTTTACATTCTCTTTGACCAGAATGTCATCACTTACTAAGTAGACTGGAACATGAAATTTCCTAGAAGTACATATTGCCACCTTAAATAAAATCACAGTTCTGTTACTAACCATGAAGGGGAAAATAGTAAGTAACGAACTGTCTCTGTTCCCTCCATAAAAGTGGGGCAGCTGATGGAATCTACAATATGTCAGGTCCTGAAATCCTTGCCTTTAACCTGACGATGCTCAAGTTCTTCCTTGGGACCAGTAAAAGTGCTCCTGTTTGTCTCTCCCTTTGATTTAAAAGTTTGTGACAATAGAAAGCAACTGTCCTACATTTTTCTGATAGACCCTTCCTATGACTGGGAAATAAATAAATAATCTCTGAGCCTTCTCTTCAGGGAACCATCTGTCTTAATTCCTTTCAGAGCTCCTCACGGAACTTACTTCTCATCCTTTTCATCCATTTTTGTTTCTTTTCTCTGGACCTGCCCTAGTTTCTCTACATCATTATAAAATATTTGGAAGCCAAACCTGGATTCAATGCTCTCATTAATCGGACATTAATTCAACAAAAATTGAAGCGCCGCCAGATGACAGGTCCTGTGCTAGGTGACGCTCAAGTACGTCGTTAGATATCAGTTCGATTGCAATTAGCAAGGCAGGAAAGGTCCTGACTCTCAAGGAGCTTATAGTCTAAGATAAGATCCTTATAATAAGTAAATAAAAAGAGCGAACAAGATAATTGTAGAGTTAAAAGCTCTCTTTAGACTTTTTATTTTTTTTTGAGGAAGATTAGCCCTGAGCTAACATCTGCTGCCAATCCTCCTCTTTTTGCTGAGGAAGACTGGCCCTGACCTAACATCCATGCCCATCGTCCTCTACTTTATATGTGGGACGCCTGCCACAGCATGGCTTGACAAGCGGTGCCGTGTCCGCACCCGGGATCCAAACCGGCGAACCCCAGGCCGCTGAGAAGCGGAATGTGCGCATTTAACCGCTGCGCCACAGGGCCAGCCCGTTCTTTGGCCATTTAAACAGGATAACTGGAAGAAAGGAGTAAGAAAGACAATTTTCGATCGGGAGGTCAGGGAAGACAACCCTGAGAGGTGACATTTAAGCCCTAACGAGGAACTGACTGATATTTTTGGCAGGAACTCCCAGAGACTAGAAATGTATCTTGTGTTGTTTGGACTTGACCTAGCATTTTTAGGAATCCTGCCAATTTGCAGAATCCATAAATATAACAAGGTTTATGTGTATATATATATCATCTAAGATCCGTAAGATCTTGCTTTGTCATTTAACGCAGTTCACTCAGATGTTGAGCGCTCTGTGAAGCTTCCAAGCAAAATGACTTATCCTATTCTCTGTGTTTCATTCGTGCTATTGGTTTATCAGTTGGGCCGCCTTAGGCGACAAAGAACAGAAAATGCAAATTAAACTTGCTTAAGCAGGTGGAATGGATTGGCTTACAAATTGAAGGGAGTATGTCTGCCTTCAGGAACAGCTTGATACAGGGCTCTCAAGAGATGAGAAAGAGCAGTTCCGACGCTCTCCAGTCTGCAGGTCTGCTCCCCTGCTGTCTGTGCTGGCTTCATCCTGAGGCCCCACGGCAGCACGATGCCTAGAGGCCCTTGCAGACTCTTGTCCCAATGGCGATTCCGAGGTTCTTGCCCCAAATTTCATTTCCTCTCGAGGTATTGGGTGTGCCTCCTGGCTCAATCTGTGTGTCCACAACACTACACTCTGCCTGTCCAGACCTGACTCACTTCTCCACTCTGAGATCCCAGGGTGCGGGGGTGGGGTTCAGCAGTCCACGCCCCAAAAGCACTGAGGGGAATGTTGGGAAGGCAGCTGTAGATCTCCTGCAGGGAAGTCAGAGTGCAGTTATTAAAAGGAAGGTGAAAGGGAACAGAGACGCCAGACTGAACTACCACGAGCTCAGTGCTCTGGTGCTGTGCTGTCACTTGTGTTTATCTCTTTCTCTAACTCCGGGATGAGCTCTCTGAGAAGACAAAGAACGTCTTCTTCATCTTTTTATCCCTAAATCTACCCAATGTGCTGATAGTTACAATGCTGGCACCAAGTCAGCTCAATAAAAATTTGTTGAGTTCAGCTACTGAATATTGCACATACATGCGTGAGGTTAGAGGGGTACGAACACCAATGTTGGTATTTACGGTATGCTTAGATTTCTCACAAGACGTCAAATTGTTTCTTAAAAGTTTCCCTGAAGGACTGTCCTCACACAACACTCAGTTGTTTCTTCTATGATACCCTTAATCTTTTTTTTTTTTTTTTTTTGGTGAGGAAGATTGGCCCTGAGCTAACATCTGTTGTCAATCTCCCTCTTTTTGTTTTCTTCCCCAAAGCCCCAGTACATAGTTGTACATTCTAGTTGTAGGTCATTCTAGCTCTTCTATGTGGGATGCCGCCACAGCATGGCTTGATGAGCAGTATGTAGGTCCACTCCCAGAGTCCGAACTGGCAAACTCCAGGCTGCTGAAGCAGAGTGCACAAACTTCACCACTACACCATGGGGCCGGCCCCTCTTTGTTTTATCTTAACATTCATTCTTTCTACAATGAATTCATTCTTACATGTTTTCTTTTCAATCACATATTTCACCCCCCATTTAATTTACCATTTCATAAGTCTTCTAGTCCCTTCTAGTCTACTCAACATGTGCTCCATGGATGAGCAGCACCCATATCACCAGGGAGCTTGTAAGAAATACAGCAGTTCAGGCTCCACCCCAGACCTCCTTGAACCAGATCTGCATTTAAGAAGATTTTTCAGGTGATTCATAGACGCATTAAAATTTGAGAATTGCTGGTCTCCTGCTCTAGGCTAGCACCTTCCACTGGAGAAGTAACAGGATCCACATAGGGAATTTTAAATTTTCTGGTAGTCACATTCAAAGAGTACAGAAAGACCCAAGCCAAATGAATTTTAGGTAACTCAATATATCCCAAATATCATCATTTCCACTGGTAATCAATATAAAAAATCATTAATGAGATACTTTGGGGGGGGTATGCTTTTAAATCCAGTGTTCAGGGGCCAACCTGGTGGCGTAGTGGTTAAGTTCCAACACTCCACCTCGGTAGCCCAGGCTTCTCAGGTTCAGATCCCAGGTACAGACCTACACACTGCTCATCAAGGCATGCTGTGGCAGCATCCCATTTACAAAACAGAGGAAGATTAGCACAGATGTTAGCTCAGCGACAGTCTTCCTTGAGCAAAAAGAGGAAGATTGGCAATGGATGGCAGCTCAGGGCCAATATTCCTCACCAAAAAAACCAAAAAACAAAAAACCCAGTGTTTGTTTTCTATTTATAGCACATCTCAATTTGGACTAGCTGTCTTTCGAGTGCTCCATAGCCACATGTGGCTGGTGGCTGCTGTATTGACCAACTTGGCTCTAGACTGTGGATGCCTGAAAATAACAGCCCATGTCTATTTCTCTCACCCTGGTATCCTTGTGCCCAGCGCGGTGCCTGATGGCTAGCAGGCACTTCATAAATGTTCGTCGAATTAATAAATCTGAGAGTAGGCATATTTATATATTTAACCAGCACAGCACAAGCACAGGCCAAACAGAATAGGTCCTTGTACCAATCAAAACTGACACAGGATGTAAACAACCAGCGCTGCCACATTGGTGAGAACTGACACAATGTCAACCTAGAATACACGAACGGGTCCCATCCCTTCATAGGTCAAACGAGAATATGGGGTGGAAACAGGTAAGAGATTTGCGCATAGCCACATCTCCTTTATTACAAAACCCAGGACTGGACAATCAAGTCTCAACTTCCAACCCAGAGAGGCTTCCACTATATCCGTTCATTAGTGAGCACCCACTGTGTGCAAAAGCATCATGCTGGGCCCAGTGGGGGAAGAGACATAAAGAAACATGAGATATTTATGCGCTTCCAAGAATACCCCAGCCAATTAAGATCATTCTCATTTTCACTGGCACAGAAACCCCGACTCAAGCTGATTTAAACAGTCATGGAATTGACTTACCTTTTGACCAGTCATGTAATTGAAACCTACAGGTAGAGTGTGCTTCTGGAGCAATTTTGTCTAGACTCAATATAAGCCAGCGCCTCCATTTTTCTGCCTCTCTGGGGCTGCCTTCCTTCATTAATTGACTTCATCATCCATGGGGACCCCAGCTCTAAACTACTCTTCCTCAAGTCACCAAATCAAGCCCAAGAAAGAGCAGCTATCTTTTTCAGAGATCCTGGGGAGCATCTCCTTGCAACGTGCTGGCCAAGACTGGATGGATCTGCTCTCACGACCTCAAAAACAGCCCTTGTGTGCAGGGGGATAAAATATTCTGGCTCAAGTGAACCAGGGCCCATCCCTGGAGCTGACAGTGGAATCACCAATGGTAGGCAGCCTGTCGGCTTAGAGCGAGGAGAACTTTGAGTAAACTTACCTCTGATGGCGGAAAGGATGCTGGCGTGTGAGACACGATAACTCTACTCCAGGACCTGTGTTTTGAGAGTGTACAAATCAATCTGAAATATTCATTCTCTCCACTCTGTTCTTTCCCTCCCCTCCATTTTTCTTTCCTCTCTTCTGAAAGGGAAAAGCATCAGGTGGACAGAACTGAGAGTTATGGTCAAAGTCAAAACAGGGAAGTCATTTTAGTTTTTGCTGCTTCAGATCTTGACTATTGAAAACTTTTTTTTTTTTTGAGGAAGATTAGCCCTGAGCTGACATCTGCCGCCAACCCTCCTCTTTTTGCTGAGGAAGACTGGCCCTGAGCTAACATCCGTGCCCACCTTCCCCTACTGTACATGTGGGACACCTACCACAGCATGACTTGCCAAGCGGCACCATGTCTGCACCCGGGATCCGAACCAGCGAACCCTGGGCCACCGAAATGGAACGTGCACACTCAACCGCTGCACCACCGGGCCGGTCCTTGAAAACTTTTATTATTTGTCATTTCCTTACTATTATCAAGACAGTTTTTAGTCCAGAAATTTTTAATGAAGTGAGACCATGCCATACATCTGATTTTTTTAAAAGACAAAACTACATGTAAAGATTGTTTATTTGCATCTTGCTGGTTTATTCCTATTCATAGTGAATCTCTAATGATCTTGTGAATATTTACAGGATCCATACACAAATACAAAAGTATATGTTTTATATTTTATCTGTTTTATATACTTTCTCTGTATTTCTAAACCACAACACTTCAGCGTTACGTCATCACACTCTGCTTAAAAGCATATTTCTCGAACCAGCGAAACTTGTGGAAGTATCAAAGCACTAACTAAACACACAGGGAGGGGACCGAATTTATCTCACCTGGGTGCAAAACAGCTCTAAGGAGAACTTGGGAAAACCTGCCTGTGATGTTAGCATCTTGTGACTTAAAATGTGTTTCATGGACCAGCAGCTTCACCTGGGAGTTCCTTAGAAATGCCTACTCTGAGGCCCCTCCCGAGGTTTACCAAACCAGAGTCCACATTTTAACATGATTCCCAGGTGATTCCGGTGCACGTTACAGTTTAAGAAGCACTGGCTCAACATTATTGTCAGTTCATTTATCATCAGATGTAGGTATACTCACCACTTAGACGAGCGCCAGGAACAGAAAGGAAATGACTGGCACAGAGAACAGACAGAGCAGCTCTGATTTCTAGTGCCTTGTCACACTGGACAGGGACACAATGGAACTTTCCATAGATGGAGGAAAAGCTGATGTCAAGGTGATGGAAGGACAGACCTGAAGTTTATCACGGTTGTTTGCTTCTCATCCAAAAAGCAGAAGCTCCTACCACATCCTTGACCTGTGCTAAAAAAAAATATATATGTAAATGTTTTAAAGAACCAAGTTTCTTCAAAAGTGACCCCAGCCTTCTTAAAGTCAACCTTCCCCACTGCCACCCCCTCTCGGGCCTGAACCATGTCAGCGAGTCCCCACAACGTCAGAACGTGCTTCCCACCCTCATTTAATATCAGTGGTATTAATTCAAGAAACCAAAGTAATGCACCATACATTGGTTTTGACTGAAAAAAAATGACAAATTCTCACCTATCCACTTTTCATTCAGCTACTTTTAGCAAGGGCAGAAAGAGGGAAATCACCAAATGAACAATTTGTGAGAATTTGTTGCTTTTGGTGAGATATCCCAGCATAGCCCTTTCTATTACCACTTTTAATGCAGCTCTGAAAAATAATAGTTTCCTTCAATATTTTAGGATATGTTTACCAGAAGTAATGACGTGACAAACATACTCTCATAGGGAATGAAGAACTTGATACATAAAATTTCAAAGCTCTATTTTAATCTATACAATGACAGTAAAATTCTAGCTAGATCAGTTATAAATGATTATCTCTAGCATGAATCTGTCCTATTGTCTTCTCGGCAACTCTTTTCTCACTTTTTACTATTAAAAGCCATCCCTTCCCTTTGGGAAAGGGCCCCTCCCCATTCTGCATGTATCTGGCAGAACTGCTGGCCACCAAGCCTTGTACACAGGAGTGAGTACCGAACCCAGCCTGCCAATCAAAACCTTCTATCCTCCCAGGCCACAGCTATTGGGTCAAGTGAAGTCACATGACCCAGGGAGGCCAATCAGAGTCCATCACTGTCATTTTACATCTGTATCCTGAGAAAGGGGCTGAATTGGGATGATTTGAGCCTAACGGTTACTAAGTCCAGATCAATTCTCTCTCAGAAGCCATCTGGAGCATGTGTGTGTGTGTGTGTGTGTGTGTGTGTGTGTGTGTGTGTGTGTGTTTGCTTAAGCTAGTTTTGAGTTATCCACAACTCAAATTTCCTGATATACAAACAGGAAAATGAAAGGAGGATTTCAAAATGATATTCATTGAATATCATTAGGAAAATAGCTTGTTACTATTGTGAAATTGTGGTTCTATCTTTAGTAAACACTCATTTACCTTTTACCACGTGTTCTGCATCGATTTTATCATTCCGTCTCTGTAAAGCAAGAATCATATTTCCAGGCCTTCCTTTTCTTCCTGCACTAGGGCAGGCAAGCTCAGGTTTCTGGGTAAGTACAACAAAAGAGAATCATAAAGCATTGTCTCTTTTAAGACAGATCTGCCGCCTGAATCACTCTCTCCTCTATCCTGGTTAACTGGGCAGATAAAATGTCCATTGACTATTCTCTAAATCTAAATGTTGGGACGGAAAAATTACACTCTTGTATTAAGTCAGTGTTCTGCATGTATATTATTTTAATATAGTATACATAACATAACAAAGTAAATACCCCAGTGAAGCATTTTCCCAATTTACAGAAGAAAACACTGAGACTTTGTTAGGTACCTTCTTGAGATCCTGAAACTAATCAGTGACAGAACCTGGACATAACCAAGCCTGTCTGACGCTCAGCTCACGATTTTCTCCATGGCACTACATTGCTTCCCAGGGAGCAGTACAGCGCTGTCAGACATCCTGGGGCTACGTTTATATCACACCAAATGTCCACACGCTCAAAGATTTTCGAAGTGTGATAGGCATTCTCTAAGCCTCAGTGTAAATAGTTAGCATGTTAGTTATGTAATTATAAGATTGAGACTGATTTGAATAAATGTCCAAAATGGGACAAAAGTAAAGAAAATGCATACCCCCTCCCCAAAAAAACCCCAAAACATATTGAACACTGGAAGAGAGAAAAGACTACAGAAGAAAGAGGAGGCAGAGGGAGAAAAGGAGGAGGAGGAAATTTCTGCCAGTTAAAAAAGAGAACTCACGGGGCTGCCCCATGGCCTGGTGGTTAAGTTCCCACACTCCGCTTTGGTGGCCCAGGGTTTCGCCAGTTCAGATCCTGGACATGGACACAGCACTGCTCATCAGGCCATGCTGAGGCAGCGTCCCATGTAGCAGAACCAGAAGGATCTACAGCTAGAATATACAACTATGTACTGGGGGGGGGGGGGCTTTGGGGAGAAGAAGAAGAAGAAAAAAAGAAGATTGGCAACAGGTGTTACTTCAGATGCCAATCTTTAAAATAAAAAAAGAGAACTCATAACAGGAATCATTCATCAAAGACCATCCATTGTTAAGTTAGCCACACTGAAACGACCCATAGGGAGAAAAAAAGATATCCAGCTTGGTTTATCTGAAAAAGGAAAGGATAGATATCACTCTTTAAACAAAATACTGAGCTGTAAGTAGCAATTAGGAATAGAAGAAAGTAGAGAGTCCCATTATTGCCACTAACACAACCATCCTCCCAACCTCAGGACTTGAGAAGGAGGGATAGAAAAATTGCAAAGTCAGTGAGGTTTGCTTTTGAAATGGCCCCAGTGAGTGCTTGGCCCATTCAAACCATGTACACCCTGGAGACCCATCCTTTCTTTTCAGGCTTGTGTGCAAAAATTTCCTGTCCTGCCATTCAAAACTTGCCCATCCTGTATCTCGTTACCTAAAGGCATATTCTCTGTTTTCCATATCTTACACTGACACGGAAAAGTTTATAAAATATTCTGCTGCGTTACATACATAAAATGAAAATACAGAGAAAGTTACTGAAACCAAAGTGGGTTTCCTCCTGGTGAGTTAACTCAGACTGTCCACCGGAAGCAGTTGTCTCACAAAGGGAGGCATATTTGCAGCAAATAGGAGACCCTGAGGAATCATTTCCAGAGTCACGGTGTCCCCAGAACAAAGGGAATCAGGGACACTTATTTCAGCTGGAAAATGAATATTCAAAGGGAGAGGTGGGTATCCTCTTGCGCAGGCTCAGTTGGAAAACATGCTTCCACACACACTGCGGGTTACAGTAATCAGGCCTAAGCTCCTCCTGGAGAGATCTTAGCTTTAAAAACGAAGCAAAGGTCATAGGTGTAGCTCTTGTGGTAAAGCTTGGTCTGGTTCAGGGTAGGTGGTGTTTGCATCTCCTTAACATAACAAGGAGAAAAATAACAACTTGGAAAAACAGTTAAATGCTTCCAAACCCACCCTTGAGTTCCTCAGTGCAACTGGCCAGGGGACAAAAGGACTGGAAAAATACACATATAATGAGGAGGGGGAGGTGGCGAGGTGAGATCATGAGATGAGAGCAGGTTTTCATCTTTCATTCCATGTATTTCTATATTTTTTGTCTTTAACATTAGATGTGTTCATTATTGCTTATGTAATTTTTTTAAATGAATGGAAACAAAAACATGAGAAAAATTGTAGTTTAGCTCATCCTCTTGTCCTCGGGACACTTTTTTTTTTTGTGGAAGATTAGCCCTCAGCTAACACCCATGCCCATCTTATTCTACTTTTTTATATGTGGGATGCCACCACAGCGTGGGCTTGATGAGCGGTGTGTAGGTCTGAACCCGGGATCCAAACCAGCAAACCCCAGGCCACCAAAGCGGAGCACATGAACCCAACCACTACACCGCTGGGCTGGCCCCCCATGAAACTTTTTAATAGCAATCTTTTAGAGAGGATTTCCAAATACGTAGAAGGAACTTAAAGGAAGGGGTGGTTTCAGGTATTCATGGGGTTGGATGACGGAGCGAGAGGGGAGATGTTTTCTGCAGCTGAGTCTTTTTAATGCAACTTTACCCTTAGTGCATATGTGGGCAGAACCTATGTAGCCCTGGCTGCCATCCCCTGTACAGCCACCAGGTAAAACACACCTCCTTGTTCCTGTGTGTCCATACTGAGTTATAGGGTTTAAAGGATCTAAGCTGAGGACAGGGTGGCCTCTGGAGCGTGACAAATAAAAATGGCAAGCAATAGGATATATTGGAGAATATGAGGAAGCCATTTGGTATAAACCTAATTCGGCCTGACCTTGTCTTTCCAAAAGGGCCTGACCGTGGCTGTTGAGCATGCATTGTATATCTCCTTTAGATATTTCCTATGGCAAGAACAAAAGCCCTTGAGATAAAGGTGCAACTTCCGTCCCCCTCCCAAGTTGGCATTCCCTTAAGGATTAAGCATCTTTCCTTAGGCTAGGAACTGATTGCTGCACTCACCTGTGACCACCCAGCTCGAGACAATAGGCTTGCCTCCTGCTACGCCCTGTGAGATAGCAGACCCACTACCTGCTGTGTCCATCAAGCGCTGTGCCCACAGGGCAATCTTGTGACTATTGTGGGAGGGACATTCCAATCATATGTGAAACGTCCCGTATGGGGATATATAACCACTCTGTATACCTCACTTCTTTGGTGCCCGTTCTTCCTTTGGGAAGAAAGGCCCCGGGCCATGCTCCTCAGATTTCAGCTCAGAATAAACTCACCCAAATTTTCATTTATAGATTGGTTATGGATTATTTTTGTCAACAAGGGGAATAGTCAAGGAAAAGTCAGAAAACTTTCTGCATTTTCTATAATATTTCAATTTCTATGAGAAGAATATATTTGTGTTTGCTTAGTAATTAAAAATAAACATAAAACAAAATAAGTTTTGAAACACATTTTTTTGGCAAGTACGAATGGGGTGGGGCATAGGTGGGCCCTCTAAGTGGGCCATAGTTTGAGACCCACCGTTTCCTCTGGGTACTATTTCCTCTGCTACATGCCCACAGGGTCAGTGACCAAAGGGTCACTGGGTGAAATGACTTGGATGGAAGGAAGCACAACCTTATCATAGGACCACAGAACCAGAGTCCTTGTATTCACATTTTCTCTCTAGATTTGCCGATGTGGGGGACTGGCCTTGGCCACACCAAGATATGTCTCTTTGGCATGAGGATTATTTGAGACAGGGAGGGAGGCTCTGAGGAGCAGAACTTGCTTGCCCTCTGTTAAGAAACGTTTACATTGTAAAGGAGATCTCCATCTGTAAAGACATCTCCCTCTCTGTACCAGGAAGAAGAAAGGGGATGGCCTTATCTCTAGAAACTCTTAATCAATGCCAAAGGCAAGGACTTAAATCTGCATAATAATCTTATTCCTGTTTCTGGTAACCTCCTGTAAGTGACTCCCCTACCCCCAACATCCTCCTTTGTCTTTAGCTGGATATGATATTTAGGTGGGGGCTTCAGCCATTTTGGTGAGTTGCTCAGCTTGCCTGAGCCTCCCATGTATACATGTTATAAAGCTTTGTTTAATTTTCTCCTGCTATTCTGTCTCATGTGAATTTAATTCGTTCTCTGGCCAGATGAACCCAGAGAGGGTAGAGGAAATGTGTTCTTCCCCTACACTGACTACCCGATTTCAGTATTAATAAAGCCTCTTTCAGTTACAAGTGACAGAGACCTAAATTGAACAACCTTATTCAAAAAGGGGAGTTTATTTTATCATGTAACTGGAAAAAACCAGAACAAAACAGGCTCGGCTTCATGCAAATTTCGATTCTCACTCAAACATTATCATCAACAATTTGTTTTTCTGCATCTCAACTCTTCTTTCTTTTCCATGAGCTTCATTCTCAAGTCTTTTTCCATATGGAGCCCAAGCTGGCAACCAGTCACCACAGGCTTATACCTTCTATTTCCACCAAGCAACCTCAGTGGAAACAGAAAGTCTATATTTACCTTCAGAGAAAGTCCTGGTGTGTAGTGTCACTGGTCTGGCTTGGGTCACGTGCCTGTCTCTGAACCAATCGCTGAGGGGAAGAGAATGGAATGTTCTGATTGGACAGGCCTAGGTCACATGCCTACCAATGAAAAGTGGAAGCCTAGGATCAACCTGAACTACAGGGGTTGGGTGAGGGGGAGGTAGTACCAAGGTACTATTGTTAAACAGAAAGGGAGAGCATCATTGGAAGGTGAAAGCAAGGGATATCTACCAGTTTCCCTGACAAGCAGCCACACTGAGTACTCAGGTTCATTATCCTTACTGTCCTTTTTATGTCTCTCACATCTCTCTAACATGCTCTGACTTTCAGGTCTCAACCAATTTGTCTTTTCTCTCCAATGCTGGAATCTCAAGGAGCCCTCAGGCATCGCTGCTAATGCTGGGCAAGGTTGCCTACCAACCTCTTATGATTTAGGCTGAGAAGGAATAATGTTCCAGGTAGAGAGTGTTCATTCAACATGTTTCATCCTTTCTACATTTCAAACAGGCGCTTGACTCAGTTCCTGTCTAGAATCATTAAACTAGTGAGGATACTGTACAAGAAAATCAATATTAAGACAACGTGATAAGCAGCAGGGTAGAATTCTACACAGAGCTGATAAGGAAAGGCTCTGGAGGAGAAAGCTCCAAATCAGCTCAGGGCAGTCAAAACTTGCTTCTACAAGGAGACTATATTCGAGCTACATCCCTAAGGAAGTCATAAAGGTTAGGCAGAGAGGTGGAGGGTGAGGAGGTGGATGGACATTTTGTCCTGGACTTGACTAGTTGCCCCGAGGAACTCAAGGGTGGGTTTGGAAGTATTTAACTGTTTTTTCAAATTGTTTTTTTCCCTTTTGTTATGTTAAGGAAATGCAATCACCAATCACCCTGAACCAGACCAACCCTCACCACATGAGCTCTGCCTATGACTTTGCCTTATCTCTAACACTAAGATCTCTCCTGGAGGAGCTTAGGCCTTATTACCATAACCTGCAGTGTCTGTGGAAGCTTGTTTTCCAACTGAGCTGCCCAAGAGGATAGCCTTCTCTCCCTTTTGGATATTCATTCCCCATCTGAAATAAATGGTCCCTGCTTCCCCTTGTTTGGGGACTCCATGACTCTGGAAATGATTCCACATGGCCTCCTATCTGCTGCAAATATGCTTTACTTTGTGAGACAACTTACTTCTGGTAGACAGTCTGATTTAACTCGCCAGGAGGTAAATCTACTTTTGTTCAGTAGTCATTCCAGGTGGAGAGAACTATACATGTTGTTACTGCCCAAGGAGGGGCTGCCTGCCTGCTGCAAGACATACCAATAGTTGAGAGGCAAGGTGGTAGGAGAGAAAAGGTTTTATTACAGCTTGCTAGCAAGGGGGAAGTTGGCTGACTAGTGTCCAAAGGAACCACCTTACAGAACAAAGACTACATGCCAGTTATATAGGGGCTGGTCTTAGGGTGGGGCAGACATCTTGTCTTAGTTCTTGATAATCTTTGTTTTACTGGATATGAATCAGAGACCAGAGCAACACTCTGTACCCTATTTTAGCAGATCTTTGAGTTATCATTGATGATGGCTAATAGCATAGGCTGTCTGCCCAGGGATCACCACATTCCTAAGGAACTCAATAGAGCAAAGTTATTGACTTATTGCAGCTAGGAGGGGCCATAAAATCTACAAAGCCTATATGTCTCCTGGAAGGTGCATATTCTGCTGGGTTAGTTAATCAGAGATCATTCAAAGTTACAATAAGGGTTCTTTTCTACAATATGGCTTCCCTTATGTCAACCTCGTGCTGAGCTGGTATTAGTATCAAAGAATAAAGACAAAATGGCTCACGGTGCATTTTTGAAATTACAAGTAGGCCAGGTAACTACAGCTCACGGTGTGTGTAGGAAAGTCGCCTGAGACAAGGCTGTAAAGAACATGAATGAGCTTGTAAACATGTCAAGGCTGGATGTTTGGAACTTATCCTGTTGGCAAGCATTAGCCACTGAAAGCATTAAGACAGAAGAAAAATGTGACCAAATGCGGTTTTGTTTGTTTGTTTAATCACTCCCTGGAGGGCAGATTACAGAGGAACACAAACAGAGACAGCGGGACCAACACAGTCTATTTCAGTGGTCCTGGTAGGTTTTAATAAGGAAGAATTAAACAAAACACGATGGCTGGAGAAGAAGGAATGGATTGGCAACGTACAGGAGATAGAATTGACAAGACAGAAAAACGAAGGAGGGTGAAGAAAGGAAGAGAGAAGAGAAAAGAGGAGAATATAAAAGCGTTCCCAGGTTTCTGGCTTGGGAGACTGGTTGGTGAATGTCCTTCCAACAGAAACTAAGTTTTCAGAAGAAGATGATGAATACAGTTGGGCTACATCTAGTTGGAGATGTGTAATGGATACAATAGTTGCAAGTTCAGGATTGCCATCAGGGCTGGGAATGTAGATGTCACCAGGGACCAGGGGTAACTGAAGCCATGTTTATCAATGGGTCAGTCAAAGGGAATGTATAATATGAAAAGAGGAGTGGGAAGGATAGAGCGCTGGGTATCACCAACAATTTAAAAGTCCAATAGAAAAAGAAGAAGCAAAAAGAATACAAAAATAGAGAGACCAGACATGGAACGGTGCAATGAAGATGTCTGCCTCACCAGGAAGAGTAGATTCTCTTCTTTATGATCATTTGCAATTCTCTTTGGAAAAACAGCGTCATCCCCTCCCCGCTCTAACTCCTCCGACTAAAGCTGCAGATTGGGGGTGGGGATAAGAAAAGGCTTTACACTTGAGTTAACTTATGTGTATGGTGTAAGATAATGGTCTACTTTCCTTCTTTTGCATGTGGCTGTCCAGTTTTCCCAACACCATTTATGAAGAGACTTTCCTTTCTCCATAATATCTTCTTGGCTCCTTTGTGGAAAATTAGCTGTCCATAGATGTGTGGGTTTATTTCTGGGCTCTTGATTCTGTTTCATCGGTCTGTGTGTCTGTTTTTCTGCCAGTACCGTGCTGTTTTGATTACTATAGCTTTGTAGTATGTTTTGAAATTTACCTTAATAAAAAAAGAAAAGAAAAGGCTTTGCAAAAAATATGCGAAAAGACTACAGCTTCAATACAACAGCCAGCTCTGGTACTTTAACGTAATTTCCATTGTTTCTGTGCTCTTATGTGTTGCTCGCTTCTGAATTCTTGGCTGTCTTCCAGACAACTGAGGTCACAAATACATGAGACACTCCAGTGGCACATTCAAATTTTTACAAATAATCAGCTGGACTTAAGAAAACTCTGCTCAATTTCCCCTTAGAACCAGGAAATTCTC
The DNA here is from genome assembly GCF_041296265.1 of Equus caballus. NCBI lineage: Eukaryota > Metazoa > Chordata > Mammalia > Perissodactyla > Equidae > Equus > Equus caballus. Next base: position 11,875,735 of record NC_091689.1, on the reverse strand, counting down.
CTTACAGGGCCCACAGGAACCTTCTTCCCTACTAACCTGGATCTACAGCTTTAAAAAAGGAATGAGGGGCCAGCCCGGTGGCACAGCGGTTAAGTGTGCACGTTCCGCTTTGGCAGCCTGAGGTTCGCCGGTCCAGATCCCAGGTGCGGACATGGCACCGCTTGACAAGCCATGCTGTGGCAGGCATCCCATGTATAAAGTAGAGGAAGATGGGCACGGATGTTAGCTCAGGGCCAGTCTTCCTCAGCAAAAAGAGGAGGATTGGCAGCAGTTAGCTCAGGGCTAATCTTCCTCAAAAGAAAAAACAAAAAAGGAATGAATATTTACGTCTGAGCCACCTTGATAGATCATAAATGGAGAAATTTATGTGTTGGCCACTTAGCACTGGGGAAGGACTAGGATTTGAATCCAACGTCGACTCTGTCACTTAGTAGCTATTTGGCCATAAGCTACTCTCTGAGCCTTAGTTTTCTTAGCTGTCAAATGGACACAATGATCCTTATCTCATAACATTGTGTGAAGATGAAATGAGAGCATCAATGTGTGCGGAGCCCCTGCTTTTATGAGAAAAGAATAGAACGATTATGTAATTGACTTTCTTTCTTTCTTTTTATTTTATTATAGTGAAATACATATAAGATTTACCATTTTTAAGTGTACAATTCAGTTGCATTAATTACATGCACAATGTTGTGCAACCATCACCACTATCTATTTCCAAAACTTTTTTATCACCCCAAATAAAAACTCTGTACCCATTCAGCACTTAACTCCCATTCTGCCCAACCCCAGGCCCTGGTCATCTCTAATCTACTTTCTGAGCCTATGAATTTGCCTATTTAGATATTTCATGTAAGTGGAATATACATATTTGTCCTTTTGTGTCTGGCTTATTTCACTTAGCATAATGTTTTCAAGGTTTATCCATGTTGTAACATGTATCAGAACTTCATTCCTTTTTTGGCTGAATAATATTCCATCATAAGCATGTACTGCATTTTGTTGATCCATTTCTCTACTGATGGACACCTGGGTTGCTTCCATCCCTTTGGTGATTGTGAATGACGCTGCAATGAAGATCGGTACACAATTATCTGTTTGAGTCCTTGCTTTCAATTCTTTTGAGTATATACCTAGGAGTGGAATTGCTGGGTCATATGGTAACTCTATGTTAAGCTCTTTTGAGGAACCAGCAGACTGTTTCCATAGTAACTACACCTTTACATTTCCACCAGCAACATACAAGGGTTCAATTTCTCTGTATTCTCACCAACACTTGCTATTTTTCATATTTTTTATTACAGCCACCCTAGTAGGTGAGAAGTGGTATCTTATTGTGGTTTAATCGGTGTTCAATTATTTCTGTCAATGAAAGAAAACAGTTTAGTGAATCAAATCTAACCAATAGTCCAAAGATCATCTCTATGTAGTTTTGCAATATTTGGGTATTATTTGAAAGACTCTGTGCCACACAAACCAAGGGTGATCATCTGGTTTTAAAAATACATTTAAGATAATAAAGCATCATGTACATTTCTGGCTCAAAAGAGACTGGAAGCTCGTTGCTAGCTGGGTTGCTAGCTCACTCCTTAACGGTGACTCATATAGCTAATTAATCTATGGTGTCCCCAGACTGATTCACAATGGCATGTCAAGAAAGGCTGGGTGCTGTTCTAAGGTTGTTGTCTTTCTGGTATGTGACTTCCTCAATGCATAAAGATAATTAATTGTTTTGTTTCAGGAGACTTAATGGCTTTGATCATTGAGTTGATAAGAAATAACAGCAGTATTAATAATAATAGGCAATAATGGACAGAGGAAGCGATGCTGAACCTGAATCTCTAAGAGGCATAAAAATCACAAATATCAGACTACTCACCATTAGACTTATAAGCATTTACTGCAATATAGTCAACTGGCCTTATGCGATGCTCTTGAGCTTACAAGCACCTAGAAAGGAAGGATCTCCTCCATTTTAGCTCATTTAATACTCAAAAGACCTCAATAGCAGGTATTATTAATGTTGTTATTTTACATATGAGAACACCGGCTCGGAGAAATTAAGTAACTTGCCCAAATGATTGAGCCAAGATCAAGTCCGACTTCTGAGCTGCTTTCCTGAAGATGACAATGTGAGCTGAGTGGAGAAGGTGCTCTCAAGAGTGGCTGTATTGGTTTCCGGGGGCTGCAGTAACAAAGTTCCACCAACTGGGTGGCTTAAAGAACGGCAGTTTATCATGTCACAGTTCTGGCAGCTGGAAGTGTGACATCAAGATGTCTGTGGCGTTGGGTTCCCCTGAGGGCTGCGAGGGAGAATCTGTTCTGCGTCTTCTCTCTCCTAACTTCCAGGAGCCTTAGGCGTTCCGTGGCTTACAGATGGTGGTCTTCTCCCTACATCTTCACATTGTCTTCCTTCTATGTGTGTCTGTCTCTGTGTCCCCAGATCCCCTTTTTATGAGGACATATTGGATTAGGGCCCACCCTAATCATCTCATTTTAACTTGATTACCTCTGTAAAGATCCTAACTCCCAATAAAGTTGCATTCTGGGATACCGGAGGTTGGGGCTTGAACACAGCTTATTTTGGGGAATTTGGAGGGGGCGGTACACAACTCCAGCCATGACAGTGACTTAATATTGAGTTGTTTATACCTCCAAATGGGCTTGCCTTCCTGTCTTCACATAACTTTACAATGTCAGAAGGACCTTAGAAGTTCAGAAAAAACAAAAAATGTGTAAGTTTCTAACTGGGAGCCCGCTCAGTATTCCCGAAGCTACTTAAAAATCCTGCCACATACTCTGGGACATCTGTCATTACAATCTCTTCAAATTTTGAACTCTTAAGAAGTTTGGTTCACAGTGCCTGTGGGCCTGCTAAACTTTTAGCATTGGTTCAAAAGGAAAGTCCTCTTTATTTTCAAATGCTTCAAGGTTTATTTTTGAAATAAAGTTTCCGTTTCCTATAGAATTCACAAAGTTCAGTGTATCTGGAAAAGAATGCCTTAGGTTTCAGAAATATATTTTGGGACGTAGGCCTTCATTTACAAGAAGAAAAAAGGTTTGATGTTTCCATTTTTGCTTTGTAAGAACATAGGCCTACCGTGTACTGCAATTTTTATGGGTTTTTCTGTTTTTTAAGATGCTGCTAGATCTTTGATTTTTCACTGTGAAGATCTCTAGACAGACCTGAGGGCTGAGGACGTGGGAGAATGAGGAACGAAATGATTGAAGGATGGTGGATGTTGCACTGGGCTGGCCACATCCCTCCCCCTATTCCTTCAGGGCTGAAGGATTTATTTCCTCAGCTGCTGCGAATGTTGGGTGGCAGCCAACAGCCCTCAGCTGTCAGCCCTCTTTAGGAATTGCCTAGACTGAGTCAACCCACCACGCCCAAGGGCATGATCTCCTCCAGGAGCAGCCTGCATCCAGTGATTGGTCCTGCAAGGACGTAATCAAGCCAGCTTTTGGCCCCAACTTAAGAAGACTCCGAAGAGCCTTCTCAGCTTCAGGATTCTCTGTGGGATGATGTCTTGTTGCATCTGGGCTGCAGTCTATCTTCTCCCTCTGGATAATTTCATTCCCTCGCCCTCACCCCAGTTGTTGATCTTGAGAACATTCCCTAAAAAACTTATTGTATGATAATTTCAGTGTATACTGCTGGGGAATGCAACCTGTGACAGGACCCCAAATACTCCCAGAGAAAGAGCCAGCTGTGGGGATACAAATGGAGCAGGATTCTAGGCCGTGGCTATAGGGAGACTACAGGGAAGACTGCGTGGGAAGCAGTTTCCAGAGTAATTGTTTCATCCAGCAACTCAAGAAACAGTCCTGGAACCCAAATGGAAAAAAACATTCCTCCAAAAAGCCTAAGGGGAACTCAACAGCAATAACCCAAAGCAAAGAATGAAGAGCAGGTGATCTAGGGCACACCCATGGGTCAGCGTCTAAAAGAAAAAGCCTACCGGTAAAAATGGAGAAAGGACGGCAATACATGTCAAAAAGAATTGCTTAGCAGTTCAAAGCTGAGACAAGCCAACAGGGCAGCTTGAAAATCCCCTGCACTTGTAATTCAGCTCAGCTAAGACCTTGACATTTTCTCACAGTGTTATAAGATGTCGTCTTGCACTCGAACCAGTTGCTTGACTGCAGTGAACAGGACTAATTAAGAATGTGGCTGGAGAAGCCCAGGCAGTGAAGTGGCCAGCATTCAGGGGCCTGGTCTGAAGGAGAGATGGTGTTTCTTTGTACCCTTAGTGACAGCAAAACCAACCAGAGGGGATGACTGGAAGAGCTGTGTGTGTGTGTGTGTGTGTGTGTGTGTGTGTATCTGTATGTGCTCACCTGAGCATGAGTGTATATGTGTCTGCGTGTGTGTGTCTGTGTCTCTGTGCATGTGCCTGTATCTGTATGTGCACACCTGTGTGCACACGTGTGTGTGGTATATGTCTTTTGTCTTGGGATAGGTTGGGATAGAGTATACCCTCTTTTGTCATTGCCTTAGCTTGGGTTTTCCCAAAAGCAGAGCCAGAATTTGAGCACACGTAGTTTAACTGGGACGTGATCCCTGGAAGCAGGAGTGAGAGCAGACAGAGACAGGAAAGGAGGAAATGCCAATGAAAGGGTGCCTTATTCATCACTTCTGTGGGATAAAGCGGTTCAGTTCTGCTGGGACCTCCTGAGAACTGTTCTGAATGCCTCCCAGAATTGTCCGCCCAAAGGTCAGGCATCAGGAGTATGTACTCATAGCTCTTCTCCTTTCTGGCCTGAGTGTCACCCCTGTGGGCATTGACTCACCCACCATTCCAGGCTGTGCTTCCAGGTTGGCGGAGCAGCCTGCCAGCTTGGGAGAGGGCTCCAGGGTTGAAAATGGAATAACACAAGCTATGTGGATAGTCTGAGCTTACACAGAACTCTCCATCTCAGCTCTGGCTGACGTCAGAGGGGGTGGGGGGCTGTGAAATAGGCTACCACAGACCTCCACTCCGGTCATCAACTGTCAAGGGCCCCGGGAAAAGTAGTTGCATGTTTTAAAAGGGTATATCTTGGTAAATCATTGCTGAGCATTTATAATGCAAGTTAAAATATTAATAAAGATGTTTTATACTGAGTTCCTTTGAGTAATAAGCCATGAGGCTTGCTGGATTTTAAACAAAGAAAGTGGATGCTTTATATTTTGGGAGTTTGAAGAGGTCAATAAATAATAACACTTCTTTTTTACCCTGTGCAGTTCTGAGGCAAGTGAGATATAAAGGGACAGGAGACTAACAGATGGAGGTGAAAGTGGCAGCTGATCAGAAAAGATGGATTTATACTTGCAACCCAAAGCACAGGGCTGGCTAACGTTCTGGGCCTGCACCACAGTCTGAATTAGGGGACCAAGCTTCTGAGCAGAAGCACTGATCTGGGGTCACTGCTTTGCACTGGTCTAGCAGAGAGGAAGAGAATGAATCTCTGATGGTTGCAGCCTCCCAGATTTTAATTAGATTAATTTTACCCAATCAAGGAACATGCACCATTAACTGTGAGATCCTCGCCACCCGCCAATCAGATAACTGGCTTCTAACGCAGGCACGTTATTCTGACCCTCCGTAAGGAACGATGAGCAAGGTGAAAGATTTCTCCTAACAATTGTAAAAAGTAAAAGAAGTCAGAGGAGCAGTGCACACTCCAGGTTCCTCCTGGAGTTCTTAATGTCGGTAGCATTCCATCTGATGTTTGACAAAGGCCTCTCCATGCCTTCATTCTGTCGTGAGTAAAGTCATTATTCTTACTTGGAGGTTTGTTGTAAGCATTTAACAAAATAATGTAAGTAAAATGAATAACGTACTGCCTCGCAGGTGTTCAGTAAATGGCAGTGATTACCTTTGTCATCTAAGGAGAGAATTTAAAAATACCATAAAGGGACTGGCCGGGTGGCGCAGCAGTTAAGTTTGCACGTTACACTTCAGCGGCCAGTTCAGATCCCAGGTGCGGACCTACACACCACTTATCAAGCCATGCTGTAGCAGGCATTCCACCTATAAAGTAGAGGAAGATGGGCATGGATGTTAGCTTAGAGCCAATCTTCCTCAGCAAAAAAAAAAAAAGAAAAAAAAAGGTGGTGGATGTTAGCTTAGGGCTACTTTTCCTCAAAACAAACAAACAAACCACGGAAAGAGACTTGGTTTGAAAATAGGAGTTTCCCAAGGATTATCTTTGAATAGCTAATTAACCTTGAAAATCCCCAGGCATTTCTGGGTAAGAGTGGGTGGAATTACAAGCCCATAAAGAAAAGCTTTTGGCAGGCCTGCAGATTAGCAAGGAAAATTACTCAAATCTTGTCCCCTCTGCTTCCATCATCTCTGAGCACACTTGCTCTGCATGGGTTCAGTTCCTTCAATGAGGCCCAGCACCTTCACTCAGTCCTAAGAGAAGAGACGGGGGAAAAAGCACAATATTTGGCACATAAATACACATTGAAGGAGCAAAGGAATCAGTGAAATAACGAACTGATGGCTGAATGAATTACGTCAATAAGAAGGAGTACAAACATTCTTTTTGCCCCGTGGAAATGGCCAGAGACAACAGGCGACCTTGGAGGACACCCATCTGAAAGCAGTCAAATCGGCTGCCAACAGCTTTTTTCTACATCCACGTGTCTCCTACTAAAAGGCAAGAGGAAAGAAAAGAGCATGGAGAGGAAGGGTGTTGTGGGTATCTGATGGTTGCCTCTTCTACATCCATTATCCCATCTCCTGCCATGAGGGTACAGCAGGGATCAATCTCATCACTGGGAAGGTGGGGAGGTGGCTGATTAAGATTATGGACGTGCTCCCTTCCATTGGCCACAGAGATTAGTTCAGGGATGGTCAAGCTACACAATTTTGGTCAAAGAGATCGTGCATCCCAAGGCTGGTGAAGGCGCTAGTTACCCCGGAAAGTATGATATGAGGATGTGAGGTCTTAGAACGCCGCCGCCATTTTGCCACCCGGAGCTGCTGAGATGGGGTGGAGGGTTGGTGAGATGCCTGCAGAACCAAAAGATGATATCCTTCTTCGTGAGACTGTTGGAAGTGTGGACTCAAACTTTGTCTGAACGCTGTCTTGTGGTTTTTAATTATGTAAGCCAATAAATCCCCTGTATTGTCTAAATTAGTTAGAGATGTTTTTCTGTCTCTTGCAAAAAGTCCTAATTAATGCAAAGGACCTTCTTCCTTCCATGCCAGATGGAGTGTTGCTAATGTGCTGACTCTGACATAAAATTCAACTGAAGTCAGTGTCTGAGAGTACCATAAATGTGGGTTCTGATCTTGAAAAAGAGCCTCTAAAACATTTCAAAAGACCTTGATCAGGATAGACAGTTACCAGAGGCAGAAATTCTATTCTAACTGGTTTTCTAGAAAATCCTACAGAAATTTTCAAATTTGAATGGTTCATTACTTCATAAACACTGCTGAACTAATCACTGGAAAACGGATATAAAGTATTTGTAACTACCACATATGGTATTTCCCAGTCTTTTACATTACATCAAAATCTGGAGATATTTAGATTTGGCTGAGAAATTTTTAAAAATGTACATTTCAAACAACGATGTTTAATTCTTGAAATCCAAAAGGAGACTCCGTAAGTGACCAGAAAGAAAGTCTTTGTTCCCATAAAAAAGATTGTAAGTGAAAAGCTATAGAAGAAAATAACTTCCAGCTTGGAGGATTAAACAGTGCAAGCATGAATATTAGGAGAAAAATAAAAACCAGACATGTTTTCTTAAGAAAGTATATCAAAAAGTCCCTACCATGAAGATGCAGAATCTAAAAACATCATATTGAAAAATTGGTAGAAAGATAACTAAACCAAAGAGGTTTTTTGGTTTGTTTGATTTTATTTGATTCGGCCATTAAGTCCATATCTGATTATGGTCAAACCACCGAGGTTTGCCATGCATGAGGGAAACAATAAAATCATAACCCATCTGCAACAAATTTATATTATTTCTCACTGTAGTTTAGTCAGATAACTTAGATTTGGCTCATAACTTTCTTCCAAGAAGAGAGCCTTTGAAGTTGACTAAGATTTTCAAAAATACAGGAAGTTAAATTACAAGAAATAAAAAATTAAGAGCTATTTCTTGGCTGTATGTACCATGAAATATGTATTTTAAAGCTGTAAGTGTGGCCCCATCCTTTGTCAACGTGTTATGGAGTGGTGTTAAAAGTTTCTCTGCTCAGGGTTTGTGGGTTTGGATCCCGGGGATGGACATGGCACCACTTGGCAAGCCATGCTGTGGCAGGGGTCCCACATATAAAGTAGAGGAAGATGGGCACAGATGTTAGCTTAGGGCCAGTCTTCCTCAGCAAAAAGAGGAGGATTGGCGGCAGATGTTAGCTCAGGGCTAATCTTCCTAAAAAAAAAAAAGTTTCTTTCATCCAGAAATAGAGATAATTTACCTACAAGTTTGGAAGTGGTAAGGTTAGTACTAGAAGGGGTAGAGTTGTAAACTGGTTTTCAACTCTGATGTACTTTTTCTCATTGGTGTATAATTGATATATAACATTATATAGTTTCAAATATACAACATAATGATTTGATATTTGTATGTACTGCGAAAGGATCACCACAGTAAATCTAGTTGCCATCCATCACCATACAATTACAAAATTTTTTTTCACTTTGACATACTTGGAATATTGTTTTGCTGCTTAGTACTGAATTTAAGTTTACCTAGAGCGATTGCCATTTTTTTTAAAAGATTTTATTTTTTTCCTTTTTCTCCCAAAGCCCCCCTGTACATAGTTGTGTATTTTTAGTTGTGGGTCCTTCTAGTTGTGCTGTGTGGGATGCCCCTCCGTGTGGCTTGATGAGCGGCACCATGTCCGTGCCCAGGATTCAAACTGGCAAAACCCTGGGCCGCCGAAGCAGAGCGCGCAAACTTAACCACTCAGCCACGGAGCCGGCCCCGGAGAGATTGCCATTTGAATAACATCGGTGACTTATCCTAGATTGAAGCAGCAGCAAATACATCTGAAGCATTCTTGGGTTAAGGAAATGTTGCTTCTTCATTTTTATTTTTATGTTTGGTTGGAATTGTTCTGTTTTCAGCCTACCAAAGTATGCTCCTTCCAATACCCCACAATTTGTAGGAGTGTTATGTTTTGAGAAGGTGCACAAATTTCATGGGGAACCAGGAGCTTTGGGAAATGTGAGGAGACTTACAATTCCTACTGCTTTGGGGGTTCTGATTCTTTCTAAGGGATAGAGATGGTCTGCAAGGGGGATCTTATAAAGAAGGAAAGGGCAGACTGGCCTGGACTCCTCGGCCCAATTTCAGGGCTTAGATTATTGAGAGCTGGTTGCTGCAGAATGCATGGCTTACCCTGGCAAGGAAGCTGTGCTTTTGCGGAACTGTGGCTGAACATATCAACCTAAACCGGAGACATTCACAGAAGAAAAAAACTCAGAAAATGTGAGATCCATCAGTGGACCTATCCGATTGTCCAATTCTGTTGACAAGATGTTTGGAAGCAGGACTGGCCTGGCTGGACTGTGTGACCCGTTGGTGTTCTTGGGAGAGGCCCCCAAGAGAGAAGGCAGATTTCCGGCACATCAGGGCAAGTAGGACACCAGCGATTAACTTGGTTATTAAAGGAACACGTGATCTTATTTGAACTTTGAACATGATACAGCAGGTCGTACTAATTACAATAATATAATACTATGATCTCAGCAGGTGCCGGATGTTCTTCACCTATCATTATGCTAGATCTATAAATGGCCAACGGGTATCTTTGCCTCAGTGTGGCTGTCCCCTCTGTATTCATGACCAGAGTACAATGGAAGTCAGTTAACCTTTAACTACATATAGACTTGGTCCAAGTTACACATCTTACATTTGTTTTTTTCTAACTCTAATAAAGACTTGATATATATTTTCTTTATATTATTACTTATATCTTAATGTTTGTCCTTAATGTTCCAATATTGTAACTAAACAAGTTATGTTTGAAGTTTTTGATCAGATAAAACAAACTTTAAAAATAAAACAGTTCATGTCCTACTTCTTTAAATTAGCCTATTTAACCTTTCTTATCCATTTATATAGGAATTCTCCTTCTTGGATAGAAGCTTCTAGAAATTTCTCTCTGCAATATAAAACTCTATATGAATTTAAAAAATAAGTAGTATTAATGTATTTTTAATCACAATGAGTTAAAAGTATGAAGAAAAGATACATTAAACTGTATTTATGTGATATATTAATAGGATAAGCCTATATAACTAATTTATCTAGCAACATAATTATTAACTTAAAAATTAGTTTATTTAATAGTTGTAATCAGTTTTATCTCTGATCTCCTATATCTGTTATTCTATTAGTTCTTATATTGCTAATACTTTCCAGCATTTGGAGTAAATTTTTGAAACTTATAAATATCCTTTCTCAAATTATTACATTTAACTAATATTTCAGGTAAAATTGTTTCACACAATTTTTGTTTCCCCTCAGTTTTATACATTTCGTGAAAATGATGCCTTACCTGATAACATTAGACGATCAGGGTAACAATTTGTATTTTTAATGATAATTGGGCTTTTTCGTTATAATTTGGAGTTTTTTGTCATAATTTAAGACTTTTTTTCCTGATTCCTTCTGAAAATCAAAATATTATTTTTCTTGAAAGTATTAAGTCACAAATTTGATTTCAGAAGAGCTGAATTCCTGCAATGATAGCAATACAACTGTTAGAACTCACACAACGTCATTAATATTTCATTTCCAACTGATAAAAATTGTAACCAATTTATCCAAGAGGCTTTATAACTGAGTTCTTCTTGTTTTTTACAAAGAAAATTAACATCAGGTTAGCAGGATATTTAGACAGGTAATAAAAAGGCACAAGTCCCTCAGCAGAATAGCGGTCATATTTAGCACTTTTTGAGCCAAGCTGGAGATAGGAATGGGTGAGTGAAAAAGAAATCTGAAGGAGAGGCAAGATGAAAAAGTGAAATACTCCGCTGAGTGCCTGGAAACTTCGCTTTCTCGACAGGTCGGACTTGGGCCCCATACACCCAATTAGAACTTCAGTTGAGCTGACGGAGAAAAGAGACGCCTCTCTCACTCAGCAAATGTTTATTGTGTGCCCAGCATGCACCAGGCACTCTGCAGTATCTTGGCAGTACAGCTTGTGAGCAAAACAAAAATACTATCTTTGTGACCTTAAGGCCCAGGAGGGGACTTTACCACATGAGTATATAAAGGATAAGGACAGAAAGTTAAGGATATGTTTAGTCTGGAGGGTTAGAGGAAGCTGCCCAAAGGAGATGACTTTTTAAGATGAGATGAAATGGAGACAACTTTCCAAGCAGAGGGAGAAAGCAGAAAACCAAGCAGGCGGAAGTTTCTTTGCCAGCATCAGTATCTTCCATCCTATATTTCAGGCTTCCCCTTAAGGACCAGCCCTCCCCTTCTTTCTCCCTCTCCCCCTCCTTCCCTTTAGCTCCGCTGAAAAAATGAAAGAGTAAGGCAGTTACATATACAAAATAAGTCATAACTTTTGGCTAGAAGAGAAAAAAGTTAAGAACCACTATGAACTCCATTCAACCTGAAAAAGTAAGGCTGTTACATAAGGCTGCCAAGAAGAGTAGGACCCCATCTATCTACCATGCCAGAACAAATGAAGGCAAATGTCCCCAAATCCTTCCTGGAATGACTCCCATGGAGCCACTGCAGTGATTTCTTGATAGTTTCTCTGGTCCCCTTGTTTTCTTCCATTTCTTGAAATTAGGCCTGTTGAAACTTGTTTCTGAGTGGCTTTGCTATTGGGAGAGTTCCCTGCTTAGTGGTGGGAAGTGCTCGATTGATGATTGATATTGATCTCTTAAAGGGAGAGGTCTCCTATTCATACACAGTTTTTGTCTGGTTCTAAGGCAGCATTTGTTTTGATCAGAGACTTGCTCTTTTCTTCAATAACCACCTTCGGAGGCTTTTTGGGGCTTGTGCTTGAATGAGATGTGGATTATAAGTTGTCCAACCAACCTAAGAAGCAAAGAGACTGCAGAGATACAAAGATGAAGGCATCAAGCCCCATTCCAAGGAAACTGAACCTTCAGAAGACAGGCTTTTTTTGGCTTTTGACTCTGTTTGTTCAAGTCTGTCTTTGTTTTGATCTGCTGGGGGACAGAAGGCAAGTCCGGTAAAGATGTCATTTAAGGGGCTGCCCTGAAATTGCTGTGAAAACTAAAATGATACCTAATGTGAAAACCTGTTATATAGATAAAAATCAATGTGCTAGATTTGAAATTTACTACTTCACTTGGTGCCATAGAAATCATCTAGAAAAGACCAGGGGAGATTATATGTGCATAATATATCTTAGAGATATATATATGTATAATATATATATATATATATATACGCAGCACCAGAAGGTGAGAGGATGGAGCAAAACGACTAGGCAGTTTCCACCCCACTGTACACAGGGTCGCTAGGAGTTGGAATCAACTCGACAGCACTAACAACAAATAAATATTATATGTTATATATATAAAATTAACTATGACCCAGCGTATTTAATAATACAGGTAACTCCCAAGAGAAGGATAATTCTGTACACTTGGGATCTCTCCCTCTTTTTCTAAGTTTTCCTAAGCAAAAAACCTAAATTGCTTTACTAAAAGGAGAAGACCAATGATGAAAATACTATTTACATACTTTAGAAGAGGTAGTGATTTAAGATATGAGAAGTTAATATTAAACCTCAAAAGGATAGTTAAAAGACTAGATCAGGAGATATACGCCCCATGTGATACTTTGTGTTTTTGGGACTAGAGCAAACTTTAAGCCTGATCAATATCAGCAATAAATTAATATAGTCTTGGAAAACAAGAGTGAACTCGATGGAGCAGAAAAGTTGGAGAGTTACTGAGAGAGAGCCTTAGGGGTCAGCACTATGAATTAATCACCACAGGAAAACAAAGCTTAGTGTTGGGAGTAGTTCCAGAGGAGCATCCAGCTGAGAGCCAATGGAATGAAGGAGCAGCGTATACAGAGGGCGATGAATTGGAAAGATGTCGGAGGGGTAGTTGGGTTATTTGGAGAGCTGAGGGATTTGCCCACCGATAAAGCCTTGAGTGTGGAACTGATGCCGGAGAGCAAGATCTGGGAGATTATACATCCCCATGGGCACTGGAAGTTTCCATGCTCAGAGGAGAGGCTACAGGTAGACTCCTCCCGTCAACCTGGCTTCTCCTATCCATCTCCCTAGAACATTAAATATAACCGACAGGGGGCCAGAAAATTTCAATACAAAGACCAAAAAGAAACCAAGTATTTAGGGAGAAACACTACCGTAAAAAGCCACCAAATTCAACAAGCAAAAAAACAAACGTCTGAGGAAATATAGTTAATTAGATAGGCAAAAGATTTTATGATAAGTTAACATCCTCAGAAAACTTTGAGAGGATATCACAGAAAAGAAATAGCTGCACATCTTGGAAATTTCAAATGTAATAGACACATATTAATAGAAGAATTGAATAGACAAAAATAAAAAGGGAGTTCTTACCTATGAGAGAATGGAAATCCAATTTGCAACAGACTTGAAATGCTATGGAGTCCTTGTATTCAAGGATATGGTACATTTTCTCCCTTTATTTACATCTTGTATATCTTTCAGTTAAAATTTGTAGTTTTCTTCTAAAGTGAGCTTTCCAAAGAAAACCATTGTCTCGCAAAAGAAGGCTTAAGTCCATTAATCCACTATTGAACATTAGAAAATTATATTAACATTGCGGGGGAGAAAAGGAGAAGGAGAAAAAGAAAAAAACAGCAGTGTTAGCAGCAGCAGCTGCTAAACTGTGCCCATGGTTATTTTGGGGACAAGAGAATAATTTATAATATAAATTTTTTTCATATTGTGGGTTATTATTGAAGATATTGGCATTGGCTTTCAAACATTTTGACCACAACCCACAGAAAGAAATGTGTGCAACCCAGTGCATATATACACATATGTATGTACGAACAAAGGTTTCAGAGAACAGCACTTAATCCATGGATTATGAACTCCCATTTTATTTTTTAAAAAACTTGTCTTTCATTTAAATGCACTTCCTAAGCCTGATGCATATAGCTCCCAGTCTGAAAAGTGTGGTATTAAGAAACCTTATAGAAAGCTACCTGTCTATACCCTCCGAAATACTCAGCTCCCATGGGGCTGGAGTGGCCTCCCAGGGGTCCATTTGCGTGAAGGGCCGGGAACCTCCTGGGAAAGAGCCTCTTCTAAGGGAAAAGGGAGCCTTGCCCAAGAGGCTTGACACAGGAGCAAAGTCTTTGATCCTGGAGTGGAGGGAGGATGCTCCCCGGAATAGCGCCAAGTGTCTGTTCACATCTGGGTCTGGCACAGTTTCCACGGAGACCATCAATCTCGGAGAGACAGGGAGGAAGCAGTGGGCCAGAGAGGGGCTGTAGGGAAAATCCATGACAGGTATTTCAGGAAAACTTCCACGAGCCCAAGGAGCGACACAGAGCCAGGCAATTCTAGCGTTAAACCCCACATTCCCCGTATTCCAAATCTCTCCCTGGGCAGTCAGCTTCTGAAAACGTTTCATTGCACCAATAATTCAAGTTAAGGTGTCCATCTCACTAAAATAATTAAGCTTGAAAATAAACTACAAATGAAGTCGCAATTCATAAATATGCTCATTCTTTTTTGGGGGCAGCTTGGCCTTTAGCTGTGACTGACATACTGCCATCCCCCATTTTTGCTCCTTGTGTATCAGCAATAATGGAACAGTCATGCGTAGCTTAACAACAGGGTACGTGCTGAGAAATGTGTCATTAGGAGATTTTGTAGTTGTGCAAACATCATGAAGTGTACTTACACAAACCTAGATGGTATAGACTACTATGCACCTAGCTAAATGGTGCAAATCTTAGGGGACCATCGTCGTTGACCGAAACATCGTTACGCAACACATGACAGTAATTACAACAACAATGATATTACATTTTTAGACATTGCCTTTTATCTCAGTGTGCAAGCCATCACCGACTCGTTAATCGTCAGAACACTTCTTTGAGGTTACCTCAGAGGGTAATTTGATTATTCTTTTTATGGACTGAGAAGCTGCAACAAAATTATAGTGACATGCCCAAGGTCATACAACAAATTAGAGACAAGATCTAAGACTCCTAAATCTTTCTTTCATGCTGGCAGGTATCCCTCCTCCTGCTAATTATTATTAGGGACATTCAGGTCCCAGAGCATATTTTATTTGGCTAGCATTTATACACCCTAATAAACATTTTGGGTTTTTTTTGGTAAGACAATGGGTTCATTAGGATTAAAATTTAAACAGAGTATTTCTTCTTCTTCAATATGGATATATCATGTGCTGTTTTTAACATGTCCTTACATTCTATCCTCAAGTTTGTTTCATTTTTAATTTGGCACAGAACCTGAGTAACTAATGATATTAGCATAGATAGCTAGGAGTAGGAGGAGAGACAAAGAGGCAGCTTGAAGTTTAAAAAAAAATTTATTTATTGAGGGTCAGCCCCACAGCCTAGTGGTTAAGTTTGGCACACTCTGCTTCCACGGCCCAGGTTCAGTTCACGGGCCCAGACCTACACCACCCATTGGCAGCCATGCTGTGGCAGCAACCCACATACAAAACAGAGGAAGTCTGGCACAAATGTTAGCACAGGGTGAATCTTCCTCAAGCAAAAAGAGGAAGATTGGCAATGGATATTAGCTCAGGGTGAATCTTCCTCAGAAAAAAAAAAAAAAATTATTTAAGGGGCTTTGGGCTGGGCTACAGGAGCAATGGCTTCCTCCTTGAGCAAGAATCTCTGCTTCTCCTTTCTTCTCTTCCTCCTAGTTGCAGAGGGATCCTATGAACTGCTGACTTCTTTAACATGTTTTCTTTCAAGAGAAGTGAGGTATGGAGGGAAGAGCTCAGCTGGGCAAGTCACTTAAGTCCTTGGGGTCTCAGTGTCTCCAGCTGTAAGACAACAAGGCTGGTGAGATGTTGTTAGGGGTCCCTCCAAGTTCAGCCAACCCGAGATTCCACTCCCTTTTGTCTCTCCTTGACATTTGCTTATATCTCATGCTTTGAAAGAAAGGCGTATTTTATACATGTCAGTAAAGACTCTTTGCCTGTATATTTATCTGAATGTTCCATGAAACTGAATCTTTGTCTAGTGGCCCATGATTTATTTTATTTTCACTTGTTTCTCTCTCTTTGTCCCCCTTTCTCGTGGAATTCCAATAGCCTGAGAGTCCAACAGTCTGCAAGACTCTTCTCAGATGTCTAAATTGTACCTTGATTGTACTAAATATTTTCAAGTAGGACTCTTTATATGAAACAACAGCGATTTCAAAAGAGCCAGGGTTATCATCATGGATTTTGCCATGTTCCAGGCTCAGTTTCCCGCCAAGGGTATTTTTACAAATGCCACAACCGAATTTCCTTCTTTTGGATTAGGATTAATTGCCTCACTCACATAAGCACTTTCTGGTGATTCTCTAACAGCACCACAATAATGCACTTTTTTTCCCAAAAGAGAATCATAGAAAGCAATATCCTCCTAGTTACTCTGTGATACAAAATGATGAACGGCTCAACCAAAATCTCCTGCATCTGGATACTTCTAGGAGCAGATCTTATCTAGATTGCTCTAAATAATTTGTCTGGGATACAAAAATATTCCACCTAGGCTAATTACTCCAAACTACTATGCCCTACTTCCTCACCAAGTGGGCTTAACATTCTGCATTCCTTTCAGCGAACTTCTGAAGGATTATTGTGAAACTACAGATTTTTGTGTGAAAACCTGCATGGAACACATTTAGTTAATATTCTAAATCCACCTAACACGGTACGTTCATTGTGTAAACAGAATTAATGTTAAAACAATGTTTGCTTCAGTAAACATTAATTATTATTATTATTTTTTTCTTGAGGAAGATCAGCCCTGAGCTAACATCTGCTGCCAATCCTTCTCTTTTTGCTGAGGAAGCCTGCCTCTGAGCTAACATCCGTGCCCATCTTCCTCTACTTTATATGTGGGATGCCTACCACAGCACGGCTTTTTGCCAAGCCATGCCACGTCTGCACCCGGGATCCGAACCGGTGAACCCTGGGCCGCAGGAAGCAGAACGTGTGCACTTAACCGTTGTGCCACCAGGCTGGCCCCAAACATTAATTACTTTATATTTCTTATTAAATTGTAATAACCATGGAGATCATTCCTTATTAATTCTGCATGGTTTTTTTTTTCATTCTGGCATATCTACAATTAACTTTAAATCTGTAAAGAGTAATACTCTTGCTGAATTTTGCAAGGGACCTAATTCTTGAAGAATCAGTAAAATATATTAACCAGGTTTGTTTTTCATGTAAGCCAGAGGCCAGAGCTGAAGGGCATAGGCCCTCTCTCTTGAGTCTATTTTGGGATCACATTACCTGGCGTGGAGAGCCGACCATCTCTCATGAAGCATCACAGCTGTCGAATTGCCCCCGGCCACACTACGGGACAGTTCAGATTAGACAATGAAAAAGAATCGCATGTCCAGTCTACAGGATGGAGAAATTTGCCAGCAAGTGAGCACTTGTTTATGGAAGGCAGTGCCCTCTTGGATCAGACAAACCTGTTCTTTGTTCACAAGTGCCAAGACCCACGCGTGCAGGTCGAGTTACTTCCTGGGAGCGAAAGATCACAGCAGCGTTACATTTTAAAAATTGCATTCCTAAATCAGAAGGAAACACAGTGCAGCCTTCAGACACTGTCCTAGATTCCTTCTCTCCCTGATTTCCATTGCATGTGGCTGTACAAGGGGAAAGTAACGGAGTCCTTCTTCTCTTTTGTTTTTCTTTTAGGACAAATGAAGTCGAGGGAGGTTCTGGCAGCCGGATGAGGCGGGCAGGCGCACTGCAGGAGAGCTTCCATAACGTTCCATAAAAGCAAACCCCAGCCAAATGGCTCTGACGACAAGATTAACTACACAAACCAGGTGGGACTTGTTTTTCCGAGCATGACAGAGCAGGCTGGAATTTCACTTCAGTTTACTAACCCGTTGTTAATGCTGGTTTATTTCATAGAAAGTGGCACCTTCCAATCTTTAACAGTTTACCTTTTTTTTCAAAGTAGTTTCAAATGAATTTATGTTATTCTCACAGATGCTTTTTCCTTCTAAAGAAAAGCATCTGAGGTTATAAATATTATACATGCGAAACAGAGATTGTTGTGAACCAATTTAGAGAGATGCAAAGAAGAAAATAAAAATTGCCTCTACCGTTCTCACTCAGAAATAACCACCACTGAACCTTGGATTTTTTTTTCTAATTCATTCTAATTTATTTTGTCCCCCAGGTTTGCTACATTTTAGCTTTAAAACACTCCTTTGAAGTAAGTAGATCAGGAATTATGGCAGTTATGCTGATGAGGAAACTGAGGCCCAATGAAATTCTATGACTACCCAGAAATCCATGGAAAACTAGCATCAGACCCCAAGCTGGCCCCACGGAGCCACACAAGGACCCTCCCAGCTTCTCTCCTTACGGGCGGCTTAACCGTTCTGTTGCCTCTGTGACCAGCGCGATGCTTCTCGAATGTCAGGAGGGATTTCTTTTCTCCATGATTGCAATGACTGTCACGCCTCCTTAATTCACAGATTCTCTACTCGCAAATTTGCCTACCCGCTAAAATTTATTGTAACCCCCAAATCAATATTCCATGCTTGTGCTACTTGTGGACGTGCAGAGAGCGGCAAAAAATTTGAGTCGCCCTTTGCACACATTCCCAACTGAGGTCAAACCAGGTGTCGCTTTACCTTCTTGTTTCAGCTGTCAGACTGGAAACTCGTGTCCTTTTAATGGTCTATGTAGTGCCTCATCTTTTGCATTTTTGTTGGCGATTTTGCTGTTTAAAATGGCCCCCAGGTGTAGTGCTGAAGAGCTATCTAGTGTTCCGAAGCACAGAGAAGATAGATGTTAAGTATGCTTTCTTCAGGCATGGGTTAAAGTGCTGTTGGCTGTGAGTTCATACTGCTGGACTGATGAAAATGTTATCAGTGGGCCAGCCCTGGTGGCTAGTGGTCAAGTTCCACACACTCTGCTTCAGTGGCTGGGGCCCAGTTCCAGGCGTGGAGCTATACCGCTTGTCTGTCAGTGGCCGTGCTGTGTTGGCAGCTTACATACAAAAAGAGGAAGACTGGCAGTGGATGCTAGCTCAGGACGAATCTTCCTCAGCAAAAAAAAAAAAAAAGAAGAAGAAGAAGAAGAAGAAGAAAAAAAGAAAAATTTCTTCCCAGAGACTCCTAGGAACATAACCATGTATTACTCATAGGAGCAAATACAATATCACCTAATTCAAAGTTTGTAGTGAACATAGCTACCACGAATAAGTAGACTCGACTGTATCATTATTGTGGCTGTTGTTGTTATTGCCTGATAATAAGTGGTGTGGCCTCTGGGAGAATTCCAGCTTACTTTTTAGACTTATACAGCAAGATCTGACTTTAGATTACACTTCTTCCTGCCGCGGATGCTGGGGAGCTGCCATAGCACCCCTGGCACCCTCGAGGGCACTGCTAGCAATTAGTCGCCATTCCAAACCCTCACACCTGTTAACTGAAGCTCGGCTGTCTCACGTCTGGTTCTCTGGGAACCAGAGAGAGTCTGTTTACAAGTTAGGGCAGGCTTGCTCCTGGTTTTGCTTTGAGAGTATTAATGTCAATGTCCTGGGGGCCTGGTCATCAATCCTACTGTTATCATTGCTCTTTCGGGAGATCCAGGGTCACTACACAAGGAGAACCCTGCTGTCCTCCTTTGACACGCTAGAGTCCCTTAGGCAGACATACAGACTAGACCTCAATGCCTAACAGTGTTCTTTGAGAGACAGATGACTCGCTGCTAAGGAAAAATACAGGTAACTCATACGCAAGTCTTAAATTTCAGTACATTGAGAGCAAATAAATCAGAACATATATGGCTTTGCTAACCCTTTAAAGAAACCTTGGTTTCAAGTGGAAAAACTCACTCAATAAAATGTCTAATGAAAGGAGGAGAATATTCAGAGTGTTTTTTTTTTCTTTCAGGAAATATGAGAGCTTATTTTCTCTGAGAAATTCCAATGGGACTGATGACAGGCATCTCACTTAAAATGGAGTAATTCAACTGGTGATAAATAGATGTTTTGTTTCTATTGCATGTGGATTGCAGTTTCTTGATAAGGACAGTCATGTTGCCAACCAAAATAACCATCACTAGTGAAAGATCATTTCTAACTCAATTAACCTAAAAAAAACAAGAGCAAACTAATTTGGACACGAAGAAATTATAGTCCTCTTGATACGTATGTTATGAAGGTAATTATTTATCCTTAGAAATAGTCACCTTTATGATAACCTTCAGTACTAAAATAACCAAATTCCTGCCACAAAATCCAAAAGATGTGAAAACCAGCAGTTGCAGGAAATCAAATTATTCTAGTTGATAGACTCTAACTACCACTCTGATAAAGCCAAGAAAATATAGTTCAAACAAGGAAATCGTAAGAGTAGTCAACACATATGGATATCAATCTCTCTTTTAAACCCAGTAGACTGGCAAAAAGTCAAGATTTGAAAACATGCACTGCTGGTATGGCTCTGAGAAATGAGGCTTCTCATACATTGCTGGTGGGAATACAATAGAGTAAGTTGGCAATATCTAACAAAAATACGGTTGCATTTGCTATCTGCTCCAGAAATCTCAGTTCTGGGAATGTGTTGTACGTG
The DNA here is from genome assembly GCF_041296265.1 of Equus caballus. Classification (NCBI taxonomy): domain Eukaryota; kingdom Metazoa; phylum Chordata; class Mammalia; order Perissodactyla; family Equidae; genus Equus; species Equus caballus. Next base: position 11,854,976 of record NC_091689.1, on the reverse strand, counting down.
TGTGCCAGCACACATAGGAAATGACATATGGTCAGAGTTAATCATGGCAGCAATGCTTGAGAGAGCAAAGACTGGGGTGAGCCCATGCATCGAATGAGGGAATGGTTGAACAAATGATGGTACCTCTGCACAATAAGACACTATGCGGCTGTAAACAGTGCCATGCTACAACATGGATGGACCTTGAAAGTACTATGTTACGTGAAAGAAGCGAGCCACAAAGCAAGCCACAAAATGTATGATTCCATTTGTATGAAATGTCCGAAGAGGCAAATCTGTAGAGACAGAAAGTAGGTTAGTGGTTGCCTTGGGCAAGGGGGTGGGGTAGGAAGGTTGGCAGATGATGGCTAAGGGGTACAGGGTTTCTTTGCGGGGTAATAAATGTCATAAAATTGATTCTGATGATGGATGCACAACTCTGTGACTATATTAAGAGCTACTGAATTGTATACTTCAAATGGGTGAATTGTATGGTAGGTGAATTATATCTCAATAAGCTGTTTTTTATTATTATTGTTATTATTTTTTTAAGGATTGGCACCTGGGCTAACAAATGTTGCTAATCTTTTGTTTTTGTTTGTTTTGCTTTATTTCCCAACCCCCACCCGGTACATAGTTGTATATCTTAGTTGCAGGTCCTTCTAGTTGTGGATGTGGGACGCCGCCTCAACATGGCGTGATGAGCAGTTCCATGCTCGCACCCGGGATCCGAACCCTGGACCGCCACAGCGGAGCACACAAACTTAACCACTTGGCCACGGAGCCAGCCCCTCAATAAGCTGTTTAAAAAAAAGAGCAAGGATGCTCTCTTTATACTGATATGGAAAGATCTCCAAGATATAGTAAATAAAAGAGCAAAGTGCAGAGTAGTCAACCTACTAGGCAATATTTTGAGTAGGAAAGGGAGAAAATAGAAATGTGGCCCTTTGGCGCTGGCCCCATAGCCAAGTGTTTAAGTTCGCATGCTCCACTTTGGCAGCCCAGGGTTTTGCCGGTTCAGATCCTGGGTGCAGACATAGCACTGGTCATCAAGTCATGCTGAGGCAGCATCCCACATGCCACAACTAGAATGACCCACAACTAAAAATATACAACCATGTACCAGGGGGATTTGGGGAGAAAAAGGAAAAATAAAGTAAAACAAAAGGGTCCTTTTTGCTTGTATATAAAGACACACTGACAGATTACACATGGGGAAGGGGCAGTGGGAAGATAGAGATGGAGCCGAAATGTCCATGCATTTGTCATTGAACTTCCGGGCTATGGATATTAATTTAATATGATCTATTTAGCCAACATACATACTCGGCACTATATTTTAATCTTAGGATGATATTTTAAATTATGCAGATACATAACACATTCTTTTTCCTAGGCAGCTGGCTTTATCAAACTACCCTGATAGTGTGTCTGTCTGTCCTAATTGGAAATCTGTTAGCACTTCGGCTCAGCAAAGTGGTGGTAAAAGTCATGACCAGAAATATGCAAAGAGACGTGCCAAGAATGAATGAATTGATGAACCGGACTCATGAGCACGTGTTCCCTGAGCTCCAAAGATACTGGCCCTCAGCCTCCATTATGATTCCTGGGCATGTGTGTCAGGAGCTCTCACAGCAGCACAGCGGCTATCCCTGGCACCTACAGATTGTCACCCACGTGTATGCTGATGTGACAGGAAGGGACATGAGGGCAAGTGGATCAGGAAATGCTCTCACCTGCAGACCACACTTTGAAGAAGAAATAGCTGTTGAGTTAGGCTTCCTGTCGCACTTACAAAAATGTTATAATTCAGGGATTTCAAAAATTGATACCATCTCAGCTCTTTCAACCAATTCGAATCCATCTCCACCATAGAGATAGTTGAAAACCTGGCACTGTGCACTGTTACGTCTAACAGCTGGTGGGAGGCATGCCATTGCCTCAGACACACCAGTTACGGAGAGCAGTCCCATAATTAGCACGGCACAGTTGTTCTTGAATCACGTCCTGGGCTTTCTTTTTTGGTGTGTGTGTCTCTAGATGTTCCATTGGATTCTCTGTCTTCAAAAACTCTAACTCCAAATGGCAAAGCATGTGATTCCTCTTAGGTCACAACTCAGTAAATTGTCCAGTTACTCCACTATATTAGGATCAGAGAAAAACAAATCCGAAAGAAATGACTCTAACAAAAACAGTGGAAAATTCTGTTAAATTGGTGGTGAAGGACTCGTAGGAAATGAATTCTTTGGTAGGACAAATTGTTGATAGTAATAACACCCTTGGGGCCGGCCGGTGGCACAACGGTTAAGTTTGCACGTTCTGCTTCGGTGGCCCAGGGTTCACCGGTTCAGATTCGGGGTGCTGACATGGCACCACTTGTGAAACCATGCTGTGGCAGGCATCCCACATATAAAGTAGAGGAGGATGGGCACGGATGTTAGCTCAGGGCCAGTCTTCCTCAGCAAAAAAGGGGAGGATTGGCAGATGTTAGCTCAGGTCTAATCTTCCTCAAAAAAAAAAAAAAAAAAGAGTGGGTTGATAGATATAGACATCAAGTAAATCAGAAGACAGCCTTGAGAAGAAGCCACCATTTGAAATACAAACAGTCTTAATACAAAACTGAATTTCCCTTTCTATTCCTCTTCCTCAAAATGGGTAGTCATGCATAGTGTAAATTAAACACTAGACATGGCACACTGGTGACAGATTTCTTGTCATTATTTCTAAAGAGTGGCTTCAATAAATCAATTTACTTGTATTCTGATATACAACTAAGATAACTGACAGCTGGGCAATTATTAAAATAAAAACAATCAAATACAAATATGAGAGTTTTTTTCGGAATTTTTTCTTCATGTGTGCATAATGCAACGCAGTTTCTTAATGTCGTAAATTTTCTAGTTGCATATTAAGACCTTAGTACTTTGAATTCTAGACTATTAGCATTCCTTTGGAAAGAACTAATTGTTTTCTTGGGCAAAAGAAAATAGAGTTTTTCCAAAGATAATTTTTTTTAATAAAAATAGCCCCCATTCTGTCTCCTTGGTTCATGTACTTATTCTACATTACCCTCCTGAGTTCTAGAAAAATTAGTTTTTAAAAGAAAGAATAGACTTTAAAATGAAAGAATTTTTTATGGCTTAAGGGAGAAATTTACTAAAATTAAAATTAATTTTGGAGTGCCTGTGATTTAAATGGAGCAAGAATACATATCTAATTATTTATGTTTGGTCTACAAAACAACAATGCCACATTTTTCCTTGGCATGAAATAAGAATTTGTCAGTTCATAATGCACCAATGGATCATTCATTTACTCAGCGTCTGTTGAGCACCTACTCTCTGTCTGGCCCTGGGGATGAAGGGGTGAGCCAAACTCTTCCGATGTGCTCCGTCTCCTTAAGGAGGCCATCCGCAGACCCTCTGATCCAACTGCTTTTCCTGTAACTGGATGGGTCACGGACCTCGAGCTGGTTCCACGTGCCCAGCCTTCCAGTCGAGGGAGGGAAGCCAGTGAAGGAATCCTCACATAGGCTTCTGTAGCCCACGCCCTGGCGATGGGAGAACCTCTGCGCTGGGGAGAAGGGGCCCCTGTATATTGCAACTAATTGGCTACTTTATTCCCATTCATTTGAGCACATGTGGGAAACCCAAGGGGGAGTTTTGGAGAGGGGAATTACCAACATCCCCCCCCACCCCACTAACTGCTACCAGTGGCATCTTCACAATTGTCTTTAATGGTGTTTGACTTCACTCCTGCTAGATCAAAGGCTGTAAGAGGGCGAAGACGTGACTTATCCTCCTTTGTATCCCCTAAAGAGCTTACTTAATATGTACACATCTTGCACATAGCAAGAGGACAATGAATGTTTGTCTATACGATTTCCCTTCTTGCAGGAAGATAAAAGCCACATGTCAAGCACCATCAGCTGACTGTGTGAGTTAAGGAGTAGAGTCGTGCTGATAAGTCTAAAAGGACTTATATTCCAGTCCTGTTGGGTTTGACTGGCTGTGCATTGAATTGTTCTTGACCTCCTCTCTGCTCCTCTCTCATCACCTCCTCCTCACTGCCCCCTCACTCTCACCAGGACTAAGAAAACAACACAGGGACAAATCTCCAGGTTAGATCCTTTATAACCAGCTTATTGTACCCTTAAAGAGATGACGTTTAAGAAAGTATTTATTATTTCTCCTTAAAAAAATTTTTTAATCCTTTCTGGAGGTATGAAAATAACTAATTTCTTTTAGTTAATGCAGTAAAAAGTAATGACAAAATTGCATTATTATAGGTTACGGCAGTTGTAATAACCTATAAGAACTGGAAGAAATGTCCTCCCTATTAAAAACTCAATCATTTGGTATAGAGATGTGATTTCCAAAATCACATTTGCAGTGTCAAACAACACAATGAAGTAGCATTTTAATGAATTCATCCCTGATTCACTTTAAGGTGTGGCTGTATGATTATCTGAAGTTAGAAAGAGGAAACCCTAAATTGTGTGGCAGAAAAGAATTTTCCTATGGACAGCAATTTGCCAACGTCTTCAAGAGGGAGCTACTCAAAAATGTGCTGGTAGTGTGCATAGCTTTCATTTCCAGAACTGGCTAAAATGGCTGCCATCAAGGTGCTTGCTACAATTGAATGTACAAGGCTTCCGTGAGCCCTTGAACCTTGGGGGAAAGCCAGCAGGCTTCATCAGGCCATGGGCCCATCCTGCCTGACACTCAAATTCCACCGCACATCCAAGGCTCCCGGGGTTGGGGGTCCCACTGGACACAATAGTGTACCTCTGAGAGATTCTCGCTACAGAGCCAAGGGCCTTCCTGCTGAGGAATGCCCCAATCAAGGGGGAGGTCAGCTCTGAAAAGAGCAAACCTGCCAACTTAAGGGGGACTCTGGGCCAATGCGGTACCCCTAGGGCCACACCACCACCTCCAGAGTAGCAGCAGGCAGATTCCAGACCTCCGTGTGACCCAGGATGTGCGAGCAGAGACAGATAGAACACTGAGTCCCCAGTTGACATGCTGAGTCACCTCTCAGTGTACCAACTAAAGGGTATTTGCTGGGCAGCAGACAGGCTGGGATTTCCGGAGGACCCAATAGACTATCAACCCACCCCATTCTTTGAATATTGTCTAGAAAATTGGAATAATAAAAAAGGAAGGGAGGAGTGGTGTTTCTGTGCCACTCAGAAACAGAAACTTGACTGTGTTTTAATCATCAGAGTTAAAAGAAGTCATTGATCATCCTCTTTCTGAGCTGTCTTCTTGTCTTTAAGAATTTTAATTACTTTTTGGGCTAGCCCAGTGGCATAGTGGTTAAGTTCGCGTGCTCCACTTCAGCGGCTCAGTGTTCACAGGTTCAGGTCCCCAGTGTGGACCTACACAGCACTCATCAAGTCATGCTGTGTGACACCCCACAATCAAAATGGAGGGAGCCTGGCACAGAGGTTAACTCAGGGCCAATCTTCCTGTCTTTAAGAATTATGATTATTTTAAAGCAAATAAATGGCAGTGATAAATAGGCCGAGAGTTAGTCACTGACTAACTAGGGTTTTTTTGTTTTTCCAACAAAGCCAAAAGCTGCTAGCTTTTAGAACTTTCGAATAATTCCTTTCAAAAGCAATATCAGGATAATTCTCTGCAGAAGGCAGATGGCACTAAATTCAAAAGAAAGAAAGACTTAAATGGGAGATTTTACCTCCTGGAGCCAAAGAAGATAAGCTGCAGGAAAGATTATTTCTGAGGAGTAAGGAGTTTGGGGAAAAGATAGTGACCCTTTTACATTTCGTTGAGGTAGCATTAACTTGAGCAAATGTCATCTTCGTTTACTTGCCGGGGTTCACACACCCTGGCAGGAGTCACAGACATCCATCCTAATTAGATTCAACTTCTTGAAAAGGATCTCTGAAGCAGGGACCCTGGGCAGTCTTTCCTGTAACATCAGGTGTAGGAACTGCTTGTTGGGTTCCTGTTTTGAATCTTTGTCATGATTTCCCCAACTAGAAAAAGCCAAGGCCTTTAACACATTAACAGCAGATTTCAAAAGTTGAAGTTCCCCTGCAATGCTTCAGGGCCAGCCCGGGAGGTCCCCTGGTGCCTGATGACTGGGCATTGCAGGAGCTCGCACTACTGCTTGTCAGTGCCCCAGGTGATAGGGCACAGCAAGGAGCCAAAGGCCGCCTCCTGGGAGACTGCAAGTTCTCTGAAGCCAGCACCGAGGCTGTGTCCCCCATTGCTAGACGCTCACATCAGGATAGGGTCTGACACACAGGCTGTGCTCAGTAAATATTTGTTGAGTGACAGACGAAAGAATGAACGTCAGCTCTTGGGCAGCTCAGAACCACTTCCAAGGTTTCTGGTTCAGGATCTCCACCGCTTTTTCCAGATAATCTCTGGGTGTTGACAAATGTGGGCTGTGCAAATGTGGAAGGGAGTCCTTCCGCACAGCAACCCTCAGGCCTGAGGACGGAAAGCACACCTCACTGCGCGTGGTTTGACGAATGAACATCTCGCCTTCCTGTGCCGGGGATTGTCCACAGTTCCAAGAACATCCCAGGCAGTTTCCCAATATGACGAGACGATGTCTTCACTGTCGCTTCATCTATGGTGCAGAAAGGAAAGCGGTCAGGGCCTCACCCTTAGACTGAGAACTTCGGGGCCACGAAGAGATTCTTTCCAGGGAGAGGAATGCTGTCTAGGGTCATGGTCAAGAGGCAGTTGAACTTTAGGAACTCTTGTCAAGGAGTACCTGGACTTTGCACATTATACATAAGCCAGAAAAGAAAACACAATCTAGTACATATCAAGAGGCAGTTAAAAAATGGCTTTCCATTTGTTAGAGAGCTAATTACCCTCTGGATTTACCCTTAGAGCAAAGTTCTGCTTGTACTACAAATATTGACTCTAGTAACAATGAGAACAGTAGGATGTAAGACCAGAGAATGCTGTGCACAATGGGACTATGTTGAGGAAATGGAAGATGCATCTAGCAAATTCACTGATAACGGAGTATTTTCTTTTTTCCTCTGGACAAGGTGACATTTGGGGAAAGGATGGTACAGTTTGAGATGAGCAAGGCTGCCTTTTAACCTTATATGAAAGTGCCTTGAACTTGGGCTAATTCCAGGTTGCTTGTAGGTATCACCGACTGACTGATGGATAAGAGTTTCATATAGTATTCTACAGGTATGCTGAGCCCCTGACAGCTCAGGAGACAGGAATATTCTTAAGCCGTAAATGTCAAGAGTAAAGGCTACTTATTTGAGTATATGCTAACCCAGCCCTAAATCAGAGGGAAAATAGAAAAAGGGGAATATGAAAGCAAGAAAAAAATCAAAGAAAGAAGGAGAGAGAATGAGGAGCACTTAGAATAGAAAGAAGGAGGGGGTAAAGGCCTAGGCAGGAAGCATTAGCAGCTGAAGTAAGAGTAGCTCAAAGAGGGCCGGCCCAGTGGCACAGCAGTTAAATTTGCACCCTTCACTTTGGCGGCCCAGGGTTCTCTGGTTCAGATCCCAGGTGCGGACCTATGCACTGCTTATCAAATGATACTGTGGCAGGCATCCCACATATAAAGTAGAGGAAGATGGGCACAGACGTCAGCTCAGGGCCAATCTTCCTCAGCAAAAAGAGGAGGATTGGTGGCCAATGTTAGCTCAGAGCTAATCTTCCTCAAAAAAAAAAAAAAAGGAGTAGCTCAAAGAAAAGATTTAGGCTGGAAATGGAGTGCTCAGAAAGCATTGTAGTTGATACTTGGTACTTCGTGATGGATAATTAGGCTGAATCCGAGCCTCAAGAGCAGATCAGATAAATGTGTAAGCTGTGCCATGAACAGGAGTAGCACATACGTGATCTAGACAGACAGTGGAGGTCAAATTCATGGAAGGAGGCAAAGGACAAGAGACCCAGTTATATCCTTTGGGAAAGACAGCTGGGCCCATTGCAAAGACTCAGATTCAGAAACCCTGCAATATTGTCAGAGGTGAGTTGAAGAGTGGACAGTGAGGAAGACCCTCACCAAGGACCGGGTCAACTCAGAGAGGAGCCAGCAGGCACACTGATCATGATGGTAAGCCAGCCTCTTCCATGGCAGGCACTGTAATTGAGTTGTGGATATGACGAAACACACACACGGAGGCAGAGAAACATGGAGACGTTCAGCAGACAACTCCCAGCAAGGCAGCAGAGACAAAATGAGGTTGAGTCAGACGTGATTTCCAGGCCCTGCTCCACCATTTGCCAGCCATGTGAGCTCGTACAATTCACCCACCCTCTCCAAATCTCCCCTTCTTTACCTGAGCAATGCAATTATTGGGGGTTCATCACGAGCCTGAATGCACTGGAACAACAGCCGCTCTGGTGTTTGTTCCGACTGGTTAGCACTCAAACCATACATCATCTGTTAAGTGTCCTTAGTATCACCCTAGGTGTGATAACACCTGATGCGGGCTCAGCAAGCCGAGGAGTTGAAAGAAAGATTTCTTGGACTCTCAAGGTCTGGTAGTAGTGCTCCTTTATTCAAAGAATAGCATGGGGACAGGACCCACGGGCTGTCAGAGCTGCAGGCATGGGGACAGGACCCATGGGCAGTCAGAGCTTCAGGCGTGGGGACAGGACCCATGGGCTGTCAGAGCTGCAGGCATGGGGACAGGACCCATGGGAAGTCAGAGTTGCAGGCATGGGGACAGGATCCAGGGGCAGTAAGAGCTGCAAACATGAGTTGAGGGTAGGGCTAAATTTAAGGCATAAATATGTGAGTTGTTTCTTTACAAGACAAAGGAAAGATTATGTAAAACATGTCATTGAAATGGTAGGGGTCTGGTTATTGGGTGGTCCTGTAACTGTAGATAAGAATCAGGTTGGATCGGGTCAGGACGTCCTGTGCGTCCCGGAGGATGATATAGATGAGTATGTAGGGCAGGACGCCTTGGGCTTCTCCCTGGGGCAGTCTTGATCCTCACCAACACCTACCTCATGGAGTTATTTTGAAAACTGTGAATAATACATGTAGCACACGCTGTACATTGCATGACACAAAATAGGTACTTAAATAAATAGTAGCTGTTATTATATTATTAAAATAGTTATCATTATTGCTAACTGTTGTGGACTGACACATATCCCCCCCGGAGTCATATGTTGAAGCTCTAACCCCCAATGTGACTGTATCTGGAGACTGGGCCTTTAAGGAAATAATTAAGGTTAAATGAGGTCATAAGGGTGGGGCCCTAATCTGATAAGACTGGTACCCTTAGAAGAAGAGGAAGAGATATCCGGGAGTTGTCTCTCTCTCTGCCCGCAACCAGAGGAAAGGTCACGTCAATGGGAGGACACAGCACGAAGGCAGCCATCTACAAGCCAGGAAGAGAGGTCTTGCCAGAGATCAATCTTGCTGGAACTTGATCTTGGACTTCCAGCCTCCAGAGCTGTGAGGACAGAAATGTCTGTGGTTTAAGCCCCACCCCCCACCTGCCGTCTATGGGATCTTGTTATGGCAGTCCAAACGGAGTAATACGATAATGGATGGATTTACGTTTGTAGACTGAAGATGAACTCCATCTAGGTGGATATAGATGGATACAGATCGACTAGTTTGTGCCCTGCAATTCAGAACTGGAAATACTCTGAAGATTTTAATTTATTGTGTCTAACCTAAGCAAGGATAGAGTGTGTCTTCCGACCTACAGATAAGAAGCAGGACAATCCAGGAGGAATTCTACGTAGATCAGAAAATCTAGAAGGGAGCCTCATGCTCTCACATAATCCACATAATCACCACCCTTTTCATTCTGGGAACAGTAAGGGTGATCGTTTACTGGGTTGCAAATCTCATGTTTTTGTTTTTATTTGTAAAGATTAGCACCTGACCTAACATCTGTTGACAATCTTCTTTTTCTTCCTCTTCTTCTTCTTTTCCCCAAATCCTCCCGTTACTTAGCTGCGTACTCTAGTTGTATTGTTTTGTTTTGATGGGGCTCAAAAGAAGGTGACCAAATACACTTTTATATAGGATATCTCTGGAAGTATACACAAGAAACCGGTCAGAGTAACTGGCTTGCGCAGGGGAATTGAAGACAAAGGTGGATTTTTATTTTTACAGGATTTCCATACTTTTCTTTATGCTTCAAGGGAAGTATTTCAGCACCTTAAAAAATACTATTTCACAGTATTTCTTTTTATACCTCTTGAATTCTGACCATGTCCTGAAATCACACTTTGTTTCAAAAGAAGACGAGGAAAAGGAGAAGGAGGAGGAAGCTTTACTTTGGAAATAAAGAGAAAAAGGAAAACTTCCGAAAAGTGACACAGCAACTTTCTCCATGGGTTCACGTTTTTCACATTTGGGATTCTTACCCACTAGTAAGGAATCTTTTTTTGGAAGAGCAATAGATTTGAAAAGAAGAGAAACACAGCTGCCTATCTGTTTCCCGGATGACCTGCCGTCCTGGTCCTGCCCAGACTCGGCCAATCTCTGTTACTCTGCTAAGCCTTCCAACATCCTCACGCCCTCTGCATCGACTTGACGTGTTCTACCCAGACAGTCATTCTTTTTTTTTTCATTTGCTTCTCTCCAGGGCGGCTTGTGCTGACTCCACACATTCTCTGCTCTAAGACAGACAACTCTATACTTAGAAAAGAAGGAGGGACTGTGCTAGCCAGAAAAATCCTCCAGTTAAAGCGAAAGTCTGGCTTTCTGGCCATTTGATCTGATGTGAGCTGTGGGCACCGTGGTCTGTGGGGAAGGAGCATGTGCTTAGAAACTCCTCTTTTCAGATGTTAAGACAGTGGTTGGCCTTGATCCTAATACTTGTCAGAAAGGGCCTGTGATAAATTAAATTATTGCAAATGGAAGTGGCGAGCATTAGAAAGTTGTGTTGCATTGACTGCAACTGTTGAAGATTTAGCAAGAATTTGTATGGACAACAAAGGGAAATGTGCACAGTTGGGAGCACACAGGGACCCGGCACCATGCTCTCTGTCAAAGGCAGCGGTTTTGTTCCGTAAGATTCAACTTGCATGAAGCGACAGGTTAAGGCACCGCCTGTGCTACTTACAGTGAGGAGGGAAAGGCCTAGGCCTGAACAGAGAGAGAAGGTGGTCCTGGGAGCTGGGCCAGTGGTGGAATAGTTAAGTCTGTGTGCTCCTCTTTGCCAACCAGGGGTTCACAGGTTCAGATCCCAGGTGCGGACCGACACACCCCTCGTCAAACGATGCTGTGGTGGCATCCCACGTACAAAACAGAGGAAGATTGGCACAGATGTTAGCTCAGGGCCAATCTTCCTCACGAAAAAAAAAGAAAGAGAAGGCAGTTCCAACCAAGGACTGGCCACTTTGCCCCATTTCCATTCAAACAATGTCTCTGCTTAGAAATATTCCTAAGGAAATTTCTTGCCTCTATTTTTAAATGTAACACATAGAATAGAACTATGAATGACAGAGAACAAAAGAACAACATTCATTCAAATATCAATTGTGGGGAAGTATTTCTAAAGGTAATTTCAGGTGCCTTTTTTTAGTGGGAAAATACAAGCTTTCATGTTTAGTGAAGGGGAGGTAGAATGAAACCGGAATTCTATAAGATTGACTTTGAAATTAAAATATGGTGTACTTCATTAATTTGGAATAAATTGCACTAACAATTTTTAAAAATCCAATTAGAAATTTTGAAGGAATAATTTTGAGGATAGGAGTTTGCTTTTGCTACATCCAAGTTTAGCAACTAAAGGTTTTCTTTCCTTTTCTTTGATGACTAGAGAAATGAAAGTAGATTATTTGTAGCTAAATTTTTTTTTTAATTTTAATTCTAAAAAAAATTTTCTAAATAATTTGGACAAGATCAAGAAAATATAGCTTTTTTATTTTCCTACTGAGTGGTTTGATTTTCCTCAAGATCTCCGTCTATTGGGTGGATGGGAGGTAGAAGGGTGAACTAGTTTGCTAGGGCTGCCATAACAAAGACCATAGACTGGGGGCTTAAGTAGCAGAAATTCATTTTCTCATGGTTCTGGAGGCTGGAAGTCCACAATCAGGGTGTCGGCAGGGTTGGTTTCTTCTGAGGCCTTTCTCCTTGGCTTCCAGGTGACCACCTCTCCCTGTGTCCTCACGTGCATGGCCTTTCATCTGTGCACATGCATCCTGGTGTCTCATTGTGTGTCCAAATAGCCTGTTTTTATAAGGACACCAGCCAGATTGGATGAAGGCCACCCTCAAAGTCTCATTTTAACTGAGTCACCTTTAAAGTTCCCATCACCAGATACAATCACATTCAGAGGTCAGAGCTCCAAGATATGAATTTTGGGAGGACACGATTCAGCCCACAACAGCAGGTAACACCTATACTTTAGTCCAGTTTATTCCAATTCAATAACTTAAACAGTCTTTTTAGACAAATGCAGAGTCCCTTTAGGCCTTTCACACTTCTATCTGCTCCTCTTACAATGGCCTCTGGAGTTACTGTGCGTTTGAGTTCTACAGGACCCTGTGGGTGGAGCCTGGCCCAGGCTGTCTGCTGGGTCCACACTGCGCTCTCTGCAGAGGGCCTGGCCTGGTCTTCTCCCTAGTCGGGTTGAGAGCTGAGGTGTGCCTGATCCCATCTTGGCTTAGGGGTCGTCTGCTGGTTCCTCCAGTTGGCATCTGTGGTCCTGGGGTCCCTGGTCTTGGGTCCCCACCTGTGCTGATCCCAGGCCTCCGCTGGCCCACCTGCACACCTAGAAAGTCAACATCTTGTAGGCATGCAGGTAGGTCTCAATCCCTTGCGCGCCACTTGAAAGTTGGGGGAAGCAGGAGCAGTGCCTCAGGCTCATCCAGCCCCAGCCTCTCACTGCACACCCCGCCCACAGCGCCGTGTTAGATGGCCCCTAACCTACAGCCCTACACTGCCTTTCTCCTCGAGATGCTATCCGTGCCACATTCATGGAAGGGGGTCACTAGCCCTGTTGTTCTCTGCTCCCCCAAATCTAGCTGGGGTCTCTCTCTCTTCTGTTTCACACACACTCACACACATATGAGGTTGCCTTCAGGGAGTAGAAGGCGAAATCCTTGTTTTGACATCTTTGCTTTCCCTTTTTCTCCCTTCTTCCACTCGCAAGAAGAGGCGTTTTCACTCTTTCCCTTTATTGTATCCTCCTAGCCATCAAAGGGGAAGAGAGCTTCTTTTCAATATTTAAGGAAGAAGCTGCCGTCCAGGCTTGGTTCTCGATACACTAACTTCAGTGAATACAGGAATGGAGTGACCCTGGATCTCACTCTCTCACACTCTCTCGAGTCTGATCATCAAGCTGATTGTCTTGTTTCTTCTGGATTTAGTTCTCCAATTTAACAGACAAATCTGAGAAAGAACCATGTTGCTCTTCTGAGTATCAGCCTTTTTCCCAAAGCTCTAAAATGCACAGCTTTTGAGGACGAGAAGCCAACAGGGAAATGAAGTTTGTGGGAAGTAAAATGATACGCAAACACATTTGAACCACTATCCTCTTTACACATCTTTACGATGCTCATGTGACTATCCCTGGTTGGCACAGGACTCTGAGCTCTGGCCTCTGGCATTAGCATTGCATCCCAGCTGTAAAGTGCTCCAGCCATGTGGCCTTGGGCAGATTATTGCAACTCTCTAAGCATTAATCTTCATCTGTAAGATATAGAAAATAACACACTAATAAGATTATTGTAAAGATTACATAAAATAATGCTTGTAAGCCCCAGATACCTACTGGGCATGAATTATTATGACTGAAAACAGCTACTCAGGACTCACGCTTCCTAGGAAAGTTCAGAAAATGCAGCCGTGAGTGGTGGCTCCTTGGAGCATATATTCCAGGTATGTTCCAGCAGCTCCCTTGGAGGTTCAGGAGTCGGAATTATTGGTCACTCAAGGAGAGCTTGTCTCCATTTACTGAGGGCCCCACATGAACAAACTGAAGAAATTAATCTAAGCAAGGATGGGATGGACTATGAAACCGTATTGTGGTGGCATCAGAGGGATGTGACATGGGGGATGAGGCACCTGGCTCAGTCGAAGGTTAGTAAGAGTGACCTGTCCAACCTGAGTGGAAGGTAGCACGTGAGAAATCTCATGTGGTTTGAGGTTCCTAGGGATCCTTAAAGGAGTGGCTTAATTCTGTAATAGTTTGACTTTGATCCGAGAGCTCAGGTTGGAATCTCCTGTGCCTTGCTGTCTCAACACACCCAAGTCTGGCTGCCCGTCTGGCCTTATGAGTCATGCACATCACACGCTGGGTCAGTCCTCTTCCTTATGGTAGAGAGGCCCCGACTAGCCTGATACTAGATCCTTAGCCCTGGCCGGGTCTTCTTCTCTAGATTCTGTACATTTTTAAAAATCAACTTTATTGAAGATGAATTTATATATGATTTCAATGAGGCTTAAGAAATGACACACCCCAGTAAGACCACCCCAATCAGGATATAAAATCTTTCCATCACCCCCAAAAGTCCTGCCTCTTGTTTGAAGAGCCATCTCTTTACCTGTGCTTTTTCAAAAAACAGCTTTATTGAGATATAATTTACATGCCATATAAATCCCCCATTTAAAGTGAACAATTCTATGCGGTTTTTTAGCGTATTCACAGAGTCGTGCAACCACACATCACAATCCACTTTAGAACATCTTAATCATCCCCCCAAAAAAACCATTATCAGTCATTCCCCATTTCCCCCTCAACTCTCCTTCCCTTGCCCCACCCCCAGCCCTAGGCAACTACTAGTCTGAAGATTTACCTATTTTGGACATTTCATATGAATGGAATCATACAGTATTTGTCTTTTTGTGTTTGCCTTATTTCACTTAGCATGTTTTCAAGGTTCACCCACGTTATAGCATGTATTGGTACTTCATTCCTTTTGATAGCTGAATAATATTCCATTATACAGATATACCACATTTTGCCTATCCATTAATCAGTTGATGGACATTTAAATTGTTTCCAACTTTGGGCTATTATGAATAATACTGTTACGAACTTTTGTGTGGACACATGTTCATTTCTCTTGTGTATATACCTAGGAAAGGAATCGCTGGATCATAAAGTTGTTCTGTGTTTACCTTTTGAGGAACCGCCAGGCTATTTTCATAATAGCCGCACCATTTTCCATTCTCATCAGCAGTGCACAAGGCTTCCAATTTCTCCACATCCTTGCCAACACTTTTCATATTTGTCTTTTTGATTCTAGGCATCCTAGATGGTGTGAAGTGGTATCTCATTGTGGTTTTGAATTTCATTTCCCTGATGGCTAATGATCTTGAGGATCTCTTCATGTGCTTACTGACCATTTGTATATCTTCTTTGTAGAAATTTCAATTCAGACACTTTGCCAATTTTTTAATTGGAATTATATGTCTTTTTATGTTTGAATTATAACAGCTCTTTATGTGTTACAGATACAAATCCTTTATCAGATATATAATTTGCAAAAAATTTCTTCTGCGGACTTTCATCTTTTTGATGGTCTTGGGTTCTGGAATTTTTACCATCTGACTGCTTTCCTTCTTTTCAATTCTAGTAAAAGTATGCTCAGAGATTTTGAATATGGATTAAGACCTTGGAAATAATCTAATACGCTTCCCTCACTCTTCAGATTAGGAAACTGAGGACCAGAAAGACTAAGTCGTATGTTCCACAGCTAGTTGGTGGCAGAATATGAGTTAACGTGTTATCTGTCAGGATTCTTTTGGTTATAAATGTCAGGGGGAAAAAATCTCAAACTAACTTAAGCAAAAAATGTGACTGGCAGAACATTAACAATCAATATTGCAATTGCTATTTCCAGGATTTTCTTACTGTGTAATACCAAATATTCATTTATTTAGTGATGATAATGGTGGGGAGCAGAGAAGGCAAGTTACTAGGCAGGTAATCCTAATGATGGGCCAGGATAGAGAGAAATGGAGCAGAAGACAAAATCCACTGGGTTACAGGAGTACAGGAGAGGGGAACATGGCAAGACTTAAGAAAAAGGTGGCAAGATGGGGATGTGGCACAATCTCTGGAAGGAGACAGAGACGTGAGAACTATAGAGTCTCAGGGCAGGACTGGAGCAAGATAAACTCCGACCTCGTCAATGGGTAGGGACGAGGGCTGTCTTAATCCATTTGGGCTGCTACAACAGAATACCATAGACGGGGTGGCTTATAAAGAACAGAAATCTGTTTCTCATAGTTCTGAAGGCTGAGAAGTCCAAGATCAAAGTGTCAGCAGGTTCAGTGTCTGGTGAGGACCAACTTCCTGATTCATAGATGCCTGTCTTCTCACTGTGTCCTCACAACGTGAAGGGGTGAGGGGGCTCTGTGGGTCTCTTTTATAAGGGCACTAATCCCACTCATAAGGGCTCTGCCCTTATGTCTTAATCACCTCCCAAAGGCCCCACCTTCAAATACCATCACACTGGGAATTAGGTTTCAACATATGAACTTTGAGGGAAAACAAACATTCAGTCTATAGCAAGGGCCAAAACAGCAGAGGATAGTCTTGCTGGGGTTGAGAGTCTGACATCCCATGAAGGTTAGAGACCAGTGAGTCTTGTGGCCCAATGGAAGCTTGCAGTCAGTTCCCTGTCGATTTTTGACCAGAAACAACTTCATTCTTCCCATCAATTCCACCCAGGAGGTCACACGAAGTTTTAAAAGACCTGAGACTATATTGGCATTGGTGGCATCACCCAACCAGGAATTCTTAGTGATCCTTCCAGACCAAAGGTGGCTCAGCCAGGAGAAGACTTGAGATCTCTTCGTGGTTTTTTTATGATTCTAATTATTTTGCAGGAATACTCTAATTACTTCAATGTATGTGATGATTTTCTGGAAACAATATGTATTCAATCAGAGCATTTCATTCCCCTCTTCATCAGAATCTTTCCCCTCTAGAACCAGCATCCATCAGTGGGTTCTGGCAGCTGTGTTCTTGATATCTTCAACAAGCACTTGGTAAAATCAAGAGAAATAAAGCAAACTCTTCACTCTGCCCAAGTGAGAAGGTGAAGAGGGAGGAATACTCTTGTGGCTCTTGAATGTTTCAAGAAAAGAGATCATCTAGTTTTTAAAAACAGAGACAGGGCCGGCCTGGTGGTGTAGCAGTTAAGTTCTCGCATTCTGCTTTGGCAGTCCAGGGATTGCCAGTTCAGATCCCGGATGCAGACCTACTCTCTGCTCATCAAGCCATGCTGTGGTGGCATCCCACACATAAAGGAGAAGAAGATGGGCATGGATGTTAGCTCAGGGCCAATCTTCCTAAAAAAAATTAGCAAATAAAAATAAAATAAAATAAAAAATGAAGAGTTTGTATCTGATTGAAAGGAGGAATGTTGGAACCAATCATCAAAATTATGGAAATTGAGGTAGAGAATGTTCCAGAAAATAAATCACTATCAATGAGAAAGACAGAAATAAGAGTAGCAAAAGAACAAACAATCCTCTCACTGAATAAAGCATGGACATTTGTATGAGTCAAAAGAGCAATAGGAAACCAGAATATGTTATTCCAAAATCAGGAGACATTTGTTTAATTAATATTGGTCAATGCCCTGGATCACTTTGCTTCCTGTTAGTCTAATCATAAAATTGAAACAGCATACAAAGCGTTCTGAAGACTCTATTATTCACATTAATTATTTATCTAGGCAGTGAGCCTCTTAATCAGTGGCTTTCAAACATTTTTGACCCTGACCCACAATGAGAAATATATTTGACATCAAAATTTGGTATACACACAACACACACACATGCATACACGCTCAAATAAAAGTTTCACATTACCTTCACTACAGGCAACGCACTCTGATATTTTCTTTCTAGTCTACCTTATTTTATTCTGTTTCTCATTTTTAAAGTGCGATTAGAGACCCACTTAGTTTATTTCATGATTCACTAAAGGGCTGCAGTTCACAGTTTGAAAAATATTTGTTAAATGGCCTGATATGCAATGTCCTGATTTCTGAGGCCACACCTACTCCCGGTACTGCCGAGAAATCTCAGACGTGGGTTACAATGGAAGCTTTATTGGGCTCAAGCCCATAGCCAGAGTTCTTGGAATGCAAACTAGACTTCCCAGCTATGTCTCCAGTGGTTTTCTTCCATCTCTTAGGGGGATGTGGTTCCTGTCTGTCCTCCAAATTGCCTGGGAAACCAGTGCTCTAGGCAAAGCAGGACAGCGTCCTCAGGCTAACTGCTCCCTCTCCTCGCCCATCTTCTTTTGGTGTTGTTGCCCTTGGATGCCATCAAGACACCAGGATGGTGTCTGCCTCCACTTGTGGTCAAAGTTGGCCTTAGCTCTGGTTCCACTCTAACAGACTCACTCCCTTCTGGTTCCACTGCTGACTTGGGCATCCCTGCCCTGGTACTGCTACCATCTCATGGAAGTGGTACTGCAATCCTGGCTCCCAGGCCATTGTCCACCATGTCTCTGAGGTTACGCTGGAGACCCCTCAATCTGAGGGCTGCTTGTGATCTTCAGCTGACCAGGGTTGTACTGTCTAACTGCAGAGAAGTGGAGACGCCATCCTCAGAGGAAGCTATTCAGCCTGGGGAGGGGGGATGTCTTCATCTAAAGTGCTAGGATTGAGCTGGTCCCCTCAGAAATCTTCCTCAGGCCTCAAAGCAGATCAATGACCACAAACCTCCCCTGGCTTAGGGCCCCCTCCATTTCCCCAGGACACCCTCCCCAGTAGCTTCTGTGTGGCATGCTCCCTCCCTCCTGGTGGGAGGGAGATGTTGAGTTAAATATGTGGGATCTATTGGAAATCCCCTAAACCTTCTTCAAAGACCCTGGGCCATGAGCCACTGAGCATTTGAAACAAATATGGATCTGGGTATGAAACAGTGGCCATCAGTTACAAAATTGTATTAGAATTTCTGTACAAAACTCATTCACAAGAAAAATCATCTTTCCTTACAATGGTATTGTTGAGCAGTTCCAGTATACTGTTGAACTCTCAGCACAAAGTTAGAGGTTTTGGTGCTATATACAAATAAGGGAGTGTTTAATGCTCTTAGTATGCTATCATCCATATAGTGAGTACTCAGAAGGATATTTATTGGTTAAATACAGAAAATTTTAAGGATATTAATTTAGCTTATGGACTAAAAAAATCTTGAGGTTAACCTAAATCTTAAAAAAAAAAAAACTAGAGTAAATCTAATCTGCTTCCATTGTTAATTACATTACACATTCCTGGATTAGTTAGGAATGCATTTGGCTGCAAATAACAGAAAATCTGACTGCTATGGCTTAAACAAATAAGGATGTATTTTCTCATACAGCAAGGTATCTGGAGGTAAGCTGTTACTGGGTTTTGTTTAGCAGGTCAGCGACATCAGAACTGATTCTCCCTGAGTCACTTGGCTTTTTTTTTTCATGGTCTCAAGATGGCTTCTGCAGCCCTTAACATCACCTCTCCATTCAAGGCAGAATACAGGGGGGAGGTGGCCACCAGCCACGTCTGTCCCTTCTTATCAGGAAATCAAAAGCTTACCCAAAATGGCCCAGCAGGGAATTTCTCCAAGGTCTAAGGTTCTCTAAAGTTAGAACTGGGTTGTCTGTTCACCTCCAAGTAAAACTGAGGTGTGGTTAGAAAGGAAGAAAGTAGAGGATGGATATTAAGTAAGCAATTGTGAGTGATGGCCAGATTTCTTCAACTAGGGGCCACTCATCCTTGCTTGAACATCTTTAGGGTAAGGGGACAGCTTGGTCCATTTCTGGGAGCTCTGGAAAGCTCTTTTTATTTTGAACCAGAATCTACTTCCCTGTAAGTTGTCCCTGTGCCCTCTGGTTCTGCCCTCTGGGACTACATCAATGAATTTGAGTACTTCTTGGTGACAGCCATACAAATATTTAAAGATAGCTTTCATATCTTCCCTAATTCTCCTCTTATCCACATGAAGCATCTCCAGCTGGGTCCTCATGTGACATGATTTCAAGGGTTCTCCTGCTTTGGTTTGCTTTTCTCTGGATCTGCTTCAGTTCATCAATGTTTCGATTAGCCTCTGTTGCCCCAAGTGACATCATTGGTCAAGGAGTGGCCTGAGGAAAGGCAGGGAAGTCAGATGATTTTCTTCATAATTCTGGGTTATTCCTAAGGCAGCTCAAGTTCACATTATCTTCTATGTACTTCCTGTTGGTGATTCAGCCAACTAAAGACCATAAATCTTTTCCATCCTTCCATCTTCCTTTACTTATATATTTGGTCCAGGGACCCTAGAGCAGAATTTATATTTATAAGTAGTGTATTTTATGGTGTTTTATTTGACTTATATAAAAATACATTTGAGTTCTTTTCTGATTTCCATTCTATTATTCAGGGCATCAAGTATTCCTCCCAGAATCACATTATCTGCAAATGAGACAGAGTTATGCTGTTCTTAACTCCATACAAATCCCCATTAAGTATTTTCAACAAGAAAGTCAGGATAGACTATTTCAACCTACCACCAGTGACTTCTCTAAGGTGAAGCTGACAACCATTTAGTCAGGGTCCTTCAACACGCTGTGAATTCACCTCATGATCATTCAGCCCACCTTTCACCTTTTGTCCTAAGGATGTTATGAGCTCCTCTTTCCACTACTTTGCAAAAGTTCTGATCTACAGATCCACCTTCTGAACAAATAACTAAGAAACCTGGTGAGGTTTCTGTGGGAAGACTTTCCCCAGTGATCCCATACTAGTTCCTAGAGAGCACTAATTCCTCTTCCAATTTCTTCAAATTAACCTTTACTTACTCTAGTCTAGAACTTTCCATGATTATATTACCCTCTTATACTGGATACTGGAAATTCAGCACAAAATTTGGAGCTGAATCACAGCAACTGCTATAAAATTGCACACTAAACCAAGGGTTAGCACAAAGGTGAAAATTATGAGCAATTAAAGTTATCTTTGAAAATCCCTTAAATTGCTCACAAAGCATAGCACGCATGGAATGCCATGCACAGTCTCGCACAGTAATCCTTCTCTGCGTCAAAGCTTGAGGGCCACTGAAATAGAAGAAAGAAAGTTACAAAAGGAAGTGCATCATGGAACATTTACAACATGCTACCAAATCCACCTCTAGCAGTGAATGATGGAAGGGTGGAGAATTCTAAATTATCACTGCTTGTCAATAGGTTTAGTTTGTGTTCTTTTAATATGAATCCTTTATAATCTTAATACACAGGAATAGATTTTTCTTGTTGGTATAAGGATTGAAAGTTATTATCTATGAAAGTACCTAGCATAGGTTCTGTTACCTAGTAGATTTGAATCTAAATCTTTCCAGATTATATATATATTCACTATTCTTTGAAAGGTTGGAAAAAAGATCTTGGCCACTGACATCTTAGTTTTCCAAAGCAGCTCTTCTCTTTCATGACCTTGAGCATTGATCCTATGATGATCCCTTACTGTAAGCTGATCCTTGTAATTCATTCCTATAATAATGACATTGTGGAGTTGAAATGTAGACCTTGTTTTAAGATGGCAGTTAGTTGGCATGGCCGACTTCATCATTTATCAATTATGTGGCCTTGGGAAAGTTAACTTAATATTTTTGAACTTACTTCCCTATATTCAGAACATGTTATTGATAACTGCATCAGTGATTTGTCATATATTTAGAACACCCAGCCCAGAGTAAATACAGGTGTCTGTATTATACATCGAAGTCATATTTCAGGAAAAGATAGTTTACTTCAAAAAGACATAAAGGGAAATTATTTCTATAAAAATTAATGTAAAAAGTCCATCTAGGGGTCAGCCCTGTGGCGTAGTGGTTACGTTCCCATGCTCTGCTTCGGCAGCCTGGGGTTTGCAGGTTCAGATCCCAGGCACTGACCTAGCACCACTTGTCAAACCATGCTGTGGCAGCATCCCACATAAAATAAAGGAAGATTGGCAACCGATGTTAGCTCAGGGCCAATCTTCCTGACTAAAGAAAAAAAGTTCCATCTAAATAACCAGAAACCCAGCATTCAGTTCTTTTTAGCCATTAACACTGCCTCCAACCACATCAAGCAGCAGTTTAAAATGAATTGCGTATATAATAAAAAATAATGAAATGTTTTCTATAATCATTCTTTCCATTAAAATGTTGACTTTGGATGTGTTAGTTTCCTAGGGCTGCCGTAACAAAGCACCAAGAACTGGGGGGGGCTGAAAGTTATTGTCTCACAGTTCTAGAGGGTGGAAGTCTGAAATCAGGAGATGAGCAGGGCCGTCTCTCCCTGACACCACTAGGAGAGAATCCTTCCTTGACTTTTCTAGATTCTGGGGTTTGCTGGTCATCTTTGGCGCTCCTTGGCTTGTAGATACATCACTCCAGGCACGTGGCTGTCTTCCCTGTATGTGTCTTCACATCTCTTCCATCTCTATGTGTCTGTCTCTGCTTCCAAATTTCCACTTTTTATAAGGACACCAGTCGTATTAGATTAGGGCCCAGCCCTGATGACCTCCTTATAACCCAATTACCTCTGTAAAGATCCTATTTCCAAAAAGAGTCATATTCTGAGCTAGTAGGGGTTAGGACTTCCACATACCTTTCTTGGAGAGACACAATTTAACCCATAACACTGGACTCAAGCAAAGAATTATGGGGTCACATTAGCCGTTTGAGCAAAGCTAGTGGCCGTAGAAGCTAACTTTGAGAGATGGGCACTGGGCAAAAGGCAAGAATGGAAAGGAAGGATTTTCCATACCCACTTCTGTTAACGTGACATTTGTAGTGGTACATGGAGATGCACATGGAGAGTAGAAGTGGCAGCTTGCTTAAGGTCTTGCCATTTTTTAACCCTGTCATAGGAAAGAAGGGTTCACGTGCCCACCGCTTTTCACTATGAATCTTCAGGTTCAGAACAAACGAGAAGACATAAGACTTTACTCTCTCCTAGCCCAAGTCATAGCATAACTTAGCACTGAATTATGTGTTCTACACAAATTAGCAAAGGAAGTGGCTAATAACGTTTAACAAGTTTGACATCTAATGAGCACCTATGCCAGCACTCAATAAATATTAGTCATCTTTCTCCCTTCCGTTCACTGGCAACTCCCTCAAATTTAATTTTATTAGACTTACTATAGCGAAGAAAACACTACCTTGAAAAAATATCCATCGTGTCTCAGAAGGAAGAATTCAAGCTCAAGTGGTATAGGGCTGATTTTTCTATACAGGGAACCAACTAACATTGGGCACAGTTTGTGACATAATAGTTTAGAACTGGTGGGCACAACAAGGTAAGGGTTTTGATGAGTAAGCCATTATCAGATAGGTGAGCTTTTTTCACAGGTGAGGAATCCATTTCCGAAAGGAGAGCTGTTTTCCCAGATGAGCAAACTGTTTTCTTGGATAAATTAGTTCACAGAGATCTACTGAGGCAAATAGTTATTTATTGGTTTACACTTATCTTCCTAGGTAATCATTTCCAGAACATATTAACACAGGTGTCATCAGTTCTAACCTCCCTCATATTCCTGGACACAACCTGAAATTATCCAATTTGTGGAATCTAAATTCATCAATCTTTAAGAAGTAAAATGATTACCATTTTTTAGAGAACTATTTTCACTAGATAAAAGGATCTGTCTCTTTTTGTGTTAGAAAGACCACAGACATCCCTACAGGCCTTTTATAAGAGGTATCCCATAAACTCATGGCCAATACATGGTGCTAAGCACATCACACAGCTGGGCAAACCAGAGAACATTTTGCTATTTTATGACCTTGCTTATACGTATAACCTCAATTTTTCCTTATGAATGCCATTAATCATAAGAGAGAATAAATATGAGAGACTTTGAAAGAATTAATAACTGAGTGAGGAAACTCTGTCTCCATAACTATAAACAGAACTCAAAGCACATAACCTTCGAA
The DNA here is from genome assembly GCF_041296265.1 of Equus caballus. NCBI lineage: Eukaryota > Metazoa > Chordata > Mammalia > Perissodactyla > Equidae > Equus > Equus caballus. Next base: position 11,831,153 of record NC_091689.1, on the reverse strand, counting down.
GAAGCATTTTTTTCAAAGTTTAGCATATTGGCCAAAAAGCCAGTAAATTTCCCAGCTGCTGTCAAGGTTTACTGTAGACCACGTAAGTTAAGTGAGTAGGGAAATATTAATATGATAGCATGAAAGAAATCTCCATTATCAGTACTAGACATCAAAATTGAACCATGTGGGAAGCAGGGCTAATAGACAGGTTCGAAGGGGCCAACTTAGGGAATTTTTCTCTAAATAAACAGACTGTGCTGAAATAGCAACTTTCCCCCTGATAGCAGATCAGCACTTCAAATCAGGCTGTGATACTTTCTGCAATAGCAATCTCTGGTTTGATGACATCAGCATCATTGCTGATTCTCGTTTTGAGACAAGTTACATTCCACTGGAAAATTTCTAGCACAGGAGTGTGTTTTGGTATAATATTTTGTTGCCATCGATATCAAGAATAAAGACCAAAGAAAACCAAAGTTCTCTTGAGAGAAGCTTCACAATATTGCTCACAGCTCTAAGAAAATCTCTGAAAGAGCAGCCTAAGAGGCGTCATTTTAACGCAGTCACCTGTTTAAAGACCTGATCTCCAAATATGGTTCATTCTGAGATACTGGGGGTTGGGATTTCAACATACGGATTTTGGCAGGGCAAGGGGTCACAATTCAGTCCCAAACAGAGCCCAAGGTAGGATGCTGTAACAGGAAAGACCGCTTCCTTCATTAAACACGCAGGGAGAGGAGACTGCCCAAGAGGAGGCTGAGGAGAGAGAGATGTGGTGAGGGGAATCCCGAGAGGCCCAGGCAAGGTCTTCGGGAAGAAAAGGTTGAAGAATTCATTCTTAGCTCTGCTGCTCATGGGGAGAGAGTCCCGGATATGACAGAAATTCCAGGCATGGAATGTGCGCAAAGAGAGCTCAGCTGCCTGGAGGAAGCGCACCTGGTGTTAGGTTCTGTCTGCCTGTCTGTCTGTCTGTCTACACTGATGCTCTTGGGGTCCAGGACTGTGATTCATCCATCTTGCATCTCTGGTGTCCAGGAGCCTGAAACAGTGAAGGGACACAGCAAAGCTTGTCTCTCAATGGAGGTTTGGAATAATGCCTCGTTTTCAAGGCATCTGTGACCTGCGTCACTTGGTGGGTGGGCGATCTCATCAGCTCTATGGTCATTTTTATCTTGTTCTCAAAATCTGGTTCCTGTCCCCCACCCCCTGGTATGCATGCACACGCACATACTGTGGTCCCCTAGCTATAGCAAGAAAGGGTGGCAGAATCTCCACAAAGGAAATACACACCTGTTTGTCTAAAAGTTGCAAGTCAAGCCTTCACTGAATGGTGAGCCTTTGTTTATGAGAGTCGTTAACAACCACGGGTGAGACTTTACCTAAAAACTAAAGTGCTTATAACAAAGGGTTAGACTTTTACCTAAAAAACGCAGAGCTTACTCTGCCCTTTCTTCCTACCTTCCTTAACCCTGCCTCCCCTCAACAACTTTGGAAGGGTAGAAAGGTGGCCTGCGAGTGGTGGAAGGGGTCATCTCAGCTACTCACAGGATCTAATCTGTGTGTAGATCACTCTCTAGGTTTTGAAAGCACCACTTCCTTCCTTGCTGTGTTAGCTAATAAGAGATTCCAATTTTTTGAGCCAGTGGAGTCTTTTCCATAAACCATGCTGAAAAAATGGTGTAGCCAAAACACAATGTCAGAAGTCTTTGGGCTGGAATACAGAGGCAAATTCTTTTTAATCATGATTTCTGGGGTAATAGAATGACCTGGGAGGAAATGCTGCGTCCAAAGGAAGTGGGCAGGAGGCAGGACAATTGTCTGGTTGTGTGCACCTGGCCAAATGTTCCCTCTCAAGTCTCTCCTGGGGAGGCTGACAACCAATCCACCTTTACACAGGTAGCTGGGATGGAGAGCAAATTATTGGTTTATTAAAGAACTCTGATCACAGTTACTTCACAATGAAGTGTAAGATTCTCAGTTCCTACTGCTTAGATCTTCACAGTATTCCTTATTTATTTATTTATCTTTTGAGGAAGATTAGCCCTGAGCTAGCATCTGCTGCCAATCCTCCTCTTTTTCCTGAGGAAGCCTGGCCCTGAGCTAACATCTGTGCTCATCTTCCTCTACTTTATATGTAGGATGCCTACGACAGCATGGCGTGCCAAGCAGTGCCATGTCCACACCCAGGATCTGAACTGGCGAACCCCAGGCCACTGACGCGGAACGTGCGCACTTAACCGCTGCGCCACCGGGCTGGCCCTTGTTCTATTTCCTCGAATGATGATAGTTACAAGATTGCATACAATTAACCAAAGTGGTCAAACTTTGCACTTTTAAAATTGCCCAATTTTATTGTATGGCATATCTTAAAAAACAAAACAGATGAAAAATGATGCTATAGAATAGCTAATGGAATGAAAAGATACTAGTAATCTATTAAGCCTGAAAATTAAGTTTTAAAACAGTTTATACAGTACAATTTCATTTTATGTTAAAATTATTATATATCGAGAGAAACAATATGAATAAATATGAAAAGTGTACACCAAAATGCTAAGTTATTATTGCTAGATGGATGAAACTATAGAGGAGTTTACTTTTTTGTCTTAAAATGTTTTTCTAGATTTTATTTTCATAATCAGTTTTTTAAAAAAATTTTAATGCAGAAAAATTCTCTTAGTAGCATAGATAGAATGTTCTATGACTGGGCTGGCCTCTATCTTTCAACCAGAAGAAAATTTCCTGTATGTGGAATATACAATCAGGAAAGAGTAACTGAAGGCATTTGAGGTAGTCTGCTTCTGGTTCAGCTGAGACCATCCCCATTTGTCTCTGAAAGCTATGGGCTTGCACGGATGGTTGAGTGTGACGAAGATTGTTAGTCACCTCCATGGGTCCCCTCCTCTCACATACTACCAGAATCTCCAGTTTTTCACTTGGGCACATGGCCACACCAAATCAAGATGATATTTCCCAGTATTCCTCGCAGGTAGGTATGGGTGTGTGACTGATTTCAGATCAAGGAGATACAACTAAAACTGACTTGAGAAGCTTCCTGGTTTGGCCTTTAAAGGAAAGAGTTACAGCTGCGCTCTCTATCTCTCTGCCTTCCCCATTCCCACTGTTGGAATTGTGGGAGGTGGAGCAGGCATCTTGGACCATGAAATGGAATCTTCATGTTACTGTTGACACAATCCATCATCAATCCTATAAATCAAAATTGAGGTGAGTTTACTGTGAGCCAGGTTTGAGAACTATAGCTTCCTTCCCAAGGTAGGAAGGGCACCAAAGAAGTGGGGTGTACAGAGTGGTTACATAACATCTTGGAACAAAGAGCACATACATCACATATGATAAGAATGTCCCTTTTACTACTATCTGGAGATGCTTAGTTGGCACACTAGGTCAGAGGGCAGCAGATCAGTGGTCACAAAGCGAACACAGCAGGTTGGTAATTAATCCTTAGTTTCCAGGAATAGACGCTTATCCTTAAAGAAATGCTGATATGGGGGGCAGTTATATCTCTATCTTTAAGGGCATCATTCTCGTCTTTGGGACTTAGTAAATGTTTAAAGCAGATGTACAATGCTTGCTCAACAGGCCACGTCAGACCCTTTTGGAAAACCAAGGTCAGGCCGAATTAGTTTTAAAGCAAATGGCTTCCTTATATACTATCTTAATGCTTTTCATTTACTTATCATTGTAAATAGCAGAGCAAGGAGGTCGGAGGAGCCTAGTGCCTGATGATTGTGGAGCCACCATACCAGCCATGGACCGCCTATCCTGACTTTTATGTGAAAAAGAAATGAAATTTCATCTTATTTAATTACTACTATTTTTTCCTCCCCAAAGCCCCAGTACATAGTGGTGTATCCTAGTTGCATGTCCTTCTAGTTCTTCTATGTGGGATGCTGCCACAGCATGGCTTGATGAGTGGTCCTAGGTCCATGCCCAGGATCTGAACCAGAAAACCCTGGGCTGCTGAAGAGGAGTGCGTGAACTTAACCACTAAACCACTGGGCCAGTCCCTAATCTCTACTATGCTGAGTGTCTCTGGCACAGCACCAATATTCCCAACCAAACTTTCACTCAATCAGACTCAATAGAAAACATCAAAATGTGTTTATTGAGGATCCTTAAGATCTAGCAGAATTCATTCTAAGGCATCCAAGAATACCACCTAGATTATCAAGGAGGGTTGTTGTTGACAGAGAGTGAAGTCCCATTACTTAGTTCCAGAGAGCTGATGAAAAGATTCCTTTAATCTTGTTTGTTTTCTGTTTCTGGGTTTCTCTAGGACCCCAAGTCCAGACACGAGAGGGGTCAACTAAATCTACTATGGGCAAGCTTCTGGCCCCTCCAGGGGATCCACTAAGCTCTGGAAAGATTCATACCAACTCAGGATACCCAGAACTTTTACAAACCTGTTATGATGGATACGATGTGGAGCAATCACAATGGCTGTCATTTACTGAGACCACACTATGTACGGACATTGTGCTACATGCTTTTATGTAGTATCTCCTTTAATCCCAAACATTCTTCGGAATAGGCTCATATTATTGTGTCTTATTTTAATGAAGAAACTGAGGCTCGGATAAGTGAAGTAACTTACTCATGGTCATACTGAAGTGGTCTGCCTCCAAAGCTATGTTCCTAAAAAGTTCTAGAACTAACCTTGACCCAAGGGCAGCCCTCACCCAGCACAGCATCGGAAGTCCTGGCCAAGTAGAAAAACTAAACCAGCTTTAGCCTATGTCCAAATCCTATCCTGAAATCGCCCCTTGGTGTTTGGCTTGGAGGGAGAAACAAATGGCAGTGTCCCATTTTTTGTCAAAATGGAATTGAAACGGCTCATTGTTTCTTTTCATCTGAGTCCCCTATGAGCCAACAAATTGTCAGCACACAACTGAAAGCGGTTCTGAGGCAATGACTGGAGAGAGTTTGTGTGATAATAAAATGTAATGGAAGGTGGTAGGAAGAATTTAGGGAACAGTCTGGCTATCTCAATTGTCAATAATGATAACCAATTCATAGAAGGGCATTACCTTGCTCAGAATTCAGCGTTTGTGTTCTCTCGCAAAGCTCTGAATTACCTATTTTAATTCCCTGGGATTTTACCATTTGCTTCTTAAAAACAGAAGAATATCTCTAATTTGGGTAGATTAAATATTTAATTAAAAATAGTAAATATCTTTAACACCCATTAGAATTGCAAAAATAATCAAAACAAAAAGTAACAAGCGTTGGAGAGGTTGTGGAGGAAAAGGAACCCTCATACACTGCTGGTGGGAATGCAAACTGGTGCAGCCACTATGGAAAACAGTATGGAGATTCCTCAAAATATTAAAAATAGGAATACCATATGACCCAGCCATCCCACTACGGGGTATCTATCTGAAGATCTTGAAATCAGCAATTCCAAAAGTCCCATGCACCCCTATGTTCATTGCAGCATTATTTACAATAGCCAAGATGTGGAAGCAACCTAAGTGCCCATCAACTGATGAATGGATAAAGAAGATATGGCATATATATAGACAATGGAATACTACTCGGCCATAAAAAAGAACAAAATCGTCCCATTCTCAGCAACATGGATGGACCTTGAGGGAGTTATGTTAAGTGAAATAAGCCAGATAGAGAAGGACAATCTCTGTATGACTCCACTCATATGAGGAATTTAAACATGTGGACAAAGAGAACAGATTAGTAGCTACCAGGGGAAATGGGGAGTGGGGGGTGGGCACAAAGGGTGAAGGGGTGCACCTACAACACGACTGACAAACAATAATGTACAACTGAAATTTCACAAGATTGTAAACTATCATAAGCTCAATAAATAAAATTTTGTAAAAAATATATTAAATATTTTTAATGTGGAATTTGCTGATTTTTGCTATCGATATTCAGCATCCTTATGTTCTAGATAATAAATGGGAAAATGTATATAATTGTAGTTCTTTCAATCAAAGTAACTATTAGTATTAAAGATCGTATGTCCTCCTGTCTCTCTTCTGCAGTGTTCCTGCTGTGAATGTTGAAGCACCTTTAAAACTGAGGCATTGGCCAGTATCACTCCCAGGGAAAGCCAAGACCATTTATTAAAATGTTATCAGTTTAAATGTCACCTTGGGGCTTGGAAGGGCCATGACTGTATGTTCTCTTTGTTGTTAAAGGTTAAAGCAGCTATTTTTACGCCACCTTAACTCCATCCACCCCTTGCCCACATAGCCTAATTCTACAAAACATGAATAAAAGAGAAAGATTCCCTATGGTCGCTCTCCACCATTTTGATTTCAATTAAAATAGTAGATTTATTCAGTCACCCAGGAGTAAAGAACAGTGAGTAGCATAAGCATGAAAAGGAATAAAGCCAAATTAAAAAAAGAAAACAGAAACAGGTCATCACCAATTGCAGAAATGCTACACGCCAGAATGGTTTCACCAAGGGAGATACCTTGTTCTCAAATTCAATTACGGAAGCAAATTCACCAATTCAATAAACGTTTCCCGAGTCCCTCTTCCACCCAGGCGCTGTGCTCTGCATCAGGGATTAAAACAAACAAAACAAAGCATACATAGGAAGTCACGGCTTCCTACGCTCAAAGATCTCACAGTCTTGTAGGAAAAATGAGCAGCTGACAATGCCCCGGCCTCCAGTGATGAGCACCAGAATGGAGGTGTGGGTACAGCGCTGTAGGAACGCAGATATGGGAGAAGACGTCCCCTCTGCCTGAGATTGGTCAGGGAAGATTTTGGAAAACAGAGATGCTCATATGTGGTGGGCTTTGAGGGGTTCTTCACAGTTTGCTGGCTAAGGGATGGGAGACGGGGGAGCACATCCCAGGCAGAAGGACCCGTGTGAATGGAAGCAGGGGCGCAGGACAGGGCTTGGCTTATGTATGACTATGCCCATGGCAACGCTGGTAGGAAATACCGGAATGTGACAATGGTTACCTTTTGGTTCTGAGATTAGAGATAAATTAACTTCATCCTCATCATTCCCCATCTTTTGCAAAATTTGCACAAATAGACTGTTACATTTTTTAACGTGGAAAAAAGATAACTTTTTTTAAAAAAGATTTCATTTTTCCTTTTTCTCCCCAAAGCCCCCTGGTACATAGTTGCATATTTTTAGTTGTAGGTCCTTCTAGTTGTGGCATGTGGGATACCACCTCAGCCTGGCTTGATGAGCGGTGCTATGACTGCACCCAGGATCTGAACCAGCAAACCCCTGGGTCACCGAAGTGGAGAGCTCAAACTTAAGCACTCCGCCATGGGGCCAGCCGAGATAACTTTTTTAAAAGTGCATCACATATTTGGGTCGACGGCAAGGAAGTGAAGAGAGGTCACAATGCTGGGGGTGGGCAGTGAGCATGAGAACGAAGCTGGGGTTAGGCTGGTCTCTGATTCCCCCCGAGTTAAGGGGATTGACCTACATCTGTGAGCAGTGGTTCTCAACCCTGCCTGAGGAGCTTGAAAATTACGGCCACCTGGGCCACACCCAGGCCAATAAACAGAGGATGTCTGGGGGTGGGATTCAGGCCCCAGTGGGGAGAAGCTGGAGCCTGGGAGAGGGGCCATGAAACCAGGAGGGAGAGGGGGAACACTGAGGAGGGCAGCGACCGATGACATTTTAGGGTTAGGAGAGGGAGAAATATGGCAGATGGAGGAGAGGGGAAAGGGCATTTGAGGCGGTGGAAACAATGCACAAGGCTTAGAGCGTTTGGAGCAAGCAGCAAGCAATCTAGTGACTAGAGCAAGGTGCAGAGATGGGGCGATCAGAATGGTGAGGTTGACGGCAGTGGCTTTAATTTATTTTTAAATGTCTTTACCCGTTAAACCCTTGGCTTCTTATGCAAGAGAGTTGATTTCTTTTTTTGGTCACTAATCAGTTATGTCCATGACTATTGAATTATTATTGATTTTCAAATAAGTTCATCTTTCGAGTTTGAGATATATGGGTTCTATGGTTAGTTTTACCTGGCTGATGAATATAAGCTACACTTGGCTTTATTATTAGTAATAACGTTACCATTTTAAACTCTAGAGTCTGTTGGTCTAGAGCAACCTCAGCACTATTGACTTGCTGTGCTGGGTCCTTCTTTCTTGCCGCGGAGACTATCCTGTGTATCATCAGGGCGTAGATCAGCATCGTCAACCTCTACCCGCTAGATACCAGTAACATCCCCCCCACACTGTCCCCATCTGTGATAATCAAAAATGTCTCCAGTCATTGCCAAATGTCCCTTGGGGAGCAAGATCGTCCCCCACCCTCCAAGGTGAGAATCACCGTTCAAGTCTAATTTGAGGCCAATTTTTCTCAGACTGAGTGCATATATGAATTTCCCGGGGATCTCGTTAACAAGCAGGTTCTGACTCCATGGGTCCAGGGTACGCAGCTGAGATTCTGCACTTGTCACAAGCTTTAAGGGGATGCTGCTGCTGCTGCTGCTACTCAAGAAACAAAGCTTTTGAGTAACGAGACTCTAAACCCCACATATGGTTAGTGTTGATTTCCATGGGACAGGGGTCATGTTTATTGCAGGTTTCCATTAATGCATTTGAGAATTGACTGTGACCTCTGAGTGTTTACAGGATCACTTTACACCATTTTATAGAATTCGTGAATATGGGGACTCACAAACACATTGAATGCCATGATCTTGTAGACTGCCACCTGCGTTACCTTACATACTTGATCTTATTCACCTAGAAAGCTCTTTCTTTAATCGTCACATTGCTAATCCCTCCAACTGTAAGAAATGCAATTATAATTTGATCATCATTGGCAGCAAATGTTTCCATTCGGTCACATGATACTCTCTTATTCTAATCACACTCCATTATCTAATCAAAGTCCATTTTTGGATCATGGTTAAAATGTTGTCCCTTTAAATAGCCTAGGAGTCTATCTCAGAGCTGACGTGTGTTCAAATCGTCCACCCAGATGAGCCTCACGTGATGGAACAGATGTGATTCGAAGAGTTGAACTGGAAAATACATTTCTCAAAATTAAATAATATTTTCTCCAACTTACATAACTGGATGTCAATTTCCCATGAAATGATACCCTTCAAAGACAATATCCAGGAGGATGTCACTGCTAAAAATCCGTTCACTATTCATTCAGACCACAAATGCTTACCGACCCCCTACAATGGGACAGAGACAACTGAAGGAGCTGGCAAGGGGGCCGTGAGCCAGGCAGACAAGACTTGATCTAGTGGGGAAGACCGACAGGCTGTGGGGTGATTTCAAACCGTGATAAGTGCCCAGAAGAAAAGCAGCGATGGGACAGTAGCACGGGGGTGGGGCGCGTTCTCAGGGCTGGCCTCTCTCCAGAATTGCATGGAAGGTGAGGTCCAAGCAAGAGGGAGACGGCCCTGCAGAGATGTGGAGGAAGGACATTTCAGAGGAAAGCGAAGTGATGCGGACAGAGAATGAAGAGGAAAGTACAAAATCGAGAGCCAGGAAAGAAGGGACTTACTCTCTCTTGGAAGTTGAGCAAAGTTCCCCGATTCTTTCCAGGTCTGTGTCTGCAAAATAAGGGGGGGAGCTAGATCAGTGGTTCTCAAATTTGGCCGCAAAATGGAATCAGCATTCTCCAAATGCTGACGACTCAATTGGTCTGGGGTGCAGCCTCGGGCACGGGGATTTTTAACAGTCCCCATGTGATTCTAATGCACACAGCAGTTTGAGAGTCCTGAACTGGATTATCTGTGATGTTCTGTCCCACCCCTCCCACCTGCCAATGTGGGGCTGACCCTGTGGTGAGGTTAAGTGACCTCAGCCAGGCCAGCCTCCCTGGGCCTCGGTGTCTCAAGTTGCTGAATGTGGGGAGTTGACCTGGATTTATCTATCCCCTTTCATATTATTATTATTCCATGACATGGTTAGATTGTTTGCTTGTTTAACCACAAGGCTGAAATCCCATCTTGGGCCGGCCGCCTTTTTTCCCAGCTGGAGGAGGTAATGTGATCGTCCCAGTAGGCTTTCTTTCTCTCTGTTAGCCTCTCCAAAGCAAATGTACTTTTCCATCCCTTTCAACTGTAGCGTGAAAGAGAAGACTACAGTCATTATAGGCATTTCCTTGACACGTGGAGGCAAACAGTGAGGTCACTCTCAGCTTGCCATCCAGGTAAACTCAACACAAACATAGAAATATTGAACTTGAACCATCATTTGACAAAACAGAGGGAGAATACGTTTGTCTTGTTCCCGGGCGATTTCACCCCTCAGCCTTTTTTAAAATCCTTAAGATATAATCCAAAAAGGCAGGTAGTATTTTGAAAGGCCAAAGTCACTAATGGGCTTAACTCTGTTAATGACCGAGGCCGCTGAATTCCAGCTCAAGAAGATTAAGCAGGTTAAGTCCTTGGCATTAGGGTCCCCTCCAACACCCAGGCCCACTGAGAAGCTGTCAACCCTCCTCACAAATCCTTGCTCAGCTCCCAATAATAGCAACTTAATCCACGAAGAAAGCAACAAAGGAAGAGATCTCAGAACAGCCTGTGCAACAAAGCTGTCCTTTAGAAACAGGATGTGAACCACACGGGGCATTTTAAATTCTCTAGTGACCATATTCAACAAGTAGAAAGAGATGGAATTAATTTGAATTACTATTTCATTTTACCCCGCAGAGCCGTAGTATTATTCCAACACACGATCGATATAAAAACTTTATGGATGAGATGTTTTACATGATCTTTTTCTTAGCAAGTTTTCAAAATCCTGTGTGTAGGGGCCAGTCTGGTGGCATAGCCATTAAAGTTGGCACACCCCACTTTGGAGGCCCAGGGTTCGTCAGCTTGGATCCCGAGTGTGGACCTATGCACGACTTATCAAGCCATGCTGTGGCAGGTGTCCCACATATAAAGTAGAGGAGGATGGGCACAGATGTTAGCTCAGGGCCAGTCTTCCTCAGCAAAAAGAGGAGGATTGGTGGCAGATGTTAGCTCAGGGCTAATCTTCCTCAAAAAAATAAAAGGAAAAATCCCATGTGTATTTCACAACACATCTCAATTCCAACTAGGTACATTTCAAGCGTTCAGTAGGCCCTATGCAGCTAGTGGCAGTGGGGTCTCAGAGGATCCTATTGGTTTTTGCAGTGCTGGGAGCAGGGGGCAATATAAGGACAAGTTGGCGTAGGGGAGAGGGTGGGAGCCCAGTAAACATTTCTTTAAACCAGTATGACACAGTATGATCCCACCTAGGAAAACATATTGGCAAATTCATTTCTTTGTTAAAGGGGTGGTATGGCAATCTGGAATGAAAAAAGGCTTTGGGGTCAAAAAGATCTACATTCAAATTCTGCGTGTTTAAGTTAAAGTCCATGTGGTTTAAGGCAAGCTGTTTACCATTCTGAGTCTTGCTTTCCTTAACTACAAAATGGGGGAACTTCCTTCTCATTCGACTCTTAGGAGAAGTAAATGAGAAACATGGGAAAGTATCCAGCAGAGCACTGATCACAGACCGCTCAGTGAAGAAATAGATATGGACGCCCTCTCTGACGTGTGCATCCCTCAGTGCCCTTCATACAGCAGGTAATTAGTAAATGTTCATAGAGTTCACCACAAAATTGTGGCATTAAGAAAAGCAGCAGCTTTGGGCCTTATTCTTGTTCATAGAAACTCAAGAGCCTTAAACCCTACATGCTGAAATAAATCCGAATGCTGTTAATTTCTCTACGTGTTTTCCTCTGACTTCTCTGACTTTTATGTAGGAAGTGCTATTTGGAGCAAGTTGCCACATCACTTGTCAACATGGCTTCAAGATTTAGTTAAAACTTTAATTTTTCTTTAATTAACTTTTAATTTTTCTTTTAGATGGGTTTTCTTTACTAAAACAGGAGGCTGTGACTTTTTCTCTCCCAGATTCCCAATATTTGATGAAAATCAACCTTCCTCCACTCTCTGCTTTGGAAACGGCTAGCTCGGATGCAGAATTTTGTGAATCTTTCTCCCGCCTTCATGAGAAGGTGGCCTGAGAATGGAAAGACAAGAAGAAAAAAAATCAGAGTTGCCAGTGTTGGGAAATCACCATATCTCTGCTTTTAAAATCTGTTTGGCGTTAAAAAAAATTTTTTTTAAGTCTCAAAAAGACAAAAACTCTTTAATTTAAAAAGTTTGGTATTGATAGTTGGGGAGGTTGGTATGATTCGGGGCAGAGGGTGTGAGGGAACTCCATGTTCTTTTTGCTGAATTTTGCTGTGAACCTAAAACTGCTCTAAAAAATGAAGTCTATTTAAAGAGGAAAAAAAACAGTTTGGTTCTGGTAAACAGCCAAATTATAAACATAGAATAATACAATGGCCACTATGTTAGCGTGTGCAATTAGTTCTTCTTTTTTTCTTGTTTTTGGTCATAATGAGACTTAGTAAGAAAGAGGTTTCCAAGAAATCCAACAGCTTAAACTAAATGGACAAGGAGGCAAAGTTCAAATTAAGAATTGCAATTAGCAAGTAAATAAGGTTTGGATGTCAGCTTGTATAGCTGTTTTCCAGCCTTAGAGCTAGCAGAGCCAAAAACGAGCACAAGTTCTGTGTGTGTGTGTGTGGGCAAACCAATCTGGGTATGCTTTCCAATGACTGGATTCTAATATTAATGTGGTCTCTAAGAAGACTGCAAAGATACCAGAGTTAAGTTTTACCAGTGTCCTAGTTTAGGTCCTGAGACAACTTGAGGACAAGAAGTTTTCTGGAGATATGATCTCAGTAAGGACCACTGAAGGAGCAGGACAATGAGATAGGTAGAGAGATGCGCCGATATGTAAGTGGTGCATAAATGAGCGTTTTCCCCTGGGGCATCTTGGACTCAGTCTCCCTGGTGCCCTCTGAGGAGCCAGCAGAAGGTCCTCAGAATCACCCCAGGAGAGGGGAAGCTGGGTGTTTGTCCTCATTGCTTGAGGGCTGCCCCTGAGGTGAAGTTCCAGAGTCTTCCAGGCTCCCCTGAGCGCACAAATGGAACAGACACCAAAATCCTGTGGAACTAGAGAAAAACCCTGACAGAAAAGCAGAGGGGGCCCCCTCCTTGAGGTGGGAAGTGGTCGCCGGGCTGGGAACGGTCCTCCACAGCTGCCAGTGAACTCAAGAGAGGCAGGGGAGATTGGATGGGGAAGAGAGGGGAGGGGGAAGGAAGATGCCCCTAGTAGCTCTGTTTATAAAAAATGTATCAATAGATGCATTTTGCTAATTTTTAATGAAGTCCTGACATTTTTTATTGTTGTTTGGTTTGGTTTCATGTTTTTTGGATTTTGTCGTGAGGAAGATTGGCCCTGAGCTAACATCTGTGCCAGTCTTCCTCTATTTTGTATGTGGGAGGTGGCCACAGCAAGGCTTCATGAGTGGTGTGTAGGTGCACACCTGGGATCCAAACCGAGCTGAGTGTGAGAATTTAACTATTATGCCACCAGGCTGGCTCCTGGTTTCATTTTTTTGAAATTAAAAGAAAACTATTTTTGAGCCAGCCCTGATGGTCTAGTGGTTAAAGTTTGCCACTTTCACTCCTTTGGGGGCCCAGGTTCGTTTCCTAGTCATGGAACCACACCACTCATCTGTCAGTAGCCATGCTGTGGTTGTGGCTCACATAGGAGAAATAGAAGGACTTACAACTAGGATATGCAACCATGCACTTGGGGGCTTTGGGGAGGAAAAAGAAGAAGAGAAAGATTGGCAAAAGATGTTAGCTCAGGGCGAATCTTTCCTTACCAAAAAATCCTATTTTGAGTTGCATCAGATGCTCTCACTTGGCTGGGAAGGGAGCCTATGCATCTAAGCTGGCTTACCACCACCTGGTGGCAGCTCCTGGGATTGCAGGCACAGAGATCTGGTGAAAGCATCCTGAGTATAATCAGTTTAAATCTGATTTGTTGCTTGAAGAAAAAGGCCACTGAAATGTAAGATGAAAATAAAGGCTTTTGTTATGGGACGATATTTGTGTAGTCCAGGATTTTTCTATCCTTTTAATAGCCCAGTTTCCTAATTTGTAAAATGATACAACTTAAAAAGGTGAAAGAATTGAATTGCAACATATTAAAAAAAAAAATCTTGGGGCTGGCCCAGTGGCACAGTGCTTAAGTTTGCACACTTCACTTCAGCGGCCCAAGATTTGCAGGTTCGGATCCTGGGTACAGACATGGCACTGCTTATCAAGCCACGCTGTGGTAGGCGTCCCATATATAAAGTAGAGGAAGATGGGCATGGATGTTAGCCTAGGGCCAGTCTTCCTCAGCAAAAAAACAGGAGGATTGGTGGTGGATGTTAGCTCAGGGCTAATCTTCCTCAAAAAAAAAAAAAAAAATCCTGTATTGCTGAAGATTAATTTGGATGACAATAAAGAGATGGCACTAAGTGAAATGAAATATCTTATGGATCCAGAGCAAATGCCATACCAATACATATAATGTAACCACTGAGAAAATTGAAAAGGTTTCTCGTTTATTATGGAACTTCTTAGAGACTTTACACACGGATGTGAACTGGGAATTTCCCAGGGGAGGATTTAGTTTGCAGCTTTCCAATGATTAACAGTGACACCAACCAACAACTCCTTAAACCAGTGTTTTTTATTTCACCACTTGGGAACTGAAGTTCTATTTCTTAAGAAGTGAGTAATATTTACTTAGCTGTGTCCTACCTCTTTAATTTTTAAAGGCTTTTGGGGGAAAGATCTGGGGAATAGAGTTTTTGGTGGCAGAGATTGTACCCAATTTACATTTGGGAAAATAGAGCTAAATGAGTCTGCCTTCTCTCCTCCACCACATGATCCCTTTTATTAGCAAAATAACAACTTTTTAGAAAATAAATTAGGCCATTGAACTGTACATTTAAAAACAGTTAAAATGGTCAATTTTATATTGTATTTATTTTACCCCAATAAAAACATTAAAAGGAGAATGACAAGGGCAGATATTTTAGACATTTAGACTAGAAGTGCATCAAATTTCATTCCCTTTACTACTATCGTAATTCTTGCCATCTCAGAGGGTTTCCCTTGTTCCTCTTTCTTCAGGAAAGGATATCCTAATAATCTCTTAAGCCAAACCAGAAAGTCTCTCAAAGTACTAGATTCATGGGAGACAAATACTTTGTAAACATGTGACTGATGAGTATTTCAGTCCGTCTACCCCTGTCTTGAGGATTCACCATGAAATTGTCAAATGGTTATTAATCATCCCATCAATTACTGATCGAGGGGAATGAAGCTTGGTTTGATGTCTGTGCCTTTAGCAGGTCCACTGATAGAGCAATGACTTATTTTAATGTCCAAAATCCATGGCCATGAGATTGACTGCTTTATCATATTGGCTGGAGAAAATGAAAGTCCTGTCTCAGGAGATACCCAGCTTGGCCAAATTTCCCCCACAGAGCTGGGAGCTGGGAGAATCCGCTTAGTATAACGCACTAGTGTTGTGCTTGGGGAACTCAAGGACCAGGTGAATTCCCTAGAGATACAAAAAGAGAATGGGCTACGGAACTCAGGGAGCCCAACTCCACTGCCCTGAATGCCAGCATCTAGCATCACCAAGACCAGAAAGAAAGCACCAGAGTTGAAGATCAAACTAAACCAAAAGGGAGACCTTTTTGTCTCAGTCATTCAGATAGCCACCTGACTGTCTAAATAATAGTTATTATTATTAACCATTAAAAAAAAAAATCTTTCCATCAGTCTTCGGCACGTGCATACGGATTTTCAGGGCCCTAAGCTAACTTGAGCCTTACATAGCCCATCATGGTTCTCTTCCAGAACTCTGGTCCTGCTTTTGTGCAACGACCAATTGCAAAGAGGAGTTTACAGTCCAGCTCATGAGCCATCAGACTCGTATTCAGTGTATTCGATGCACTTTCTTTTGGATACATATCCAGGTCTTGCCATTTCTGTTCAGAAAGACCTACTGATTTTGCATTTGAGTGACGCGGTTCTCCTTGTCAGGCAAATAAATTCAACTTTGTTTCAGACTGCTATGTGGCCATCTTTCTTTCTTTCTCTCTACACCGTACAATATTAGGATGCCCAGTGTGAAATCAAAGACCAATTATTGTAAGCATTTTAGGGGCACTTATACTAGTGGTTGAAAATTCACAGCCCAGTGAATTTTCATGGGCCCAGCCAGTAACATAGACGAGAGAAGGGACTGGAGCCATACCAAGAGGATGGAGGGAACGCTGCACACTGCTAAGCATGTACCTCTTCTAAGGCAGAACCTGGTTCTCAGCTCCAGGAATTGTGGCCCTGTGACAACGCCAGGCTGCTGTCGAGCCGTCTTCTGATGGGCTTGAGAGCTCCCCCTACAGGCCTTCCCACCTTCGATTTAGTTAAGGTCCCTTTTATTAATTTCCACAATTCTCAATGTTTCAAAGGGCTAAATAAAACATAGCCGCAGGCCAAGTAAGACCCATGGACTGCCAGTTTGGGACTTCGGGCTTAGAATATTTTAGACATGGTGTTGGGCAGTCCTGATAATAAAAGAGCCTGCAGTCTACAAAGGAAACAGGTATATGCAGGTGGTAAGATAGAAGATAAAATGCTTTCATAAAGGAAGCTTCAAAGTTGACTAGGGGCACAAAGGAAATAGGGACCCTCATAAGATCTGAGTCTGTCTTATCTGCCTTTGCAATATGAGTCAGACTGGTTATTAGAGACTTGACTGTGTGCAGGGCCCCGGCTCATTAATACAGGAATTAAGTGTCCCAGTAAAGTAAGCCTATAGTCACTTCCTGTTCATTCAGGTGCGTTCATATAAGAGCATTCACCTGTGTAGCTGGCTATTGACATTCGCTCTCTCCAACCCCACCCCAGGAAAGTAGACTTTACTAAAGATATACAGAGCAATTCTCCACCAGCAGTGATTTTTCTCCCCGGGGGACATTTGGCAATATCTGGAGACATTTTTTTTGTCACAACTGACAGAACGGGGAAGATCCTACTTGGATCCAGTGGTTAGTGGCCAGGGATGCTGCTAAACATCCTACAATGAGCAGGACAGCCTCATCAACAAAGAATTATGCTGCCAAAAATGTCAATAGTGCCAAGGGTAAGAAATTTTGGCCTAGAGTTTGCAACCATACATCCTACAGCAAATATTAGATTTTTCATTCCTATCTGCTTTTTGATGTAGCATGCCTAAGAATTATCTTTCTCCCTCTCCTTCAGTGCCAGCCTAGGCACAGCCTCTCTTTCCATTACGCAGCAAGATTCTGCTTTCCTCTCGTTTCTCCTCCCAAACTGACACATAAAACCAATTCACAGCTCAGCTGAACAAATGGCCTCCTGTTAACAGGATTCAGGCTCCATAAAAAGCAGTTTACTATTACTATTACTATTATTAATTATTGCTACTTAATCATATGCTTGGGATCCCGCCCTCCCAGCCCAAATTTTGTATTAAAATATTTCTTTTCAGTAAATAAAGTACCTTTCTAAGAGGAATTCTGATGAAGAAAATTTTCTTTAACTTTTTACTGGTTGCTTCAACTGATTGTTGTGAACTTTGAAGTCATATTTAACAGGAAATCTGGTCCATCGTTGTGGACCTTTGTTATCCATTATTATGAAATTCTGATCTTATTATTTCAAAGTGCAAGAATTTTAATACTTACAATAAGAATTGAAATAACAACTCATGCAACTACACGTCAGAGTAAAGCTAACAAATGTGCTATTTTTTTTCCTGTTTCCCAAAACAATGCAGAGTTTGTGAAGCTGGCCTAGTTTTTCTCACTGCCCTTTGTCAGTTTTTGAATAAGTGGAGATTGTGTCGAAGGGGATGTGGGGAGGGAAGAGGAACCGTGTGTGTGTGTGCACGCGCGCGTTAGTAGTCTGACTGAGGAAAGGAGGTGAGACTTGATATCCCCATGGCTGACGACTGAAAACATTGAGAACCCTCCTCCTGGACATATAGTTTACACAATATTAAAAAAAAATATCCACAAGTTAGAATTCAAGTCCAGAAATTCAACTTGATCTAGGTTCAGAGAACTGGCTTGAAGGGCTCCAATTCCCATTCAGTTGCTCATCACAGCGCCATCATTCGTGGTCCTGTCGTCCCTCCTTTTCCTTTTGTGGCTCCCACTCAAGGAATATGCGATAGTAAAGCTGAGATTCTTCCCTCCTTACCAGTGAGGATGGACACCAACCTAATTTCCTGTGCCTTTGTTAAACAATACTGACATGGGGCATGTTGTCCCTACTTAATAAATAAAACGATCTTATCTACTTGCTCCGGGAAATAAATACTTGCTCCCAGAAGATAAAACTATGAGCCAACTAAAAGAGGCTACTTATCAAGACTACCAGCTTGTTCACCAAGACTCGCTTCCAGACCCTCACTTCATTGTGCCCACTGGTCCTAAGCTATCATGTCGGAAACTCCGCCCCAGTGCCAGCTGGTAACTCAGTCTCCAAGACCTGCCTTAAAGCCACCTAGAACAGGCCCTAAAACCCCATAAACACCCTCCCCTGACTTCCCCCTTCTGAGGCTTTACTAAAATCTTTAAAAATATAGTAATATATCTTTCTGCAAGAGGTCTAATAAACCTGGCTTTGCTTGGTCAACAGGTTTCTCTGATGAGCCAACAGTTGACATGTACTTCTTAAGAAAAATGGGGAAGAGCAATGGAATAAATATGATTCTCTCCCAGTAGAAATAATCGGTTGTTTAAAATCCAGAGGTGGGAATGTAAAATGGTGAGGTCACTATGGAAACAGTTTGAGGTTCCTTAAAACGCTAAGCTTAGAATTACTGTATGATCAGCAAGTCCACTCCTGACATATTCCCAAAGGAATTGAAAGGGGCTCGGACGGTTATTTGCACAGCCGTGTTCATAGCAGCATTAGTCACAATAGCCAAACGGTGGAAGCAACCCAAGTGTGCAATGACGGATAAATGGATAAAGAAAATGTACTCTATCCGTACAATGGAATTTTATTCAGCCATGAAAAGGAATGGAGAACTGAAACATGGTACAACATGGGTGAATCTCAAAAACATTTTTCTAAGTGAAATAAGGCAGACACAAAAGGACAAATATTGTATGGTTTCACTTATATGAGGTCCCTAGAATAGGCAAATTCATAGAGAGAGAAAGTAGATCAGAGGTTCCCAGGAGCTGAGGGGAGAGGGAGTGAGGAGTGATTATTTAGTAAGTGGAGAGTTTCTGTTGGGGTAATGAAAAAGTTTTGGAAATAGTGGTGATGGTTGCATTGTGACTGTAACTAATGCCACTGAATTGTACACTTTCTTTTAAGTATTTTTGGTAAAAATGACAAATTTTGGGTTTTATCTATTTTAGCACCAATAAAAAAGCCTAGAGCGTTTCCTCTCTCCTCTCATCTTTCCTCTACAGCCCCCACTCACATCCTTTTGTATGACAGAGTCAAGGGAAGGAAGAACACACATCTCCTGAACTCAGATGCTTTCAGAGGACCAGGCAGGTGACAGAAATAAGTGAAACCAGCCAAGCGTTTCCATTAGGAAGGAGTAGGGCTTGGGCAAGCAGAGAACATGCGCCCTTTCTTTTTTTGTTGTTATTGAGTTCATAACAATTTATATCATTGTGAAATTTCACTTGTACATTATTTCTTGTCCATCACCACATAAGTGCTCCCCTTCACCCCCTGTGCCCACCCCTCACCCCACGACCCCTGGTAACCACTGAACTGTTTTCTTTGTCCATGTGTCTGTTTATATTCCACATATGAGTGAAATCATCTGGTGTTTGTCTTTCTCAGTCTGGCTTATTTTGCTTAGCATAATTCCCTCCAGGTCCATCCATGTTGTTGCAAATGAGATGGTTTTGTCTTTTTTCTGGCTGAGTAGTACTCCATTGTATATGTATATACCACATCTTCTTTATCCACTCATCAGTTGATGGGCACTTGGATTGTTTCCATGTCTTGGCTATTGTGAATAGTGCTGCAATGAACATAGGCGTGCATATGTTACTTTGGATTGTTGATTTCCATTTCTTTGGATAAATACCCAGTAGTGGGATAGCTGGGTTGTATGGTAGTTCTAGTTTTAGTTTTTTGAGGCATCTCCATACTGTTTTCCATAGTGGCTGCACCAGTTTGCATTCCCACCAGCAGCGTAAGAGGGTTCCCTTTTCTCCACATCTTCTCCAACATTTGTTGCTTTTTGTCTTGGTAATTATAGCCATTCTGACTGCTGTAAGGTAACCAGAGAATATGTGCCTTTTCTAATAGGCACACCCACAGCTCATCTCCTGACAATTGTGGCCATACAAAAATGTGGGCTCAGTCTTACCAGATTTTCTCATTTTTCAAGAGATACTAGAAATGAGGATTTATATGAAAACGTTTTCATTTTAAATCCTTGTGCCATTTAGAACTGATCAGTGGGCAGATTTAGACGGAGGCCACCTGTTTGCTATTCCTGGTCTTCTGCCTGCTGATCTGACCCCAAGCTTGCAGCTGGTATCAGTGCTCGCATTAGAGGATCGTCTGAGCCAGGACAGGATGTATAATCAACATAAATTACCAAATGAGGTGGTGGGTAGCTCCTTTTATATATTTTTAAAATATAGCTCTCGGGTGTTGGGGGGCCACCTAGCAGCGTAGTGGTTGGGTTCACACACTCTACTTCAGCAGCCCAGGGTTCCCTGGTTCTGATCCTGGGTGTGGACCTACACGTTGCTCATCAAGCCATGCTGTGGTGGCATCCCACATACAAAGTGGAGGGAGATTGGCACAGATGTTAGCTCAGTGGCAATCTTCCTCACCAAAAACAAAACAAAACAAAACACTCTCAGGGCTGGCCCTGTGGCATAGTGGTTAAGTTCCATGCACTACGCTTTGGTGGCCTGGGTTTGTGGGTTCAGATCCCAGGTGTGAACCTACACCACTCATCAGCCATGCTGTGGCAGTGTCCCACATATAAAGTGGAGGAAGACAGGCACAGGTGTTAGCTCAGGGCTAATCTTCCTCAGCAAAAAATAAATAGCTCTCATTCTTATTCCTGCTTAGGCTTTATTGATAAAAATGTCAAATAGGCTCTTGTTCTGTTCCATCATCTTCTCTGATCAGGAATCTACAACTGTGTGTCACAAATGAAGTGAATAAAAGTATCTCATATAGCCCATGGAAGGGGTCAGCGGGAAGGAAAGCTAAAAAGAGGAATCTGAGAAGAGGGATGGAGGAAGAGAAGAGAGGCAGGAAAGGAGGGATAGAAAAAGATAAAAAGGGAAAGAAGTGGAAGAATCCAGAGCAGAGAGTTAATATTTATTAGTGTGTGGTTGATAGCTCCTGGCTGAAGCCCTTTCACACACATGGGCTCAATTGTTACCAAGGTCCAGGAAGTAGAACTTATCTTCAGTTTGCAGATGGGGAAGGAGAAGCTCTGAGAGGATACCTTTATGGTCCAGAATTTAGTGGGTGAGCTATAGCAACACCAAGTTCATGCACTTCCTGTCACGCCCCACAGTGCGCATAAAAGAACAAGAGAGAAAGGAAGTCTGAGGATGAGGAGGGAGACAGTTTGGTTGGAAGCTGGGAGAGTGCCACCAACCACTGCTTTCAGAGTCTAAATGGCAAAGGGTCCTGGACTTACTTCCTGTATCGTAATTACAGCCCCTATTAACACTCTGCCATCAGCTCAGCTTCCCTAATGGTGTATGTCTTGATGCCTTTGCTTGGATCCTGCAGCAAACCACTGTTTCAGGGACTTTTTAAGGTTAAACTCACAGTCTCTACATTGCAGAGGATGTGGACAGTGGCGCTGGGTTTCATACAACTCTTCAGGACTCAGCAGCACAATGGCATTACAGCCAGGATGCTCCGAAGGCGCCCCCAGGACAGATGGACGTCACAACTGCTATTCCTCTCTTCTGCCAAGAAGCATCCTGGGAAATGCTCATAATATTGATGTGTGACTACATTAGCATGACAAGTGAGATATTTAATCATGTAATGTTAAAGAAGTCACAGAATGAAAGGCAGAGAGAGAAGATGGAAGGAGGTAACTACCTTCATTGAGTGCCTACTAGGTGCCAAGCATCAATAGAGACTTTGCAAATATTCTCTTCCAGAGACTTTTCTAAGCTATTCTTGACTAAAAGAAAATGCTTTTTGACTCTGTCTCTCTGTGTTTTAGTCCTTTTTCATGGTGCTACAGGGGTCCCATTTTCAGGGAATGGGTTGGACGACTTTTATGCCCCACCTCATCTTGGTCTGCATTTTTCTTTTACTGTTGCTGCAACCACCTGACACCTAGTCTCAGCAGTGTCTTGCTTTCTGTCCTCGCTTCCCTGCTCCAGTTGTGCAGGACTTCCCTGGAGCCTGCTTGGCCATTTTGGTGCATGAATAAAAGTAAAAGTGTGAGAGAGTTAACACTTTATGGGGCATCCCTTGGCCAATGGAGGACCTTGGTCCTTCCCTGTCTCTGATGGACAATGCTGAGGCCCATTGTGCAAGGTTCCCCAAATGGTTGCTAATGGGATGAGCCCCAGTGGTCCAGAGCAGCAACCAGCTCAATGCTGCATCCCAGCCTTAACTGTCCTCTTTCCTAGTTCATTCTCCCCAATGTCATATCTCTGTTCCCTGGGGCCACATTCCAAAATAAACTGTCTGCATGCAAGTCCTTGTCTCAGGCTCTGTTGGGGGAGGGGCAGGCTAAAACAGAGCTAATCACACTAATTCTTTTTCACAGCTGATATTTAAAGTGGGTAATGCCTCAATAACTTGATTAGCTGAATTTTTGCAGCCACGGTCAGATATTTTGCATCCTTATTGTGTCCATATGAAAAGAAAAAAATCACCACAGGAGAACTGCTTCTCAAACGGGAGCATGCTTGCACAGAGCCATCTGGAGGGCTGTTCACACGTGCTGCTGGGTGCCACCCCGAGTTACTGATTCAGGAGATCTGGGCGGGGCCTGAGGATATGCATTTGTGACAAGTTCCCAGGTGGTCCTGAGAGCACCTTTGAGAATCACTGGTCTAGCACAGCACTATCCTATAGAACTTTCCGTGATGGTGTAAGTGTTCTATATCTGCACCACCTCATACAGTGACCACTAGTTACGTGTGTCCATTGAGCCCTGGAAATGTGGCTACTGCGATTGAAGAGCTTAATTCATTTATTTAATGTCATCTTCATTCATTTAATTTTAAATTTAGCTAGCCATGTGGCAAGTGGCTACCGTGTTAGACAGCACAGGATTAGATTCTCGTTGTTCCTAAATGTATTCTTTGGACCAGCATTGGCATCATCAGTAGTATGTTAGAAATGCATATTCTCGGGCCCCATCTCAGAGCTACTGAATCAGAAACTGCATTTTAACAAGAAGCCAGGAGACATGTATGTAAACTAAATTTAAGAAACAGCGCATGGCAGTCATTATTACCCCAATGTTGGGTCAGATTTCCTACTTGGTAGTTAGGGGTTGAGTTGTGTTCCCCAAAAAGATATACTGAAGTCCTAACCCCAGTGCCTGTGAATATGACGTTATTTGGAAATAGGGCCTTTGCAGATGTATCCAAGTTGAGATGAGGTCATCAGGGTGGTCCCTAATCCAATATGTCTGACATCCTTATAAGAAGAGGGACATTTAGACAGAGACACACAGGAAGAACACTATGTGACAGCAGAAGCAGAGACTGGACTGATGCAGCTTCAGGTCAAGGAACATCAAGAGTTGGCAGCCACCAACAGAAGCTGGAAGAGGCAAGGAAGGATTGCTCCCTACAGGTTTCAGAGGGAGCACGGCCCTGCTGACATCTTGATTTTGGACTTCTAACCTCCAGAATTGTGAAACCATAAAATCTGTTGTTTCAAGTCACCCAATTTGTGGTACTTTGTTATCGCAGTCCAAGAAAACAAACACACGTACCTTGAGTAAATCTTGCAGCTTCTCTGAGCCCAGAGATTTCTATCTGCAAAAGGTAGGCATCCTTTAGTTATCTACTGTACAAGGATGCTGCAAGGATTAAAGAGAACATCAGTGATCTCTGGAGGAAAGATCTGGAAGGGTTGTTACAATTTGACGGAAATCTTGGACTATGTCCCTATGAATTAAACACAATAAGTAAACAGATAGGAAAAGAGGATGCTCAACTAGAATCCACAACTTTTCTCATGTTCACAGATTTGTTTCCTGGTTTTCTTAGCATGTGCAAGCATTTGCTAGTTAATATAGACAGTAAATGCAGAAAAACCTTCACCAAAAAAGAGAAATAGACTTTACCCCAACCTCTCTGTTCCTTGATAATCTGACCTATTTTTTTTTCCCATGCCGGCTTCTCACAGAAACTCACGTTGCCAAGGCAGCTGCAAATTCAAACTGTTCTGGTTAGCTCAAGTTCAGTTGATAGCAGTCTTATCACCCAACTGCTTTATTACTGTCAAAACAGATAGTTTGAGTGGCCGGTGGGTACATGACCAATGCCCACTTTGAGAGGCAGCCTTCCAAGATTAAAGGAACTTATGTGATAAGAATGAGAAGGAACTGTTATTTGCCTTTTTTTTTGCTGGGAAAAATTTACCCTAAGCTAACATCTGTTGCAAATCTTCCTCTCTCTCTTTTTTTGCTCTCCCCAAAGCCCCAGTACATAGTTGAGTATAGTTGTAAGCCCTTCTAGTTTTCCTATGTGAGCTGTCACCACAGCATGGCTACTGACAGACAAGTGGTGTGGTTCCGCACCTAGGAAACGAACTCGGGCCACCAAAGCAGAGCACGTCGAACTTTAACCACCAGGCCATCAGGGCTGGCTCTGTCATATTTTGTTTTGTTTTTAAAGGAAATGATTCAACTCGCTTCTACATTGCAATGGGGGAGAATTCCTTAAAAAGTGGTTAGTAGTCTTTTCCACTAGAAAGTCTATCATTTGTGCCTTCCTGATTGAGGAAAGAAGCGCTTTCCTGGGCATGGTCTGGAGAAGAGTATTACGTTAAGAAATAAATAAAAATGAAAACACACCATAGAGTCAAATAACAGGTAATCCTGGAAATAGACCGTTTAAGCGGCTTTAGAATTCAGCAGAATGGGAGACGGGAAACGTGTCTGGGTAAAAGTGGGTCACTAACAAAATGATTTTTACAAAGAGGGGAAGGATCTTTGACACCAAGAGGAGCTGTGGTAGTAGGTAAGGAAGGGCTTGGAATCTGTATTTTGATGGCCTGGACAGAGGAGACGCCTGCCTCTGCCACACAAATCTCTCTCTCTTTTTTTTTTT
Source organism: Equus caballus (assembly GCF_041296265.1). Classification (NCBI taxonomy): domain Eukaryota; kingdom Metazoa; phylum Chordata; class Mammalia; order Perissodactyla; family Equidae; genus Equus; species Equus caballus. The sequence goes on along the minus strand of NC_091689.1, from coordinate 11,805,979 downwards.
TAAATAAAAGGAAGACATTCCCTCAGTTAGGTGATGAGTGGTAGGGTTGTTACTTCTATTTTCAGCAAGTTCGTAGACAGAAGTCCACCGAGGTGATCTGGAAGGAATAGAAATGTCAGATAGATATTGAGTATGGGAACAAATATCATGCTCTTTCTTAGAATGTCCCTTGAAGAAGTGCTCCAGCAAAATGAAGGAGTAAACAAAGAGAGCAGAGAATTCAAAAAATAGTGGATCCAACTGAGGAAAGTGGTGAAGGACGGCTTTAGAAGGAGACTGAGCTGCTGCCCAATTAGTCGTGATTGGACCAGAAGGATGGGGAGAGAGAAGACTGTGCAAGAAAGTGCTTCAGGGGAAAAGCGGAAGGGGGTCCTCAGTAGAGGGTCTAATCAGTGCAAAAGTTTGGGGGGAAATTGTGATTGTGATTAAAACAAATAGTGCAAAAATAAAAGAAAGGAAGAATAAGGGAGAGACACTTAAAACTCCAGGGAAGATTAAAAGGTGGATAAAAAGAAAATGTAACTAGAGCAACAAACTGACTCTACAGTGGAGAGCTGTTACATAGACATAACAATTTAAACTGCTCTGACTGATTTTGCACTTTCAGAACCAACCTATAGACAATGGCTGGAGAACTAAGTTACGGTTACAAGAGAAAATATAAATATTATTGACCTGGACAGGGTAAAAGGAAAATAATAGGAGATAATATTAGAAGGTGGGGGGAGGGAGGGCGGCTGAAGGAAAAGTTAGTGGTGTTGATATCGTCTTTTGATAATTAGGGAATCAAAAGATCTGAATGAGGAAGTAAAGAATAGTAGGGCCAGAGTGCAATAGATAGTGACTAAAATTGAGAAATCAAAACAGTAGAATCACATTATTCAGCAATTTCAGAGGTAACCACCAGAAGAAATCACTAAGAGAGCAAAAAGTGATTGCCTTTGGGAAGCAGGGTAGGGAGGTATGGGAGACAGATCAAAAGGCTAGTATTTTTCACCATAAATATTTGCTCCTACTTGATTTGAAACATAAAACTGTATGCCCTGATTACTTTGATAAAAAATCCTATTAAAAAATCTGTGGTATGAAAGAGGGCAATAAGAATGCTTCTTTACTGTCTCATCTCTTGTTTCCTTAAAATTCACTTCAAAATACAACAAAGCTGTTTATGAGTATGCTACCATCTGTGTAAAATTTGGAATACATAAACAGTCATGAGTCACTTAACGACTGGAATGTTCTGAGAAATGCGTTGTTAGGTAATTTCGTCTTTTGTGAACATCATAGAGTGCACTTACACAAACCTGGATGGTATAGCCTACGACACACCTAGGCTCTTTGGGGCTAATCTTATGGGACCACTCTTGAATATGAGGTCCAGCATTGGTGGAAGTGTCATTATTCAGTGCAAGATTCTCTCTTTCTCTACGTGTGTGTGTATGTGTGTGTGTATTATGATGGTTTCTTTTGTGGGTAAACTTGACTAAGGGCTGCTCAGATAGCTGGTAAAATTATTTCTGGGCGTGTCTTTGAGAGTGTTTCCAGAAGAGGTTAGTGTTTGAATTGGTGACAAGTAAAACAGATGGCCCTCCCCAATGTCAGTGGGCATCATCCAATCTGCTGAGTGCCCAAATAGAAGAAAAGGCAGAGGAAAGGCAAGTTCTCTCAGCTCGAGCTAAGACATCCATCTTCTCCTGTCTTTAGGCATTGGCACCCCTGGTTCTTGGGCTTTCAGACTCATGTTGGGGCTTACACCACCAGCCCCCCAATTCTCAAGCCTTCAGACTCAGGTTGAATTACACCACCAACTTTCCTGGCTCTCCAGCTTACAGACAACAGATCATGGGACTTCTTGGCCTCCACAACTACATGACCCAATTCTTAATAAATTTTCATATTTCCTCTTTCATGTTTCCCATTGGTTCTGTTTCTCCAGAGAACCAGGATGTATATATAGTTTAATAAGTTTTGCTATGTTTGTTTATTAAAGTATTGCTAAAACCTAATTTCTAGAAATGCAAAACACTAAAAAATGGAGCCAAAGATGTTTTCTTTTCTTTTAACCTTTTACTTTGACATTTTAGACTTACAGAAAAATTACCAAAAAAGTACAGAATTCCTACAGCCCCTTCACACAGCTTCCACTTACATGAACATTGTACATAAACATAGCACCGTTACCAACAGCAGGAAATTAACATTGATACAATATCACTAAATAAACTAAACAGAACTTTTAGCCAAAGTATTAACCTCGATGCCCATGTAAACATTTAGAAATTTCTTTGCTGACTGCAAAATTGTCCAGAAGTGAAAAATCAGCTAGAAACTTTCTATACTCTTTTTATTCAATGTAGCACTCAAACAAATGTCTTCAATTGTCTACATGGAGAAAGGATCATTAAAGTTGTCAACTGTAGCATCTTTCCGGTCCTCTCACTTTGCTAGGTAAGTGCCAATTTCTCTGATTCTTTGTCCACCCCTCAGCACATGCACTTCCATGATTTAAAAAGCAATTTGTTTCCAGCTGACCGCAGGCGAAGCAGTGATGTATCTTATATCTTATCTTTACCTTCTTTCCCTTACCCTGCCTTCTGTGACTTTCTGGTTTGAGCTACATCCAGGCAGAGAGCTTCCTCAGGGGGCCCTCAGGACTGATGTTTCTGCACCCCACCAAGACCTGCTCTGTTCCCCAGCTTCCACACACCCTTCCAAGTCAGTCTTGCCTGGCCTTAGTCTCTGATGAATAAATATTTGATGAGATGTTGGTACTGGATTAATATGCTGCTCCAAGAGGAATTTACCCACAATATGAGAATTCTATAGATAGCATGGTACACTGGGATGGTGTTGATGGGGGACAGGTGGAGAAGATAAAGAAATGTGAGTGTCTGTAAAACTGTCACTTGTTGGGTGACATTAACTAAGTCATTCAACTGCTCTAGGTTTCATTTTCCTGTACAATAAGAGGAGACTAGATGCATATTTCTTAATATTCTTGGTGTTAAAGATTACTTTAAAAATTGGATGAAATGAATCTATAGACTCATACCCCCAGAAAAATGCACATTGTGCCTAAATATTTTTTGTATACCTGAAAGGGACAGAAATATGAAAATATAGAAGGTCACAGACTTTCCTCCTCATTTCACATTCTAAAGAAAATACAGTATTTCTTCTACTTTCCTCAGGGCTTTTGTTATACAGATCAGAGTAATGTGTAGAAATGAGAATCGGAAGTAACAAGAGAGGCTGGATGGACTTGCCTGAGGGTCAGCATGCTAATGGAGAAGGTAAGTAAGAATAGACCTGGGGTAGATACAATGCACTTCATCAAAATTACAAACTTTTGTGCTTCCAAGGACATCATCAAGAAAGTGAAAACCACCCACAGAATGGGAGAAAATATTTGCAAATCACATATCTGACACGGAACTTGTTTCTAGAATATATGAAGAACTCTAATTCAACAATAAATAGACAAATAACCCAATTTAAAAATGGGTGGAAGACTTGAGTAGACACAGTCCCAACAAAGGTACTATACAAATTGCCAATAAGCTCACGAAAAGATGCTCAATATCTTTAGTCTCATTAGTCATTAGGAAAATGCAAATCAGAATCATAATGAGATACCACTTCACACCCACTAGGATGGCTATAATACAAAATGTGGACAATAACAACTGTTGGCAAAGATGTGGAGAAATTGGAAGCCTCATATATTGCTGGTGAAAATGTAAAAATGGTTCAGCAGCTGTGGGGAACAATTTGGAAGTTCCTCAAGAAGCTAAACATGGAGTTATCATATGAACAGCAATTTCATTCTTAGGTATATACCCAAGAGAATAGAAAACACATGCTCACAGAAAAATTTATGCATAAATGTTCATATCAACATTATTCATAATAGCCAAAAAATGGAAAAAATCCAAATGTCCAACTCATGAATAGATAAACAAAATGTGGTATATCCATACCATAGAATATTATTCAGCCATAAAAAGGAATGAAATATTGACACATGCTACCCCATGGATGAACCTTGAAGACATTATGCTAAGCGAAAAAGCCAGACACAAAAGACCACAAATTGTATGATTCCACTTGTATGAAATGTCCAGAATAGGAAAATCCCTAGAAACAGACAGTAGATTTGTGGTTGCCTGGGGTTGGGGGAAGGGATAATGGGAGTGACTGCTAATGGGTACCAGTTTCTTTATGGGGTGATGAAAGTGTTCTGGAATTAGTGGTGATGGGTGCACAACCTTGTGAATATACTAAAAACCAACTGAATTGTACCCTTTAAAATGGTGAATTTTATACTGTGAGAATTATACCTCAAATTTTTAAAAAAAGAATAAATCCAGGGGTAGAGGATGAGAGAAGAAACGAGGAATACAAGGGAGCCAGCATGGGTCAGAGTTTTGGGAAGAAAGAGAGGGGAAAGTTCAAGACATCTGCCTTGTATGAGATGTGGGAGAGATGGATGGGTAAAGAGGATTTTTAGGAAGTTTGATGTGTGTTTGGGATGTATCATTGCCTCCTTTTGTTACTTGTTCTAGAATCTTCCAAAATTATATATTTTTTATATATAAAATCATTTATATATATATAAAGGATTTTGGAATTGGATGTGTGGGTTTGGGGGATGGGATATTGAACTGAGGTTGGTTCCAACATAATCCACTCATTTTTGGTTTACACGTTCATTCAGTAAACAAGCGTTTATTGAGCAACTACTAAGTGTCAGGCTCTGTTCTGTGGACACTGAGGTACAGTGATGAACGAGACAAGATGAGGTGCTGTCCTCCTGAGCTTAGAGTTCGGTGGGGGGTGTGTGTGTGTGTGTACATTCACAGAAATGGGGAGCTCAGGCACAGACAATGAAAAAAGTAAAAGCATGAGATAATTTTAAGTGGCGATAAATAATTTTAACAAAAAGAAGGTAAAGAAAAGCAATAAAGAGTGACAGGATTCCAAGAGCTACATTTTAGGGGTTCATGGAGCCCTTAAAGCCCATGGGTTTAGAAACCATAGATTCAGAATCCCTGGACAAGATAATCTCTAAATATCCCTTTAATCTAAAGACAAAATCTGTAATTCATGGAACAGGTATGAGAGATGTAAAAGTGACAACCACTCCAAATTGAATATAGTGTAATTCGCCTGTAAATTTGGAATTTGTGCTCATGTAAAGAGGAGCTTGGCTGAGATTTAGTTTATATTATCAATAAAGAAAGAGTTTGCAAAATAAACAATGTGAACGTCAAACCGCTTAACTCAATCCCTTAATTAACTCATAGGCATTTCCTGAGGGTCCTGTGCCCAAGGCCATGAGGTAGATACAGAGAGGCCCACGCTCGGTGGACGCTGAAACTGGAAGGAACTGTGGCGATGATCGAACAACTTCAACCCCTTCATTGTGCGGAGGAGGAAACTGATACTCAGGGGCTCCAGTGACCTGGCCAAGTTTCCACGATTTGCTAGTCAGAGAGCTGGGATTACAGTCCAGGTGTCCTCATTCCAGGTTCAGTCCAAAGCATTCACTTAAAAAGAATTGATATGTTAATGGAAGATTGTCTATTGACTAAATCAAGGGCCTAAGTTCCCTCTGAAACAATATACTACTTCTTTGTTCTGTCTCACCAGTTAAGAAGAATGAAACAGCATTTTGTTTGTTGATTTTTTCATTTATTCAGGCTCTCTATGAAACAAGGCACAGCTTCTTTATTCTGTTTTATCAGTTAACAACAACAATTGATTCTCTTCATTTATTCAGCGCTATACAAGACACCATCAGGAAAAGGAATGAAATTCAGATATAGCTCCCAAACTCAAAAAGCTAAAAATCCAGAAGAGGAAACAAGACCAGTTCACATATAATTAAGATGTAGGGTAGACCTTGATGACACCATTAGATGCCACCATGTGTCATGAGTCTCCAGAGAAGCAAAGTCAACGTCTGCTTGGGAGAAAGGAAAGCAGAAAAATATATTCTGTCTTTACAAGGCTTCAGAGAAATATCTTCCAGAGTTCATGGAAAATTGTTCAAGTCTTTCGGTAACAAAAATTATATACAAACTACAAGTGAAAACCAGCAATTTCCTTAAAAGCACCCAAGCAACCTATCTTTATTTAACCACAGGACATATTTTTTTAATTGGCTGCTGAGACTTTTAGAATACTTACGAAATACCCTGGGAAAATATCTACAATTGCACCCATTTTGACCTCAGTTGTGTCTACACTTATGAGATTAAAGTGCTTTAAAAAATTCAGTTCTCTCTATACTGATACTTTTGGCTTCATATGTGAAGTTGGCCACTGTCACTGTGTTAAGGGCCTTTTCAAATGACAGTGTTACATTTTTTAATGAGACTTAATAGTTGAAATGGAATAAATGCCTTTTTTAAAAAAACCCTCAGATTTATTGTTATAATTTAGTTATGATAAAATTCACAACTTTTTGGTGTATAGTTCCATGAAAGTCGATGAAGTGGATGCTTATATTGTGATTCCCATGCTTAGCTATTAGTGCTCTAAAGACTTGCAGAACTGATGGAGAGAAACAGGCTGGGAATCAGTAATAATATAAAGCAAAGATTTCTGCATGTCCTGCGTGCTCTGGCAGTGGAGGGTGCCCTTTAGATGAATAATCTCCTCTACTTCTCCCATCCCTGTAGAAAACCTTCTTTTATAATCTCTGCTTTGCAGATGAGAAAGCTTGGAGAAGTTGTTTCTTAGCCAAGGTCACACACCTAAAAGGTGGCAGGCTCCCAAGCAGGGAGAATTGCATCCCTTTCCTGCCTCCGTCACTTACTAGTATTGCAATTTGGGGAAATTCATCTGGCTGGTTAGGGCTTCGTTTTTCTCATTTGTATAAAGAGAAGGGTGGACAAGCCTTCTGGTTCCCCAGATGCCTCTGAACCCTATCCAAGCCCCGCCATCTTGGCTCACAACTGGAAATAAAACATCCTGATCAGCAGCAGCCTCAGGGTACAAGTCTCAGACAAACATCCCCAGAAGTTAAAGAAACAAGCAGAAATGCCACGCACGCTTGGACTGAGTCCAGCCTGCTCCCACGCAAACTCTTCCCCGCTGTCGCCCCATAAGCAGCTGGCACAGAGGGCAGTACCCTGCCATCTAGTAGAGTTCAGGAGGCCAAAGAAACAAATGGTGAGGAAGTACATTCAGCCTCAGTCCAGCAGAACAATGTGGCCACTGTCTTCTGTTCTGGCTTCTCTGGTCTTGTCACATCTTCACAGACCAGGAATAAAGAGATCTGAGTCAGCCGAGCCATCCTCGTTCTCTCAGCTTTCAGTTCTGTGGTTGCCAAACCATCCTTCTATCACATCACCTCATCAGCTTCCTCCTCCGCCACCCTCTCTCCGCAATGACAGTTCATTACTGTCCAGTAGACTCAGGGAAGTATAAATGAGAATGGAGAGCTGGGAAGAATATGTATGCCTATTCTCTCTGCAGCAGTAGAGTGACTCTGGAGACCTCATTCCAAATTCTGACTCTGTCATCGAATGGCTGTGAAAATTGGGTCTCTCTGTTATCTATTATCTATAATTTTTTGTTAATGGGACTGAAGTCAAGAAGCAAACTTGATTTCCTGTATAATAATTTGTTTCTTTTGGGAGTTGCTCATGCTAAGGGACCTGGGGAGGAGCATTACTTCTTTCTGACCATTCAACACCCCCGAACTTCACTGTCCTTCACAATTTAAAGCAGCCTTTATCCACGTAGACCAACAAAACATCATGCCACGTAGATGGGCCCAATATGGTAGGAATTCAGACACAGACCTAATAGGCTCACCCTTTTCTCATTTTTGCCTGTTTTTGATTTGCTTTTCAGGGCCCTTCATGAACAAGGTTTTCTTTTAGGGCTTTAAGTACATAGCAGGGACTCAGCAAATGCTTGCTGATCACCTGTTATGGGAATCCAAGGATAAAGATGAAAATGGCCCAAAGCCAGAATGGATGATGTTTTTTAAAAAATCTAATTTTACAGGGTAAAATTTATTGTTTTAGGGGTAGATGGTCTGATTTTTTTAATCCCAAAATATTTAATTTATTCAGTGACTTAGTTTCTACAGTTGGAAGAGGAGATTAATAATAATCTCAGAACGCTCCTGCACAGACCAAGAGAGATAATGCATACAAACACCATGCGTAAATCCTAAAGCATGGCTTCCTGGCAGATTTCACTTGATGGCACTCAGAGTAAAGGGTTATATTTGTACACTGCATTGAGGGTAAATGGATAAAGCAGCCCAGAAGGAGTTCTCACTGCCCCACGGTCTCCAGCAGCCATAGAAACGCCTGCTACCCCAGTCCCCTCTAAGCAACCCCCAGGGGTAAAGAGATCAATAATTCATCACACCTGCAATATTCTGCGTGTCAAGGCACACTTCTTGAAAAGCTGTTTAAACTTTCACAAGAATGTACAGATGTAATGGAATGATCATATTGATGTGAGTGTGTCATTTTATCTTCCTTCACTCTATTGCTACAGGAGACACTGCCTAATCACCAAGATCATAATATTATTTATAAGAATAATACAGAACACTCATACACTGCTGGTGGGAATGTAAACTGGTACAGCCACTATGGAAAACAGTGTGGAGATTCCTGAAAAAATCAAAAATAGAACTACCATGTGATTCAGCTATTCCACTTCTGGATACTTATTAAAAGAACATGAAAACAGGAATGCATAAATATATATGCTCCCCTATGTTCATTGCAGCATTATTCTCAACAGCCAAGACTTGGAAGTAACATAAATGTCCATCAAGGTACTAATGGATAAAGAAGATGTGGTATATACACACAGTGGAATACTACTCAGCCATAAAAAAGATGAAATCTTACCATTTGCGACAACATGGATGAACCTTGAGGGTATAATGCTAACTGAAATAAGTCAGACAGAGAAATCCAAATTCTGTCTCATTTCACTCATATGTGGAAGATAAAAACAACAATAACAGGGAGTGACATCAGTGTCATGGTGGAGTGAGCTTGCCTGAGACTCCCTCCCCTCCAACATACAACAAAAAGGAGCAACCATATTCCAACAAAAAATATCCTAATAGCACAGGAATCCTTGGAGACCCACAGCAGCCAAACGACAGAGGGCGGGGAGGCTGGAGCCCCCCTTGGAGGAGCTGGAATGGGGTAAGAGAGCACTTCACTCCCTCCCCTAAAGACTGCGGTCACTGCGGTGGGAGGCTCCATGAGGGAAGGAATGGAGGAGGGGGTCGCAAGTCCAAGGGATCACCCAGGACTCCCTAGGGCCCTTGCACCTAGAGGGAAGCCCTCTAATGGGGAAAAGCTTTCGCGTGGGGTGACCTCATCAAGGCAAGACCCCAGGGGACTAGATGGCGAGAGCTGATTGGGACACCAGGGACTTCAGGCTAGAGAAAGCTCCCCCCCAAGCTGTGCTGCGACATCTCAGCTGAAGGAGGAGGGCTCAGAATACCTGGATCTCAACCCCCATCCAGTGGCGATAAGCTGTAACTGCAACTGAATAATATCACAATGGGGAAAACCCATAGTTCCAGCATCAGGCAATTCATCAAAACTCCAGACCAGAGAGAAAATGACAAGCACCCAGAATTCAGTCCTGGGGATGCAGAAATAAGTAAACTAAAGGACAATGAATTCAGATCAGCTATCGTCAAAAAACTCAATGAGGTTAAAAAGAATATAGAGAAACAATTCAACGAGTTCAGGAGCTACTTCTCAAAAGAGATTGAAACTATAAAGAAGAATCAATCAGAAATACTAGAGATGAAAGACACAATGGAAGAGATAAAACAAAATACAGATTCCCTGAATGTTTGTGTGGACACCATAGAGGAGCAAATCAGCATAATGGAAGATAGACATGTTGAATAGCTCCAGACAGAGGAGAAGAGAGAACTGAGACTAAAAAGAAATGAAGAAAGTCTCCAAGAAATATCCGACTCAATGAGGAAATGCAAAATAAGAATTATAGGCATTCAAGAAGGTGAAGAGAAGGAGAATATAGCAGAAAGTGTGCTCAAAGGAATAATAGCAGAGAACTTCCCAAATCTAGGCAATGAGAGAGAAACATGTGTGGAGGAAGCTTTCAGATCGCCTAGATTTGTCAATGTAAAAAGACCTACAGCAAGGCATATAGGAGTAAAACTGGCAAAAATGAATGACAAAGACAGAATACTCAGGGCAGCAAGGCAGAAGAAAATAACCTACAAAGGAACCCCTAGCAGACTTTCAGTAGATTTCCCTGAAGAAACCTTACAAGCTAAGAGAGAATGGAATGACATATTCAAAACTTTAAAAGATAACAATCGGGCCTGGCCCCGTGGCCGAGTGGTTAAGTTCGTGCGCTCCACTGCAGGCAGCCCAGTGTTACATTGGTTTGAATCCTGGGCGCAGACATGGCACTGCTCATCAAACCATGCTGAGGCAGCATCCCACATGCCACAACTAGAAGGACCCACAAAAAGGATATACAACTATGTACCAGGGGGCTTTGGGGAGAAAAAGGAAAAAAATAAAATCTTTAAAAAAAAAAAAAGATAAAAATCATCAGCCAAGAGTACTCTACCCAGCAAAAATATCCTTCAGATATGAGGGAGAAATTAAATCTTTTCCAGACAAACAAAAGCTAAGGGACTTTGTAGCCATGAAACCTGCCCCCAAAAGAAATCCTCAAGAAAGCCCCCATACCTGAAAAAAGAAAAAGAGGGAGAAAGGGGTCACAAAACACAGAGTAGGGAGACAAATAGATAGAATCAGAATAGGATAGCAAATATTCAACTATAGCATTAGGATAAAGGGAAGGAAATCACCAAAAGCAAAGACAATCTTGTCACTTTAACCACAAACTCACAACACAAGTTGGAATAAGATATGAGAATTATAACTTAGGAGGGGAGGAGGAAAGGGACTGAATCAGTTTAGACTGAGGAAATAAGAGGCCACCAGAAAATGGACTATGTTATACACAAGATTCTGAATACAAACTTCAGGGTAGCCACTAAACTAAAAAGCAGAACAGAGACACAAAAATTACCTAAGGAAAAAACTAAGAAACACAGCATAAGAAACTGCAGAAATCAATGGATAGACCAAAACACACAGGACGAGAAACAAAGGAAATGCAGGAAAACCAGAAAATGAGTGACAGAATGACAGCATTAAGCCCTCATACATCAATAATCACCCTCAATGTAAATGGATTGAACTCTCCAATAAAAAGACATAAAGTGGCAAGATGGATTACAGAACAAGATCCAACAATTTGTTGCCTCCGGGAAACACATCTCAGCTCCAATGACAAGTACAGGCTCAGAGCGAAGGGGTGGAAGACGATACTCCAAGCTAATGGCAAACAAAAGAAAGCAGGTGTCGCAATACTTATATCAGACAAAGTAGATTTCAAGATAAGGCAGGTAAAGAGAGACAAAGAGGGGCAATATATAATGATAAAAGGGACATTACATTAGGAAATAATGCTTATAAATATCTATACAGCCAACACAGAAGCACCAAAGTTCATAAAGCAACTATTAACAAACCTAAAAGAAGATATCAAAAATAACACAATAATAGTAGGGGACTTCAACACCCTACTCACATCATTGGACAGATCATCCAGACAAAAAATCAACAAGGAAACAGTGGAATTAAACAAAAAGCTGAAACAGTTGGACTTAATAGACATATATAGAACCCTCCATCCAAAAACAGCAGAATACACGTTCTTCTCAAGCGTGCATGGAACATTCTCAAGGATAGATCATATGTTGGGAAACAAGCTAAGCCTCTATAAATTTTAAAAAAATGAAATAATAACAAGCATCTTCTCTGATCATAATGCTATAAAGCTAGAAATTAATTACAAGACAAAAGCTGAGAAAGGGACAAAGATGTGGAGACTAAACAATATGTTATTGAAAAAGCAATGAGTCACTGAAGAAATTAAAGAAGAAATCCAAAAATATATGGAGACAAATGAAAATGATAACATGCCATACCAACTCATATGGGATGCAGGAAAAGCTGTATTAAGAGGGAAATTCATCGCAATACAGGCACACCTTAACAAACAAGAAAAATCCCAAACAAGCAATCTCAAATTACATCTAACTGAATTAGAAAAAGAAGAAAAAACAAAGCCCAAAGTCAGCAGAAGGAGAGAAATAATAAAAATCAGAGCAGAAATAAATGCTGTTGAAACAAAAAAGGCAGTAGAAAGGATCAATGAAACAAACAGCGGGTTCTTAGAGAAGATAAATAAAATTGACAAACCCCTAGCCAGACTTACAAAGAAAAAAAGAGAGAAAGCTCAAATAAACAAAATCAGAAATAAAAGAGGAGAAATAACAACAGACTCCACAGAAATACAAAGGATTATAAGAGAATACTATGAAAAACTATATGCCAACAAAATGGATAACCTAGAGGAAATGGATAAATTCTTAGACTCTTACAACCTCCCAAAGCTGAGTTAAGAAGAAATAGACAATCTGAATAGACCAATCACAAGGAAAGAGATTGAAACAGCAATCAAAAGCACCCCAAAGAATAAAAACCCAGGACCAGACAGCTTTCCTGGGGAATGCTACCAAACTTTCAGAGAGGATTTAATACCTATCCTTTTCAAGCTATTCCAAAAATTTAGGGAGGATGGAACACTTCCTAACACATTCTACGAGGCCAATATTGCTCTGATACCAAAGCCTGACAAGGACAGCACAAAAAAGGAGAACTACAGGCCAGTATTGCTGATGAACATAGATGCAAAAATTCTCAACAAAATTTTGGCCACCAGAATTCAGCAATTCATCAAAAGGATCATACATCATGATCAAGTGGGATTCATACCAGGGACACAGGGATGGTTCAACATCCGCAAATCAATCAACGTGATACACCACATCAACAAACTGAGGAATAAAAACCACATGATCATCTCAATAGATGCAGAGAAAGCATTTGACAAGACCCAACAGCCATTTATGATAAAAACTCTTAACAAAATGGGGTTAGAAGGAAATTACCTCAATATAATAAAGCCCATATGTGACAAACCCACGGACAACATCATACTCAATGGGAAAAAAACTGAGTGCCATCCCCCTGAGAATAGAAACGAGACAAAGATGCCCTCTATCCCTACTCTCTTTTTTTTTTTTTTTGAGGAAGATTAGCCCTGAGCTAACATCTGCCAATCCTCCTCTTTTTTCTGAGGAAGACTGGCCCTAAGCTAACATCCATCTTCCTCTGCTTTATAGGTGGGACGCCTACCACAGCATGGCTTGCCAAGCAGTGCCATGTCCGCACCCAGGATCTGAACCGGTGAACCCCAGGCCACCGAAGCGGAACATGCACACTTAACCACTGTGCCACTGTGCCAGACCCTCTATCACCATTCTTATTCAACATAGTACTGGAGGTTTGGGCCAGAACAATTAGGCAAGAGAACGGAAAAAACAGAATCCAAATAGGGAGTGAAGAAGTGAAACTCTTGCTGTTTACAGACGATGTGATCTTATATATACAAAACCCAAAGAATCCATTGGAAAACTATTAGAAATAATCAACAACTACAGCAAAGTTGCAGGGTATAAAATCAACTTACATAAATCAGTAGCATTTCTATACTGTAATAACAAACTAACAGAGAAAGAACTCAAGAACACAATATCATTCACAATCGCAATAAAAAGAATAAAATACCTTGGGGTGAATTTAACTAAGGAAGTGAAAGACCTATACAATGAAAACTACAAGGCTTTCCTGAAAGAAATTGATGACAACATAGAGAGATGGAAAGACATTCCATGCACATGGATTGGAAGAATAAACATAGTTAAAATGTCCATACTACCTAAAGCAATTTACAGATTCAATGCAATCCCAATGACATTCTTTACAGAAACAGAACAAAGAATCCTAAAATTCATATGGGGCAACAAAAGACCCTGAATTGCTAAAGCAATCCTGAGAAAAAAGAACAAAACTGGAGGCATCACAATCCCTGACTTCAAAACATATTACAGGGGCTGGCCCCGTGGTCAAGTGGTTAAGTTCACGTGCTCCGCTTTGGCGGGCCAGGGTTTTGCTGGTTTGGATCCTGGGCACAGACATGGCACCACTCATCAGGCCATGTTGAGGCAGCATCCCAAATGCCACAACTAGAAGGACCTGCAACTAAGATATACAGCTATGTACCAGGGTGGATTTGGGGAGATAAAGCAGAAGAAAAAAACATACTACAAAGCTATAGTAATCAAAACAGCATGGTACTGGTACAAAAACAGGTACACAGATCAATGGAACAGAATTGAAAGCCCAGAAATAAAACCACACATCTATGGACAGCTAATCTTCAACAAAGGAGGTGAGGGCCTACAATGGAGAAAAGAAAGTCTCTTCAACAAATGGTGCTGGGAAAACTGGAAAGCTACATGTAAAAGAATGAAAATTAACCATTCTTTTTCACCATTCACAAAAATAAACTCAAAATGGATCAAATATCTAAAGGTAAGACCTGAAACCATAAGGCTTCTAGAAGAAAATATAGGCAGTACACTCTTTGACATCAGTATCAAAACGATCTTTTTGAACAACTGCTCTTCTCAGACAAGGGAAACAATAGAAAGAATAAACAAATGGGACTTCATCAGACTAAAGAGCTTCTTCAAGACAAAGGAAAACAGGATTGAAACAAAAAAAAAAACCCCACTAATTAGGAAAAAATATTTGCAAGTCATATATCCAACAAAGGGTTAATCCCCATAATATATAAAGAACTCACAAATCAACAACAAAAAATCAAACAACCTGATCAAAAAATGGGCTGGGGATGTGAACAGACATTTCTCCAAAGAAGATATGTGGGTGGCCAACAGGCACATGAAAAGATGTTCATCATCACTGATCATCAGGGAAACGCAAACCAAAACTACTCTAAGATATCACCTTACACCCATTAGAGTGGCAAAAATAACCAAAACAAAAAGTAACAAATGTTGGAGAGGTTGTGGAGAAAAAGAAACCCTCATACACTGCTGGTGGGAATGCAAACTGGTGCAGCCACTATGGAAAACAGTATGGAGATTCCTCAAAAAATTAAAAATAGAACTACCATACGACCCAGCTATCCCACTACTGGGCATCTATCCAAAGAGCTTGAAGTCAGTAATTCCAAAAGTCCTATGCACCCCAAAGTTTATTGCAGCTCTATTCACAATAGCCAAGACGTGGAAGCAACCTAAGTGCCCATCAACTGATGATTGGATAAAGAAGATATGGTATATATAAACAATGGAATAATACACAGCCATAAAAAAGGATAAAATCGTCCCATTCACAACAACATGGTTGGACCTTGAGGGTATTATGTTAAGTGAAATAAGCCAGATAGAGAAGGACAATCTCTGTATGACTCCACTCACATGTGGAAGTTAAACATGTAGACAAAGAGAACAGATTAGTGGCTACCAGGGGAAAGCGGGGGTGGGGGGTGGGCACAAAAGGTGAAGGGGTGCACCTACAACACGACTGACAAACAATAATGTACAACTGAAATTTCACAAGGTTGTACACTATCATAATCTCAATAAAAAAACCCCAAAACAACAACAACAACAGACAAACACATAGATACAGAGATTAGATTGGTGGTCACCAAAGGGGAAGGGAAAAGGGAGGAGGGTAAAAGGGGAGATTAGACACATGTGTACAGTGACAGATGGTAATTAGTCTTTGGTTGACGAACATGACGTAGCCTATACAGAAATCAAAATATAATGATGTACACCTGAAACTTATATAATGTTATAAACCAATGTTGCCTCAATAAAAATAAATAAATAAATAAAAACAAGACAATGACATATTTGGTGAAAGTAGAAATGCTTTTGGTTGTGAAAAACAGAAGACTGGATTCGCCTTGGCTTTTTTTTTTCTTGCATAACAGGGAGACTTGAGTTAGACAGTTCCTGGTATTGGTTTGCGATTTATTGATGCGGGGGCTTTGGACCGGTGTCTTCGGAAATTCCCTTGGCCTTGCCGTTGTGGTTGCAGGACGGACACAGAGAGCTCCAAAATGACATCACCACAGGGTTCACAGGCAGCGTGAAGAATCTCTCTCCCGTGTACCAACGCCCTATCAGGAAGGAAAAACCTTCCCAGAGGCCCCTAAGCAGCCTCCCTTGTATTTCATTGGCCAGAACTGGGACGCAAAGGCATTCTTCGCTGAGAGCAAGACTGAGAAAGCCAACACCTGAGCTGTTTAATGAGATGCCAGCCCGGGAGAGGGGGTTTTTTGAGAAGCCAATTCATGGTGTCTGATGCGTTGCTATGCAAAGTATTTCTGGTTATAACTTAAAGGGAAAAGCAAGTCTTCATTTCCCAATATTTTCCAAATAAACTGACTTCCTCTTATTAAAATACATAAACAATTTTTTTTTTTAAAAAAAGATCATCTGTAATTTCCACATCTGCCAACTCTCTGTAGATTTTTGGCAGTTTGTTCTCTAATGGTTTGCTCAGTTTTCTTAAAATAGGAATTCTCACTTTCCCTCCTGAAAGTTCCCGAAATCTTTCAAATGCCTTCACGTCTTAGGTCCACGACTCCTTTGTAAGCTGCCTCTTCCCCTTTCCTCACTAATTACCTCACATAGAGACTTCGAGTACATCTGTATCTCAATAGCACATGGAAAGTAGTCTTTGAGATATGAGCTATTAACATTATTTTAAAATATCTATTAAATTTTAAAAATCATACACTAATAAAAATGTTAAAATATATTTTAATGTTATCATAGGCACAGATTAATAAATCAAATCAGTAAGTCAAGTATTGGCTTATAATGAAAAGTAGCCATGTCCTGCTTCATCTTCACCACTCACAATTCCCACTTCCTGTCAATAATTTTCAACTGACTTACCTTTTTCTTTATGTATTTATATCTATATTCTTTTTTTTTCAAAGTTATATCCAAGTCTTTCGTGGGTTTTTTTTTGGTAGATTGGCCCTGAGCTAACATCTGTTGCCAATCTTCCGCCTTTTATTTTGTCTCCCCAAGTACTTACTAGTTCTAAGTACTTACTACTTCTAGCTCTTCTATGTGGGACGCTGCGTCAGCATGGCTTGATGAGTGGTGCTAGATTTGCGCCCAGGATCCGAACCTGCGAACCCCGGGCCACCAAAGCAGAGCACGTGAACGTAATCACTCAGTCACAGTGCCAGGCCCTATATCTATATTCTAAATTGCATGCTTAAACTGCTATTTCTTGACTTTTTTATTTTAAACTTCTTCTGTTGGCTCTCTTCTATGCAATATGAGGATCTGGCTCCCTCATACATTCCTGCACCTATTTTTTTCCTCTCTCCATCATCCCCACATAGTTATGTCACTTTCTTTTTTCTAAATGCTCTTTTTTTACATAGCATTCTGTTCTTGTTTTATTGTTGCAAAATTTTCTGTTATCTCTCGGAAGATGTAAATTACCGTAAATTTTCTCCTGCTGCCTCCAATTTTCCCGTGTTCTTCGTTTGTTATCTTCTCTTCTGTTGAGGCTTTCTTGAAATGTCTGGTGATTCTTGGATGTCCATCACTGCCACTAAAAAGGTGACCAACAGCTCTGTGTAAACAGACTGAGGTCATTCACTGGTAAGACTCACTATATCGTGGCAGATGGGGACTCGAAAGCACTGGCATCTGTAGGTCCTCCCTCTTGGGTAGGGAGACTTCCCCAAAAAGGAATTCTCCATTTCCTTGTGGGGTAATAGGAAACTGGCTGCCCAGGACCATGGGAGCCTAGTGTGGGAAAATTACCATTCAATATGAAGATTGCCTCTTAATCTGCTTTAAGGCACCTCACCACCCTATCCCCCTCCATTGAGCCTGGCGTCCCAGAGCTCAGAGCTTCTCTAGAATTTCAAAGAGCAAGGCTCTTGGGCTCTATTCAGGTACGGGATGGACAAGCTGCAGGAGCGGTGGCAGGGAATCTGGGGTTCTGCTCCTTAAAGAGACTTTTGACTGCTCTCATCGTTTTTGGTCCTCTCCACACCCGACTTTAGGCAGGTGGTGCCTTCCACGGCTTGGCCTTTCCGAGATTCTGCAATGCTTCTTACGGGACTCTCCCCGTCAACAGTCACTGGCACTGAGTTTCTGCTTTTTCTGCTCTGCCAAGTAAGTTACCACTTGACCATCTGTTTTCCATTTTACAAAAATGTATTGACGTCACTTTCTCCTCTTACTCCTCCCCTGTTTACTTTTTTACCATTTTTATTCCTTTATTCTCATTTCAGTGGAGCTTCAGGAAGGAATAAAGATTAATGTAAGCATTCAATTTATCACGTTTAACTGGAAGTAATAAATGTTTAATTTTTAGGTGTCCAATTTTATCTGGGCATACACCCACTTAGCTGTTTACATATATATGTGAGTGTGTGTATTTAGAGACAAGAAAAAAATCTATTTATATCTTAGGTGAGAGAAAGACTATACTTTCCAGCTTCCCTTGCAGCCTGCTGCGCCATGTGACTAAGTCCAGGCCAATATAATGACAGTGGAAGTGGTATGTGCACTTCTGAGTCTTGGCCTTAACATTCACCTCTGTGCTTCTCTTTGTTTTTCCCATGGGCTGCAATGTGGATGTGGCAGCAGCCAGCTTCAACTATGCAGACAAGGACAACACCCTAAGGGATGGTGGGGTAACAACTGGAAGGAACACCCAGCATCCTGGATCGTTCACTTCCAGACTAGTATATGAGCAAGAAATTAATTTCTTATTTAGGCCTCTGTAGTTTGAGGTCTTTTTGCTATGGCAATTTACCCTGAGCTCTAACGCAATCCCACTCACTGGTTCCCAAAGCAAGTCTATGGATAAGCTATTGCCTGGGGCGGCTTAAAAATATGCAGGGTTCTGGACCCCACTCTCAGATTTTGATTCAATCAGTCTGGAGTAAGGGGCAGAGATCTGTTTTGTTTTTTTAACTATCTAGATTTTTCTGATACATTGCCAAGATTATGAACCAATGACCTTGCCCAATTGACTAGAAAACATTTCCTTTACATTCCCATGGTTTTCCCATTCCTCATTCATTTTCTTTGAGTCTCCATATTCTCCTCCTGATTCCTTTATTAAAAGTCAAATGTTAATGTCATTGTAGTAGACAATTGCTTTTGTCTTTCCAGAATCCATCCACTATGGTTTTCCTTTGGGAACCACTTATCCTTGAGTCTCTGTCCATGTGGTGCCAGGCCAGTCAGCAGATTCTACCCTCTTGATGATAGTGATGTCTTCATGGGTGGACATATGATCCAAATCAGTTCAATGAGACCCAATCCGAGGAAAAAGAGTAGCTCTTTTTCCCCTGGGAATCCCCTGGGAATGTTCTGGTAGAACGTGTGCCTGTAGCTGCCAGTGCCCATCTTGCCACTATGAAGGGAGTCTGAGAGTCAAGTCAACACAGTGGAGAGAAGAGAGGAGAGAAGGGGCAAGACTGAGCTCTGATGACATCATTTGAGCATCTGAATCCACACCTGAATCCCTAGACTCTTCAGCTATGTAACTCAATAAATTTCTTTTTTTAAGGAAAGTGTCCTATTATGTATATATATTTATATGTTTTATATGTATATATCTTATACATAGTATATTCCTGTATATATTATGTTAGAATTATGTTATAATTATACTTTGTATGTATACATTTGAACATACATGTGTATAATATATATTTTTATATTTATATACAAATACATAAATATACTCACAGTATAATTATTAAATTAATTGTAAAGTTCAAAAGAGAACAAATAGAACCTTTCTAAAGGAATGAACAGGTAACATTATAGAGATATTTTCATTTTCAAAAAGAATAATCATTAGATCAACGTATCCAATATACTACTCTCCTGTTTTAACTAGTATTTAGCACAGTTTTAACTCTGAATTTTCATGAAGCTAATGCAAACAGACCTTGAGCAATTATGCAAATGTCTGTTGTAGTGTCAGTAATTTCCCAGTTACAGTTCTGGACTCCATTCTAGAGTTTTCTCATGTAGGGTCTGATCCAGTTTTGCAGTCACTCTAGGGCACCCATATAAACAGCTATAAAATACAGGGCAACTATGAAACAAAATATGTAAACCATATCAGCTCTCTTGACCTAGGAGATCAGCAGTACAGATTTTCTGAGTTAAAGGTATTTGGTAAACTTTCATTTGTTCATGACAAGGAACATGATTTGGAAGCAGGCTTTTCTTATTGACATCGGGAAAATTTAAGTTGGCTCGATAGATTGAGCCTGTCATCACCTTCCAATATTCTCTATTCAAGGCTCAGAACCTATTTGTGGGAGCACTGTGGTGGACTTGCCAAAGCCATCCTCATCCTCCTCTCACACATGGGGCTGGGGTCCACAAAACAAACCAGACCAGCCTCTTGTTTCTTTATAGACCATGGACTAAGAATAATATCCATACTTTTAATGATTGAAGAAAGATCAAAAGAATATCTCATAAAAATGATGTGAAATTCAAAATTCAGGATCCGTGAATAAAGTTTTACTGAAATACAGCCATACTCATTCATTTATACCTTATCTGTGGCTGCTTTTGCACTACAATAGCAGAGTAGTTGTGACAAAGACCAAATGGCCAAAAAAGCCTAAGATATTTACTATCTTAGTCTTTACTGAAAAGTTTGCTGACTCCTGCTATAGAGAAGGGAGTCAACACTCATTTTCTCCAGCCATATTTGTAGCCAAGGGTGATCCACATGACTCACTTCTGACCAATGAGATGTCAAGGAGAGTTTGCAAGAGGATTCTGGGAAAGATAGCATGGGTCTTAAAAATTAAGAGAGGGGACTTGTTTCTCCTTTTTCCTGCCTTAAACACAAGATGTGATAGCTGGAGCTGTGGTGACAGTTTTGCCGCCATGAGGGAACAAGCATGAGGTTGAGAGCATTTCTATCTGATATATTCCTGGGTAGGTTGGTCAAAGATCCAATGCTTTCTTGAGTCTCTGGAGTTGGAATTGATTTGAAGCCGTGTGTAGCTTTTCTAACTTAGTCTCAACAATGGTCCCTGGGGAAAGGAGACTTTAGATAGATGCTTCCCATGGGAGACCCTGTATCTTTAAGAATTTGATTGTGGTCACATAACCCACAACTTGAATTGAGGGGAGTTCAACTTCAGTGCAAGTTAAATCTGCCAAGGTACTTGGAGTGGGAAGGACATAAAAACAAGCTTAAAAAGCTGTGTTCCAAGATTAAATGCACTCATTTAACTGTGGCAAAGATGTAAAAGCATTAATGATTGCTAGCTGCTACTATTCAGCGGCTCTTCTGTTCAGGAGAGATAATTTCATTATTGTAAGTGAATGGGAATTTGATATTCTTATACTCAATCCTCATTTTTATTAAGTTTCCTTAAGTGATGATTAAGATCACGAAATCTCCAACTGAGCTATTCCACCTCTGGTCCTTTTGGGAAGAAGGTATGAATAAGATTTAATATTTTTAATAAGTAAAAGGCAGAACAAAACAAAATTAAAATGTAGAGTAAATGCTATATAAAGGTTAGGGCATCTTGAGTTTCAAAAAGTACCCTGGTCTAGGCAACCCTTCATTAAAAATAGTCTAGAAATTCATTATAGGAGAAAATAATTCCTTCTTGTAGAGAGGGGAACTGAAGCCCTGAAAAGATGGACACAATCACAGAAAATCTCTCTCCACAGGACCCAAAGTCGTAGATAATATTCACTGTCATTAGTTTTGAGGCCACTTGGGCAAGACGGTGCATGAAGGAGAACTCAAGGCAAATACCCTCCCAAACGTACGGAGACCTTCCAGAGGCTTAAACCGGTCATTCACACTGAACTCCCAGTAACTGGGAAATTTCAGAGTATCATAGGATATATAGCTAAGTTGTAAGTATTCATTTTCCAAAAGGTAGTTTAAAAGCTGCTCTCTGGAACATTTGAAAAAAAAAAACGCCTCTCCTGCCATCCCTCCCAAAAGCGCAGAGTGCTGCGACCTGGCCCTCAACCCCAGGGCCGTGTGACAGCCTGCCTTCCCGCCTTGGGTGGCCAACCATCCCACTTTGCCTGGGACTGAGGGGGTTCCCAGGATGGGAGCTTTCATTGTCAAAGCCATGAAAGTCCTGGGCAAACCGTGACAAGTTCGTCACCCTATCCTGACTCCTCTGCTTGAGCCTTCCCTGCATGCTCACCTAAATCTTCCTCATCCTTGCAAGCCCAAGTGGATTCCACCCCCTCCAGGACTCCTTCCAGATCCCCCAGCCAGAGTGCATCTCTCCACACGGCCAAAGCTCTGGGCTGATGCTCCTCCTGTGACACTGGTTTCCCTCTCTCTCCAATGGGATACTTCTCTAATTACAGCCTGTGGGAGGGCAGCACACCTGTCCCACACCTTGGCTATTTTCACTGAGTCAGCACTTGATCACAGTTGTTCAATTGACTCGGAAGATGTTCAGAAGAACTGGGCCCTGAACATCTTCCTCCACGCCGCACCCAGACTTTTTGCACTTAAAGGCAGAAACACACCTTACAGCCCAGGCCTCCGCCCCTCCACAAGAATCTTTGAATCGCCGGGAGATGCAGGAAATTCCAATTTGATCTAGTAACCGCAAACAAAGCTGAAAGCAATTCTTCCGTGGATTCTAGCCAAATAATTCTGGCAGAGAATATCCCTGGTGGAACACAGTGAATTAGCAGAAAACACATTACATACCCCAGATAGAGAAGCAGACTGAAGTTCCTGCATCCCTATGTTTCACAAAAACGAGAGCCCAGAGCAAAGAGCAATCCCAGGAAGGATGGAGAGAAATTTCTCCTTTGAAATAATGGCCCTGGGGCTGTTTCTAAGCCTCTCAAGATGTGGAAAGAGAAATAACCTCTGCCATAAAGACAGGCCAAAAGGATGTGGTAACAGCTTCAGAATGATTCAGAAGTTCAGTATCAATAGTTCCTTATGAAAAGCGCTTCCTCTGGCTACAAATGACCACCAGGGCACCCTGCTATGCACAAGCTCTGTCATCTAAACATCTAAACTCAGCCATTGTAGGCAAATCATCCTGATGGTTGTTTCATACAACTCTCCACAACAATGGTGGAAACACACAGTTCTAAAGGTCACATTGCCTGTGCAGATTTGAACCAACACAATTTTACTATTCTGTTTTCCCTTGACTGTTGGATCTTTGGACTAGTGCCTAATATCATCTGTCCGCTTGGCCTAGTATTAGGGGGAAAATGGGCTTTCAGGGTCTCCCATAATGTTCAGCTAAGATTTTCAGCTACCCAGGAAAGAGAGTGGATTCATAACAGTAATCAGGTAAATAGCAAAGATCCTTATGAGAGTGGCCTGGGAGGTCTCAGAAAGTTTGAAGTTTTAATGCAAGGATCACTCCTTCACATTACCAGGAAGGGACCAACAAGAGGATATACCTTCCTTCCATGGGGCATCATGTCTGAGACAATATTTCACTCAGGCAGCACCAGATGTGTTCCTGTCATGTGACAGAAATGAAGGTCCTCTGGGACAAGGACACCCCAGGGAATGGGATGCGAATGGTCCTTGAATGTAAAATGCATGATGGTAAGATGCCCTCCTCTTCTCTTCTTTTGTCCTTCCTACTCAGTGCAGTCTCCTCGCTTGCTTTTCAAGGCTTCCCTACTTTCATCGTCTTTGACCTGATCTTTGCCAGAAAATGTTTTTCAGTTGCTTCTTGCAATTCACCTTTCCCCTGCGCCTCCTTTTATTTTTCTTTTTCCTGGGTTATGGACAAAGCGGAAGCCAACATGGAGAGAAAAAGTGAATTAAGGGAGAAGGTAGAAAAAGGAAGGCGTGCGGATGGATGTCTGATCGAGGTCTTCCGTGGTTGGGGAGCTGTCACACTTTTAAGGCGTGAATATGCTCGCATCCTGGTTTGAAACAGGAAAGTGTGTTGCTTCCTATAGAAGCATCGTGGAGGGTCCCTACGCCGTATTGTCTCTGTTTCCTTGTAATAATAATGGCACTAACTTCGATCAACTACATATTCTTCAAAATATAAATCAAATTCATCTTTAAAAGGATAGCTAGTTCCCAAATGACTCACATTTGTGTTTATTCCCAGTGATTTAAAATTTCCTTTATTTGGGTATCATTTCCATAACAGTAATGAATATATATCTATATGTCAATGTCTACATCTCTCTCTATATAGTATATATATATAAACTCTTCTGCAAATCCTCGCTAAAATTATTTAATATAACTTACATTCTATATTCATGGATTCAATGTGATTTTAAAGTTAAGTGAATTGAAATGTCAAATTGTATGATCCTGCTCTTACATAGCCAAACAATCTGAGCTAGATGGCCACGTTCCTTTATTTCAGCATCATGCATAAAATGTCAATGCCAGGTCAAAGTAAAGATCAAATTTCCTTCCCATCTAGAATTTTTTAAGATGTTGGCGATCTGGAGACGGCAAAGGAGCTGTGGAACAGGAGAAGTTCCTTCTTAAATTTGGAACATGTGGCAATTGTCTTATAGAGAAAAAATTGTAAAGGTACTTAGAAACACAACGTACATATACCCATGTGAGAAATAAAATGAATTTTAAAATACAGTTTGGAAAAACGACCTGTCCCCAGATGCTCTAAGTAGTGACAGCTGCAAAAAAAAATCAAGACTTTTAACTAAACAGGTGTTCTTCATGTAACATTTTAAATGTTTAACAACAAACATTAGTCCACTTATGAAGCTTTCTTACTCTGTTCTTTTAACAGTGGACACATTTTGCTTTGTCCTTCTGATGGTGGACACAACATTTTGCCATCTCACAATGGGTCTCCAGGTTGTTCCCACTGCTGAAGATGCCTCCTGTGCCTATTAGGTTTAGGGAGGTGGTGTTCAGAAATGTAGATGGCTTTAGAATTGAATCAGAGCTAGGTGGACCCATAAAGAACCTTAGCAATCATGTCCCACCCTCTTATTTAATAGGTAAAGAATACGAGGTCATTTACGCAAAGTCACACAGCAAGACAGTGAAAGAGGTGGCACACCCCCCAGGGCGCTGAGCCCTACACCCAAAGCATGGGCTCTGGCCAGTGGACCTGGCATCATGTCTGAGCTCCACTAGCCACCATCAGGGTTGCCTTGAGCAAAGTTCCTCTGAGCCCCAGCTTCCTATGCGATAAAAACAGTACCGATCTGGGGGCTGGCCCCATGGCCGAGTGGTTAAGTTCACGGGCTCCACTTGGGCGGCCCAGGGTTTTGCTGGTTCAGATCCTGGGCATGGACATGGCACCGCTCATCAGGCCATGCTGAGGTGGTGTCCCACATACCACAACCAGAATGACCTACAACTAGAATACACAACTATGTATCAGGGGGCTTTGAGGAGGAGAAGAAGAAAAAAAAATAGTACGGATCTCATAGAGCTATGTTAAGAGCGAAATGTTACAATGTACAAAAAGTACCTAGTCCTGTATCTGACACATTGTAGGTGGTCAATAAATGTTGACTGCTGTTTATTATATGACAACATTTACTTAGTATTATGCGACAGTATTAATAAAATACTGGGAATAATTAAAATCAGACTATTTTACTCAATAATAAAACAGCATGTTCTTTATCCAACAAAGTACTTAAAAAGAGTATTGAAAACATCTGTTTTGATAATGAACACCGGAAACACCATTGGGTCTCAAAAACCAAGGCATAAAATTTGTTGTCCAAAGTGTTGGCATCAACGGGAGGCAATATCACTTTTGACACACAAAAAAAGGAATTTAGTTTTTAGCTTCTTCCATTATTTTGGTAAGTGTATGACTGGCCTGAATTTATAAAACAGCTTTATTGAGATATAATTCACATAGCATAAAATTCATGCACGTGAAGTGCAGAGGTTAGGGGTTTTTAGTCTATTCACAGAGTTGTGCAATCATCACCACATTCTAATTTTAGAACAATTGCACCACTCAAAAAGCAACCCATCCCCACTAGCAGAGATTCATTTCATTTGGAATCTATAAATTTTTCTACCAGTTTTTGAACGTTTCTGAATCTGAAAGGTTTTTCTCCTTTTCCGACCACACAAGACCATGGCAGTTTCCCAACTTCTTTCCTCTGTCTTCTGCTCTTTTTGTTGCTGCTGTTTCATCCTGCATACCCGAACTTCTCTGGTTAACCCAGCCCCTGCTTTCCCTTTTATCTCATCAAGAGAATTGAAAAGACTGACTTTTCCGTATGAGAATTTGCAATGCTCACAGTTTCATTGCAATTCCCTTGCTCACATTCACCCCCAAGTCCAAGGATTCAGCCTTGTCAAGGTGTGGGAGAGGAAAACCATCCCAACCAAGTCAAACACCACACCCACACATTTGTAACCCAGGCATAACACACATTTATTGGTCAAAACTTTACAAACCAAGAGCTTTTACAAAGCACACAGCAACACATACAATATAGAAAATATAAAAGTTCACGATCCTCTATAAAGATTTTAACAAGTAATAAACTGTTACTCCATAGTTTTGAATGATAGAAAGGAGGAAGCCTCTTACATAAATTTCTCCTATTTTTATTTAGAGAATTAAACTATTTCTTAGAAACACCATGACTAGAAGTCACTACAATGCTGGAGAAATTTCAGTGCAATTTGTGTGTTTTTTTTTTTTAAAAAAAGATTGGCATCTGAGGGGGACCTGCCCCATGGCCGAGCGGTTAAGTTCGCATGCTCTGCTTTGGCGGCCCAGGGTTTCGCCAGTTCGAATCCTGGGCACGGACATGGCACCACTTGTCAGGCCATGCTGAGGAGGCATCCCACATGCCACAACTAGAAGGACCCACAACTAAAAATGCACAATTATGTACCGGGAGGCTTGGGGGAGAAAAAGGAAAAAAAAAAAAAAAAGATTGGCACCTGAGCTAACATCTGTTGCCAATCTTCTTTTTTTTTTCCTCTTCTTCTTCTTCTCCCCAAAACCCCCCAGTACATAGTTGTATATTCTAGTTGTAGGTCCTTCTGGTTGTGCTATGTGGGACACCACCTCAGCATGGCCTGATGAGTAGTGCCATGTCTGTACCCAGGATCCGAACGGGTGAAATCCTGGGCTACCGAAGCAGAGTGCATGAACTTAACCACTTGGCCGTGGGGCCAGCCCCGGAATTTGTGTTTTATACATACCAAGAAAATGAGACAATCATTTGAATTCACTGCATGTGTTGGAGGAACACAGTCAAGTGAGGATGGTAGAGTAAAAGGAAAAGTCATCAGATAAATCTACACCTCCAACGAGATGTCACTATCATGACAGAAAAAGGCCAGGCAGAGACTATGGAGAAAGAGGCAGAAAGGATCTCAGAGACCAGTCACTCCTAACTCTGTTTACATAGGACAGAACTGAACCCGGGTCACCTCACAAGTTACTAGTTTCTGGAAGACCAGAGACTAAAGGATTATTTGAAATGGAAACCTGGAGAGTACAAAAGAGTGGGATAGTTACTTCCTCTGTTTGTCCCAACAGGACTGCACTCCCACACTGGACGGTTTGGACTCCAACCAGAAAGACCTAAGACTCCAAGTTGGTCTGGAAATTGAGTAGGACAGAATTATGCAGCCCTTGGGAATACAAAGAAGGTCAGATTTATCCTTATGCTCAAGAAAGCCTACGATAATTCTTAACAGGAATCTAAGAGCTACAAAAAAAAGCAGCTGACAACCCAGCTGGGTGAGGCTGGAGCCAGAATGGACTCAGGGCTTGGGGCTGTCAATGAGGTGTTAGAAGTTCTATTTCCACCTGTGTCTTAGTAATGGGATTGCTTTGGATTAATGCATTAATGACCACAACACAACTGAGAGGGAAGACCCTTGCAGGGTCCATCACTCATCCTGGGCGTAAGGCACCTGGCCTTATCCTGCTGCTCCAATACAGAAGGCTCTAGTGGCTAGGCTGGTTGTTGAAAACTTGGACTGGGCCCTGAACCCATCACCAAAATAGCTCTTGCAAAAGGGAAAAATCAACAGTGCGGTGCAGCGGTCTCAGAAAAGAAAAATGTTCCCAATCCCAATAATACGGAGCTCGCTTCAGAGCTGTTAAATCCCTTTAAGTGTATTTTTCAGCCTATTCTACTTTTTTGACAGTCCTGTTTTATAGGAGGATTCTTAGGTTTATTAATCAACAATCATGGATCAGCAGGACCTCCTGTTGGATCTATGGCAGAGTAATAGGAAAATGGAGTCAGTTCCAACCCGCATTAAACCTCACTGGGAAGCAACTGTTTCATCTACAGAAGGAATAACTGACAGATGATGAAGACCCTCCTAGCTCTAAAACTTGGCCTCTATGCCACAATCCATCAGACTTCCATTCACCGAGAGACTGCTCAAGGCCCGCCCCATTGGGGCCAGGATCAACACGCACACAACACACAGATCCTGCTGTTGAGGACCTCACCATCCCACGGCTTAACCACGGATTGAGATAAACTTTCTCCTTCTCATATAAGATATTAAGGCACTAGGCTGAAGGCACTTGGGAAGAATTTATTAAAATAACTAAAATATAAGCTATTAGAGAAGTCCTTCTGTTTTAAATATAAAGGACTGCTTCTGTGTTTGCCATCCAAGAGAAACTGGAGCACTAGTTGGTTATTTTGAAGTGGCCGTGTTCTTCTCCTTTAAGAAGACATACATATTGTACTTGAAGCAATTCTACCAGACCCCCAAATAGATATTTTATCACTTAGTGTAAAAAAACACAAATATGACAACTAGCAATCTTGGGCTATCGGGAAAAAACATCCAGTCAACAAATGCCATCAACATTGTCTCTTGTCAGAGGAAAAGACAAGGGAGTGAACGCATCCCAACCTTGTTTTCACGTTTATCCTAAACTTTGGTAATCTGCACCAGTGAGGTAGTTTGGAAGAGATGTGAAGTTAGAAGTATGGACACAGTACCTAGATTCCAACTCCTCTGCTTCCCATGACAGAAATGTACCTCCTACTGAAAGTAGGGATTGTATTTTTAACCCTATGCCTGCAACAAAGGCTGGCCCATCCATTATCTCTGAAGTAGAGACACTTTGATTGTTTCCATGATGGTGGGGAAGGGTTTGCCTAAATCATGCAGCCGCCCTTGCCCTGGTTCCCCTTGGGACAGAGCAAAATGGGCTGGCCTTCGTCAGCCCTGCAGCTGCAACCTTCATGTGAGCCCAGAAGACTTAGCTGGGTATAGACAATTTCAATATTTCCAGCTGCAAGACAAAGGAAATGACTCAGCCGCATCCAGTGTCAGAGAAACAGGAGAAAGAAATGGCCAACTCAAACAGCACAAACGCACGTTTCTCACAGTGACAGGCCCAGTTTCTCTTACAGTGCTCTGGGCTTATTCTTGTTGTTGCAGTTACTGTTTGTTCTTTGCTCTTTCAGTTTGATGTACAATTGTATAAAGAACCTTTAAACTAGAGATCTCTGTCAAACCATACTGGTGAATACAATAAATAGCCCACATTTGTGTTGTAGCAAAAACTGACGACAAAAAATTCATTTGCAATCTGTAGGACTATAAGGAACTTACGTCCATGCTTTGAGTTTACGAAAGGACTTCTGGCATGGCTGGATTAAACCTCTGGAGATCCTATGAAAGGAAGAGATCAACTCCCTAATACGTATCTAAAAATAAGATTTTATGTACGTCAAATTAAAACTGCTGATGTCTAGATTTTTTTCAATGGCAAAATTCTAGATAAATTCATCAGAGCAGAACTCCTCTCGTTTTTAGTGCCTCTGCTTTCTTATACATGGACTTTAACTTCTTACTGGACAACACAGCTGAGGTTGGGTGTTCAAGATGGCTCCCTCACTACCAAGCATGAGACTAAAATTCATACCTTTGTGAAATTGCAACAGACTGTGTCATGGGCTTTTAATAAAATTCTCCAAAGGAAGGAAATTCATGGGCTTTATAATAACTTAAAGGCCTTTGGTTATTGTGGTTATTCAGGTATGACAGCTTTATTCTAAAACACTGACGCCTGATCAGCTGGGGTATAACTTTATTTCAGTGGCGCTCCTTTTACATTGTTTTGGTATTGAGTAATACCAAAAAGGATTTATAGTCAAAGTGTCTGCATCTGTTAAAATACGTTGTGTCCTATTCCCTGCTTGGACAAAAAATGGATCTAATTTCAAGGCCATGGGTCAATAGACTCCTGGATCTTTCAACCACTGTGAAGCCACAGGGATGCTGGCCAAAAACCTCATGCAGAACAATTGAGAAGGTTCGCTTTTTCATGTGTGAAATGCTTTGTTACTCAAGGTACTATCTGCTACCATCTTGTTTAATGTTGCTGAACCCAACCCAGGCTCTGGCCCAGGGCTTAATGTTTAACAATCACAGGTCCGAAGATAGATTATCAATAAATTAGAAGGCAACTCAATGAAGTTGCCCCAAGTACCTAAAGGGGAGGAGACACAGAAGCAATATCTAGCAACGGAGATGACTTGGAAACTAGACATTCTTTTTACTTGACTGACTTACTAATTACTTAACACTTAGTGACTAATTATCAGAAACCTCCTTCTGACTGGCTCCTTACAACCAGCCTACAGGAT
Source organism: Equus caballus (assembly GCF_041296265.1). Classification (NCBI taxonomy): domain Eukaryota; kingdom Metazoa; phylum Chordata; class Mammalia; order Perissodactyla; family Equidae; genus Equus; species Equus caballus. The sequence goes on along the minus strand of NC_091689.1, from coordinate 11,775,309 downwards.
TGTCACTTACTGGCACAGGACAATCAGACAGAGCAAACTATCTGCTTCTGAAAGCGGGTCTTGTCTCATAAGAGGTTTCATCTTATGATACAGCTTAAAAAATTCTTCACCTTACAGCAAAGTTTCATGTTCATCTTTAAATACACTCATTTAAAAAGTGCTCATTTTGTGCCTACTAAGTGCCATGAGCCGACCCAGCCACTAGGGACACACCAGTGAGGAGGAAAAACAAGGCTCCCAGCCCCACGGACCTGCCACTCTGGTTCAGATGACACTCACACAATGTGAGTCAACTGCACTGGAGACATCTCATCAGAGAGCGCCTTTCTTTCCTAGCTCGTCTTACATAAAGAGGCCATTTGGGAAGAAAATTAAAACCATTTCTGTTACCGTGAAAACCTTTTGGAATTTCAATGTCCTAAAACACGTGCTAAAGCAGGTCTTCCAAAAGACTTCCTTGTCTAACAGCAAATGAACCTATTTCTAAGCAAATGACAAGGATGACTGTTTCTTTTTTTTTTTTTTAAGATTTCATTTTTTTCCTTTTTCTCCCCAAAGCCCCCCGGTACATAGTTGTATATTCTTAATTGTGGGTCCTTCTAGTTGTGGCTTGTGGGACGCCGCCTCAGCGTGGCTTGATGAGTGGTGCCATGTCCGCGCCCAGGAGTCAAACCGACGAAACACTGGGAGCCTGCAGCAGAGCACGTGGACTTAACCACTCAACCACGGGGCTGGCCCCAGGATGACTGTTTCTAAGCACGACCAGAAATGAGGAGACCTGCTCTAATCCATGTGGGTTTCCACATAATAGATTCATCCTATTTCAAAACCTGCATAAAAGTTCTGCACTATTGTATAAAAATGCATTGGTTGACATGACCTAAAGGAGCAAATTATCAAAGTCTTAAAAGTAACATGATTTATTAACAAATGGTCTGTTCAAGCAGAAAAGAAAAGAAATGATCTCTTCTAGCTCTGTATGGCAAATTATTTTACACACTGTCTCCTAAATGTTCCAGTTGTGCTAAGCAACATCTGTCATACTTAGTGAAACTGCCACCTTAAATTATTGTGATGTTTAGTTAAAAGGACCTAATTATTCTTCAAAACTGTCATTTTTTTGAGGACATGAATAATTCTAAGCCGTTTCTTAACTTGTAAAATGATTTCAACTTTCTAAACGAGGAAAATTATTAAAAGGCTTATTGTCATTTCCTACCTGATCCTACAGCCACAGACTGTATCTTTATTCACCACAGAGAAACATCAGCATCTGTCACCATAAATAAATCTCTTCAGTTGCAAATTTGATTCCATAGTCAAAGAAAAAAATAAACTTATTTAAAATATTTATTCTCTCACTGGGATGTTTTCTTTTCTTCCTTTATGCCTTCTAAGAGGATAGTTATTTAAAAATGAGAGTTTTGTGCTCCGGAACACCAAACTTCCCTTTATGCTCCTCAAATAATTTCCTTAGCTCCTCCATATAGGTCTTATGCAACTCCTCAATCTGCTCTGGAGTCGGGTGCAGAGTCTGCTGAACAGGAATTGGGCGGCCAACTGCAAAAACAGAGAACACATCATGCATAAGGAACCAAAACCACTCCACCGCCGACTCCTGCCTCGAATGGCCAGCCCTGGAAAGATATGCCAATCAGAAGCCGTCAGGCCGGCTGGCTCCAATCCCTTTTTCATTTTACTGGCTGCCTCCAGTGGTCACACCATCCCCTTTGATAACAAATAAAGAACTTTCCTTCTCAGCAGATGCTGGATTGTCAGGACCCTGGTGGTTTTGACTCTGAGTCAAGTGAACCTCTGTGCTGGCTGCGGCTGTGAGGGAAGAGGACATGGCTTTGTGTGCACGTCACCAGCATTCTCCCTCCCGGACAGCTGACAGCCGGTCCACAGTGCCCTATTGTGACTGCCTGGGAAACCTTCAATCATAAGCTATCAATCCTCTGTTGTTTTTAATGTCATCCTAAACAATTTAAAAAAGATATACCTTTACAGCTAAGAGTCTATACTAGAAAACACATGTAATTACAAATATTCCACTGTCTGTAACAGTGGAAAAGCCTCCAATGAAAAGTCCAAATAGAAAAATTATTAAATAAATCACAGAACATTCATTCAATGGAATCCTAGGCAATTTTTTAAAAAAATGAAATAATATTTTTGTAACTATGTGGTGAGGAATGTTAACTAGACTGGTTGTGGGGATCATTTCACAATATATATGAATATCAAATCGTTATGTTGTACACCTGAAACTGATATAAAGTGATACGTCAATTATACCTCAAAAAAATGAATGTATTTGTGTACACACACACAGACACAGCTATCTAAAAAGTATTAAGTGGGAAAAAAGTTGTAAAATAATACACTATGACCCCATTAATGAAAAAGTATTTACATTTCTAGGTGTATTATAAGCTTTTAGTGTATTACACGTCTGGAAAGACAGACTGATAACCGGTACCTAGCGGGCGGGAGGCAAAGGGCAGGGAACTTTCGCTTTATCTGTATTGTATGCATTTTCTACAATGAGAACGTATTTGAGTTTTACCTGTATAATAAAAAATGAACTAATTAATTTTTTAAAGCCTGGTAACTTATATACATATTTTAAAGAGCGTTTACATCACCAATATTTTACACAATACAGATACACGTGGCTTCGGGGTCCGCTCTCCTGGAGCCTCCGTTATTCACTGCGCCCTCTGTTGGTCCCATGCTGCTACTGATGCCAAGGGCTGAAAATGGACAGGATGTTCAAGGATCCCCTGGGCAGCAAACTGCTTCTGTGTATCACCTTTGATTAGCTTGGGCACGAGGCCAAGCCGGGCCGTAGGTAACAGACTGGAAGTCGGACGGGAGGAGATTCCCTCTGGCCTACCCTAGGTCGCGTCATTCTACATCCACGGCTAGAATGCATGTCAGTAACAAGGTGGTTAGTTAAGAGAAAACCAAGTAAATGTCGTCACAGAGAAAGAAGGAAGGGATAAATGATATCAGTATGGGAGGAGCGGGGGCACAGAGAAGGGAATTGATACACACACATGCACATACAATATAATGTATTATATAATAAGGAGATATATATATATATATATATATAATGTATCTCCAAATGCACACACACATATCCTTACTGCAATATTAATAGTCACAAATTTCTAAGTTTTTAACCAGATACAGCCTCAAGAAGCTCATGTACAGTTTTCTTTGATAGCCTGGATGTCACACTTACATACAGGCATACCTCATTTCACTGTTTGCTTTCTTACGTTTCACAGATACTGCGTTTTTTTACAACACCCTCCACCAGCAAAAAGATTACGACTCACCGAAGGTTCAGATGACAGTTAGCAAGGAAGTATGTTTTACTTAAGGTACGTGCATTATCTTTTTAGACATAATGCTATGGCACATGTAATAGACTACGGTAGAGCGTAAACATAATTTTTATATGCACTGGGAAACCCCAAAATTTGTGTGACTCGCTTTATTGCAATATTCGCTTTATTGCGGTGGTCTGGAACAGAACTTGCAATACCTCCGAGGTACGCCTGCATAGGAGATGTCAGTCCTTTATAATTCAACATAAAGAACTGGACACATAAACATCTCGCTGTCAGTCATGCTTGAAATATGGATTGGGAGAGGCTAACGTGGTGACGGGGCGGAAGTGGAGCTGGTGTAGCACAAACAGCCCCAGGCTAGACCAGATCTGGTGCTAGCTCACCAGCAAGTACACTGAGCTAGTGAGGAACTTCCTGCCTGGCCTTAATTTTCACATGTGTAGGATAAAAGAGTGAAATGATGATCTTGAAGGTTCCTTTCAGCTCTGAATTTTATTGTTTGAGGAAAAAACTGAGAAATCTCCATGCATCTTGAGAATCTTCATTCCAAACTACGAGCAAATTCATGGTTTGATAGAAATAGCTTCTGTTTCTTACTGAAATTATCCCAAGGAGAGAGGTCAAGTGCAACTATTGGGGTGGGAGCGGGGACTTATAAAGAGACACAGTGATCTAAGATTAAATGTGCTGTTCCCAGCTGACTTTAACGAGGACCGGTGAATTCTGAATTATTGAGTCTTATTTCTTATGAGCTATCCTACAGTTAATTTCAATCCTGTTCTTTTCTTGCTAAACAGTTTTTACCATATTTCAGAGAGTTCTTCCAGAGAGCTCAAACATAGCCATATATATTGAATTTATCATCATAAGACTTTTCCCCTTAAAGTGTGAGACAGACGTAATCACCCTTGCCTTTCTTATTTACGTGCAGAGAACTGACCTGCTGAAAGTTCCTAAGTTACACAGAAAAACAGAGGAAATTAAGATTTACACCCAAAACTCCTGCCCCTCCTTACTAAACTAACCCCAAATGGGATTAGAGAGTAAGAAGATTTTCTCAATTGCTTTTTAGGGATAAAGACGGAGATAACAAAACAAAACTTGGCAAATCTGAGGAGAGTCCCTTGTGCCCTAGAAGACCAGAATTCATTCTCGCCACAAAAAGGAGATTTTTACCACTAAGGAGGAGAAAACGATGTTTTCAACATAAGACTAAGTCGCAAACTGCTGGATAACTCTCTCTTTACAACACAAAAGAAAAAACAGCTGCATCAGGCTGCTCTTGGAAATAGAACTCCTTGTCCTCGAAAAATCAGCCCACATCTATTGTGGCAAAGTTAGGAATCACAGCTATTGTGTATGTTTCAGTGCTTTTTATAGCTGGCACGCTCATTTGTTGCATTTTCCAATTCCATCCAAAATTGAAGATTAGTTATGCATTTGCTGTCTCACCCAGCAGTCTTGCTCTGATTTCTATGATGCTGTGTTGTATTTCCCTAAGTTGAAGAAGGAGCAGCTTCATGAGCCACTGCACCTACAGCTGGGGAAGAGTTTGGAAATGGGCATTATTTTCTTCTCCTTGAGGCAAAGAGTAGATCTTTCACAGTAAGAAATCTTTGTTCTATTTTTCTGGAATTGTGAAAATTCCACAGTTGTTTCTCTCTTTAATGGTCTCACGCAGGAACTACTCTTTCTTTAGATGCTATGTAGCTGTACACTAGAGAAAGAACAGGCAGGGGGCTGTGTGGCAGAGTAGGGTTGTGAAGAGGCAAAACGTGGGTGCCCGATGAAACCTGGGTTCAAGTGCAACCTCTGGCTTATGGTGGAGGCTCAAAAGATGGCCAAGGTAAGTGTGTGTCTAAGTATGTATATGTATGCATACGCACACACACATACTCATGAACGCTTACTGAGCATGTAATACGTCATACTGGGCACCATTCTAACCTTTTTAATATTATTATCTCTTTTAATCCTTACTTTACAATTAGAACTTAATTTATGTTCCCTTGCCTTCCTTTCTATTTCAGAGAATCCCTTAGCCTGCTTTTTCCCATCAGGATAGAATAATAACTTGAAATATAATGGACTACTTTTGTCCTCAAGTGCATTCAATGCGATTTTATTTAAATAAAGTACATTCCCTTCCCTTTCTTTTGTTATTAAAAAAAAATTCAAACCTACAGGAAAAATAATGCAATAAACACTTGCATACCCTTCCTCTAGACTCACCAATTTTTAACATTTTGCACACACATACAACATGAACAGCCACGTGCCACATAACATTTTGGTCAAAGACGTACCACGTATACAAGGGTGGTCCCATAAGATCAGCACCATCCAGCCTAGGTGTGTGGTAGGCTATACCATCTAGGTTTGTGTAAGTGCACTCTCTGATGCTTGCATAACAAAATCACCTAAGGACACATTTCTCGGAACACATCCTCATTGTTAGGTGACAAAAGACTGTATACATACGTATTATTGTTTTTATTTTTGTAGAACAATTTGAAAGTAAGTTGTACATGTCAATAATTTGATCGTGTTCCCATCCTTAAATATTTCAGCTTGTATACTAAGAACAAGAACACTGTCCTTTACAACACCACCATTATCATATCCAAGGAATTTAACCTCCACACGATATTATTTTGTACGTAATCCACATTCTCACTTGATCAGTCGTCTCCATGATATCCTTTATAGTTGTCTCCTCCCCAGTCCGTGACAGCTGCTGTATATCTTTGAGCCCTCCCTCCTTTTTGTCTTTTAAGACACTGATATTTTTGATGAGTCCAGCCCAGTCATTTTGTATAATGTCCCACAATCTGCGTTTGTCTGACTATTTCCTCATGATTTGATTCAGATTAACATTTTGCAAGAATACTTACAAAGGAAAATCAAAACACATTTGGTAGCTCTCAACAATCTGGCCAGGAAGGCTTCTGCTCGGTATACCAACCCACACTCACCTGGCACCTGGGGTTTACAGGGACTTTCTCACTGTAATGCCCGGAATAACCCAGAGAGAAGATGGGACGATTATTATAGTCTTCTCTGTAAATTGTAAAATCTGAGGCTCAGAGAAGATAAATGAAACATTCAAAATCACCCCAAGCCAGACCTCAAATCTACACCACTTCCTTTGGTACCTTTGGCTGATGCAGAATAAATACGTTCTTAATGTCCATATTGATTTCTGCATACAGCTGGTACCTGAGCATAGGCCGTAGCCATCGTGTTGGGCCTACAGATGGAAAGAACCAATTTCTTAATGGCACTGTTTATATTTTTTCAGTGTTGCCGTAAGAATCAAACTGAAATAAACACTTCTATCACATCCATAATCAGAAGACAGGCTCATGAGTTAACTGAAAGTCCGTGGAAGTCTGGAGGCTAGAAAAGATGGGGTTGGAGCCCTTGCTGTGTCACATGCAAACACAGCTGAGGAGCATGTCCAGGTAGCCGAAATTCAAATAATCTAACACCAAGGGGGAGAGAGAGTTCTTCTCTATGACGAATGCTAACTAATTAATACAGAAGGGATGCTAGAGTTAGAAAATCATCAGTTTGCGGCCACGACTGTAATAATTGATTCAGGCAAGAATTATCAATGGAAATTAAAACCATCAAGTAAAGTTGGATGGAGAATAGGATAATCACAGTCTCTATGTAACACTACCACCAGGTTGCTTGTTAATAAAGAAGGGGAGAAAATCTTTAGGTTTACATAAGATAAATCTATAAATTTATCTTTACAGTAGAGAAACCCAGCAAACACGTTACCCAAATGATCAAAGTTTAATATCACCAACATAAGACAACTGACATCAAGTGTCTCCTGATGTGACGTACCGAGGAGGACGCAATGCCATTTCTGTGGGATTCTTGTCAAATATGCATAACCGGAATATAAGCATGATGAAACACACCAACCCAAGTTGAAGAACATTGTACAAAACAAGTGAGCTCTACTCTTCAAAACTGCTCACGCCTTAAAGATAAAAAAAAAGTTGAAAAACCATTCCTGTTTAAAGTAGGCAAAAGAGATGTGAAAATTAAAAGTAACGTATGATCCTGCTTAGGGAAATAATATCCCCCCTAAAAAATCACAGCTCACAACGAAATTATTGTGGCGATTGGTAAAATTTGAATAGACTGTACACTAGTTAATAGTACTTTATCAATATTCCACTTCTTGAATTATACTCACAGTTGGAAGAGAATAATCTTGTCCGTAGGAGATACAGAAACGTAACAGGAGCAAAGGGTCATGATGTCTGTACTGACTCAAACAGCTCAGTGATAAGAATAGTAGAAAGTGTATTTATTATACCATTAGAGAGAGAGAAACTAGGAAAATGTTAACAACTGGTGAGTCCAGGAGAAAAAAAGCACACAGGAGTTCATCTTACTACTCATGAAACTTTTCTAAGATTTGACTTCTTCAACATAAAATTTTAAAAATTAAAATCAACACATACTCTGATATATGAAATATCCTCTTTTAAATAACAAGTGTCCCTTGTATCTTGCTTTCTTGTCCAAACAATTTCCAGTCACACCACCCGTAACGGCTCGACTATTAGAACTGAATATTAATTGATCTTAAAAATTTTAATGTGTACTTGTTTGAGTTTTGAAAACTTAAGACTTGCAACCAGACAGGCCTAACTAAAGACTAATTTGTTCATTCACAAGCGTGTCTTGAGTTCCTGCTCTGTGAGAATTATAAGGGAAAACCCCTCCTGGAACTCTGTAATGCAATGTTCTTCTGAGGAACTGTGATTCTTTATTATACATTGTTCTTTTTTTTTTTTTTGAGGAAGATGAGACCTGAGCTACCATCCGCTGCCAATCCTTCTCTTTTTTTCTGAGAAAGACTGGCCCTGAGCTAACATCCGTGCCCATCTTCCTCTACTTTATCTGTGGGACACCTGCCACAGCATGGTTTGCCAAGCGGTGCCATGTCCACACCCGGGATCCGAACTGGTGAACCCTGGGCTGCCGAAGCAGAACGTGCGCACTTAACCGCTGTGCCACGGAGCCGGCCCCAACACACATTGTTCTTAAAGTCTAAACTTATCCTCATTTTCTCTCCTGGTTGTCAGGATGCATGTGCTATTTAAATCAGTTTCTCTCCATTATTATATAATGAAACACAACATATGTGAACATTTTACTATTGCGCTTTGACAAAGTGATAATAACATTCATAAAATATGTAAACTACACACCATTTGTGAAATGTGGAAAGAAAATAGATGGTAGATTCTTTATAAATTACGTCCATTGAAAATGACCCTCAGCAAAGAGGAAAGAGGGTTTTGATGGAGGATGCAGAGAAACCTGATGGTTTAGCAAGGTTTTGTGTGAGAAATATGCAGAAGGGGTAACTCTGGCCTGACAATGGCACTTTGAATTTAGTGAGAACACATTTTTAAAGGGATTTAATTAACAGGCCATTAACAGACAAAAGCACTACAGTGTTAGAAAGAATCACATACACTGAAATGAACACTCTGGTTGAAGTTGCTGATGAAGTGGGGTCCAAAAGACGTGTGTGGAAACTACAGGACGGAGAATCTGAGCATCTCTGGACCCCTGTGAGTGAGAAGATTATAGATGAAGTGATGATTTAGGATGAATTCAACTAATATTTAGTGAGTTCTTGTGATGCAAGGGAGAGTTAACAACCTCTGAATTAAGTAGCAGGGGGAACAGAGGAGCGACAAAATACCTTGCCACTCTGGATGCTGCCTGAATTCTGCCTGGGGTGTGTCAGGGAGTCAACAAAGAAACAACTCTGGGTTTGAAGGGCATCGATTTAAAATGGAAACGAACATAGTAACTTAGATCACTGTTTCATTATCATATGGTTTCATTATCTGTTGTATTTGATTGATACACAGCTTTGCTTTTGTTTATGGAATTATAAATATCCTATCGCTGACTTGCATTTATTTCAAGTAAATAAGTCTTTAAATATACATCGCCTGAGGGTCTGGTTCACACACAGCAGGCTGCTCTCAATCATCTGACTCCCACTCAACCACCATAAGATCTTGGCAGCTGAGTCTTTATGAAATGTTCATATTCTTAGCTTGGGTTTCAAAAGGCTTCAGATGATAGCAGGATACTGAGGATGCTAGAGACTAGAAAGGGTGTTTCTCATGTAATCATTGGAGGGGTAAGTGGAGGGATGGACTGAAGCAACTCTCCCTTTTTCTGAATCTTTAAGGGAAGTGCATTGAACAGGCACGAATGAAAACCGGGGCTGTAGTTTTCTGGTCTTTACAATGAATTCAGATTCGGTCACTTTCATTTGACCCTTGACCAATTAATTACTTGTCAGTAGAGGTGTAATCAGGCTAGATGAAATGACAAACCACTTGACTCAAAAAAATAAAGTTTAACCCAACCAAGCGATAACTGTTATCATTTAACTCAACAAAATACACTTGCTTTCAATATCTACAACTTATTTCATGGTGCATATGAGTTCCACCTAATTAAACTTTTAGTTCCTCAGCTTTCCTGAATCCCCCAAAATACCACCCACAGTACCTTGCACAGAAGGGATCAAAAATGACTAATTAATATTATCCCACAAAACGTAACCAGCTTATCTCACCAAACACTTAAACTTATCTCAGTGTTCCTATTACACTAACTAATCAACAGCCTGTTAACATTCCATGTGAGTTAAATATGGTATTTAAAAATAATGTCATGTGATTGCACGTAAAATGCGAAGCTCTTATAAACTGACAAGAGTAAAATCTCATTCTAATGAAACGGATCTCAAAAACTTTTTAATTTCATTTAATGGCGCCCCACAGTGAAAGGTACTTCCAGTTTCATATCAAGTATACAGTTTTGATTAATTCTGCTAAGCACCTGACTCAGCACTTTCTCCTTTTCAGCTCTCCATCCCTTTTTGGCCTTGAGGAGCTAGTTATTTTACTCTTCAGTCCTTTTATCAATATGGTCTGTCACCCTCCTCCCTTATCTCAATTCCCCCAAACATGCAACTTCTAAAAATAAAATCAGCCTATATTAGAATACATACAAATATAGCTAGTCGTCAAAAGAAAAAATGCTTTTGCTCTAGAAACTGATGTCGATGTGAGTTAAACATGATAAAGACACCTGTTCTAGAGAAATCTGCATATATTAATAGACTCTGATGTAGCTTGGTCATCAAAGAATCACTATGTTATAATCTGCTAAGACAGAGAAACCGATTCATCCTAGAGTATTATTTAGAAACTTTATTTCTAAAGCTGGATTCTACCTGTCGTTCAATAGCAGTATTCTTGAAAGTCATCAATTCCCATTCAAATGGAAAATACAGTCATTTCATAAATAAAACGCATCCTATAAATGCAGCTCAAATAACATCTCTAGGATTATTATTTTACAAACTTCTTACTCGAAGCCACTCCCTCGCATTAGCGCCACAATCAATAACAATAAACATTGCTCAAAGCTGAATAATACCTTTACTCATTTTAACAAGCTTTTAGTCTCCAATGTACATACCAACAGTGTGGATAGGCTTCCTATAAGGCACTATGCCAAAACTGTACTGAAAAATCCCTCTGGCGTGGAACAATGGTAGAGCAAACCCCATGATCTTCTGTAGTTTCTCCTGCACAGTTCGAAGCCATGAGCCTTCAGGGTTGCTAACTTGCTTAAATAGTTCATTTTCACCAAAAGAAAACACAGGGACTAAAGAGGCACTGCAAATAACCAAGGGGAAGAATAAGAAGTTTTAATGAAAAGGACTGAAATACCTTATCCTGTCCAGCTGACTTGTGTAACAGATTCCTAACAATTCTTTAATATTCTAGTCTCCCTATACCCCGCTACCTTTCTGCTCCGTCCATTGAAACTGACTCACACTTGACATCTTCGGGAGAGGTCCTTAGCAGCCTAGGAATTTGTAGAATTCTATTCTACAGAAAATGAAGGCTCCAGGGAGCTTCTTTTTCACCTACAGTTTTGGCCATAGTTCATTCATTCATTTGGCTGGAAGTTTACACTGTGCCTATAAAATTTTGTACGTCTTTTTGTTTGCTTTGCTTTGCTTATAAAGACATAGTTTACTTGCTGGAAGCTAGGGCACTGAGCTGCCTCAGTGGGAGGGTCATATTCCATTCTCCGTGAACATCTGCTTCTGCTTTTTGGTAAGGTTGATTAGGGAGAGGTCTATGTTCGAGGGCTAGAAAAATTACTTTACTTCTTCGTGTTCATTGAATAATGACTTAACTTTTCAGACCCAGTTACCTGAAATGAGAAGCCACTTACCCATGGGTCAAAGCCAGCTTAACAAATCCTTTCCGCTGGCGGATGAACAGAGTGAATTTTCCAGGATGAGCATCCAGCGATTCTTTGGCGCCCCCAAGGATAATCACTGAAATGTTCCCACCTCCCTCCTTGCTCAGCACGTGGGACACACTTCTCTTAGAAACTGAGACTGCCCCTTCGTGAATAAAACAAAAGGTGTAACTAATTATCCTTTTTAAAAAATTAAAACATTTTTATAATATTCTACGGCATCCGTGAACATTTAACAAAATTTCCTACATTGCTTACATTTGGAGCACCTTGCAGGTTTCAAATTTCGTCATAGCCAAATCTTTGGCAATGTATTCCATTAATAAGATCTGACATTTTGGCAGGTGATGGGTTAGATCTTTAAAATGTCACTTGATCCTTACCAGGTCTGCCACTTGTCTGGGTAGGTTGTATACTGCTCAACTCTACAGACTTCATTTATAGTGCATCCTAAGTAAAAGATGCCCCTGGAGTTGTTCAGTGCACAACCTGCATAGCTGTTCATGGTGGCCTTAATCATTATCCTGGCAAATCCTTGCTCAAAACTACAAAGTATATCCTCTAGGAGGTTGCACTGGATCTTCTGAACCCAAAACGGCCTGTTTTCAAATATTCTATATGGCTTCTTGCTTCCCAAATGTGGATTTATAATGTAAATGGTTTAAAAAATTCAGACATTTGAGAAACAACCTGGGATCACTTGCCAGATCTCTACGTGGTTCCAAAATGTCTAGTCTGATTTTGGTAAATTGTTTCTTAAAATAGTTACATAATTGTTCAGTCTTTGTAAAAGGCTTTTGCACATGAAAATAACTGTAAAGACTCCTTTTCAGGTTTTAAATACCTATCTACTCTTGGAGGGACATACTAGGAACTCTTGGAGGAAATGAAAACACACACCCCCTCACGACGCATATTTCAGAGACAATCGCTTTTAAATGTCTTACTGTTTCCTTCCATTCTTGGTTTGATCTATTTTTTCAGTCATAAAAGAATGTGCTAGAAAGGCCTTAAAAAGTCACAGCATACCTCATCTCTTAAAGGAAAATTATATGCTCATTTTACTGTGGGTTCCTATTACCAGGGGAATATAAAATTGAGACAGGATGCTGAATGACCACCCACTCTCTTAAGAGAAGAGGTAGAGGGCAGTGGGGAAGAGGACAGACAACCTGAGCCTTGATGGGTCTCAACTTCCACTGAGTTCAAGGTGTAGCCATTCCCCTCTGCGTGCCCTGAGTGAGGCCTGGCGCCATTACTTCCACTGGAAAGAGGGCCTCTTGGATTTCCAGACCCCTGCCTCTCCTCTGGCCACGTTCCAGCTTCCTCTCTAGGCTCCCTTTCTTCAGGCCATCCTTAAGTGCTGCTGTGACGTAAGGTTCTAATAAGAACTGCATGTTTGTATCCTCCAAAATTCACATGTTGAAACTCTAACCCCCAGTAGGATGGTATTAGGGAGTAGAGCCTTTGGGAGGTAATTAGGTCTTGAGAATGAAGCCCCCAAGATGGGACTAGCATTCTTAGAAGAAGAGAAAGAGAGCTAGGGTTCTCTCTCTCTCCAGCATGTGAAGGTACAACAAGAAGATGGCCGTCTGCAAACCAAGAAGTTGGCCATCACCAGACACCAGCTCCGCCAGTGCCCTGATCTTGGACTTCTAGCCTCCAGAACTGCGAGAAATAAATTTCTTTTGTTTAAGCAACCCAGTCTACGGTATTCTGTTAGAGCAGCCCGAACTGACTAACACAGGCTCCTTCATTGACTCTAATATCGTCTAATCTTATCTACACACTTGGACTCAACTACCTCTTAGGTGTGCTGAGTTCTCCCAAATCCATCTCCTGGGAGATCTTCCTCCTGAGGCTCTGGGCCTACATCTTCAATCGCCCAACGAACATCTCTACCTCAACAGCTCCAAGACACCTCAAACTCCATACTTCCAAATCCAATGCATTACCTTCTTCCTCAAAGTTGTTCCTCTTCCAACATCACCTACCAAGGTGAATGGGACCATCAGCTATCCAGTCACTCAAGACAGAAGCCAAGTCTCATTTGCATTCCCCTCTCCTTAGCCACCACGTTGACTCATCACTCACTTGTTTATTCAAAAGCACTTATTGAGAACCTGCTACAGGCAAGATGCTGTGCTAGACTCTGACGATATGATGATAATACACAGTGGCTGCCTTCATGAGGCTGAATCAATCACTAAGTCTTGTTGACTCTATCAACTACGTTCCATATCAATCCCCTCTTCAGTATTTCCACCATCAGTCACTGTGCTAGTCTGGCCCTTATCCCTCTCGCTTGATCACTGCAATAGGTCCCTTCCATCATCACAGTCTTCAGGCTCACCTCACTCCAACCTATTTCTAAACTGCTGCCTGAATGATCTTTCTAACACACAAAATCCATTCAGGTTCCTCCTCACTGCCTCACAAGTACCCCATGGCTTACCTATGAGATAAAAAGTAAAGTATATATCAGGCTATTATGATCTGATCTCTGCTATGCACATGGCCTTAATGGGTGGACAGAAGGGAGCATGAGCCTTGAAACAGAGTCTGCTCAGTATAGATTCACCAAAATGGGCCAAGAGGAATGGTTTGGAGTTGGGACTTATGGCCACAGAAATCTAGCAGGTGAGAGCAAAGCAGACACCTGTCAGCAAAGGTGAAACCCTATTGGGTCCTTACTACATGAGGTCTGAGCACATGTCTGGCTGTCTTTCATACCCAGAGAGGCAGCCACCATGCAGTCACAGAGTAGAAGGGCAGCCTTGGGCCAGGGGCTGTCCTAGGAAGCTGGTTCTGGAAGGATTGAGAACTCTCTAAACTTAAGAGACAAGGATAGCTCAAACCTCCACTGGCTATAAGTTTGGATATTTATATTTAGTTTTTAGGAAAAGATCTCATGATGTCATTACCAGTGATGGCAGACAGGTTTCAACTTAAATGCCAACTCTAGTAAATGGCAGTGGCTGTGGGGGTACCATAGGGAGAAAGACTCTAAGGTTGATTATCTCTCTCTGACATAGCCATGGAGATGGGTGTACCTACATCTCTTGTGCCATGAATTTGCCACATCTGCTCTCAATTACACTATTCAAATTCACCTGTGGCTACACCTTGATCAGCAAACAGTATACTGTAAATATATTTCTATGAGGTTTTTTTTTTTTTTGTCTCCCTTTAATTTTCTTCCTTTTATAAAACTCTAACCCAATGTCTGCAAAACAAGGAAGGGAAGGATTCTTCTCCTCTTTGGTAGTTCCCCAAACTTCTCTTCTTCTCTTAGTGGGCCCCCTAGAGGCCACATGCAGTGACAGCCCAGACTGGACGAAGCACCCAGGGCTTTCTGGGTAAAGGTTCATAAACAGAACCCGAAAACCCAGCCACAGATGCTGGTCTTTTGATGTTTAGTGATTTCCTACCAGGTATATGATGACAACCGAGGCTTGAGAAATTAACAGGCAGTAATGAAAACCTGGAAGACCACAGAGAACTCTATTTCTGTATATGCCACTTACTGATTGTGAAATTAGAATTTTTCAGAAAGAGACAATCTACTTTTCTTTATCTCCAAGAATGCAAAGACAACAACAATTAACCTACACAACGATCATAAACATACGGCACTTTATAAGTTATTATAGTTCATGGTTAGTCACTAAGTTGGTCAAGCTGGAAAACCAAACAAATTGAGCCTCTTAAGTTGAAGTGAGAGCTATTAACACAAGCTTCTGTACACATTCATATGGTATCTTTACAGCATTTCAGCTGAATTTCATTCTCAGAATTGGTAGAATTATGGGTTCACTAACCAAAGAGTCTCCCACCAGTTCAGAGTAGCAGAGTAGAATAGAGTCTTATTTCTCAGCCAAGTTATGTTTCATCAAGGAAGAAAAAGATAGCAGATCGAGTATGATTAGTTTATATGCTGCCATTACTTTAAGACACATTGGAGGACATTTTCCATCTCTAATATTCATAAACGCATGCAAAACACCTCTCCAGAGGTGCAATTTATACTCATTTGATCCATGATTCTCTCTTCCACTTCTGGATACAGAAAATACATTCACCGATTCACTCTTTCATTAAATGCACAACTATCGAACATTCCTGTATTCCAGGGACTACGCTAGACACTTAGAGTGGAACAGAAAAAAAGACACAGTGTGAGCCTTCCGGGAACTTAGGGTGCAAAAGAGCAGATGGAGTGGAGTAACAGATGGGGATAAAGACAAAAGGTTTTACTCTAAGAAACTGTAAATCCCACTGGGTTTGGGAGGGAACATTCTGTGTGGTCCTGCCACCCTAGAACGTTGTAGAAATAGTGATCTGCCTTCACTTACCAAAGCTCAGCACATATTCTCGGAAGAAAGGACACCAGAACCAAAACGGGAGCAAGTGAACATATGCAGTACAGCCGGGAAACAGCTCCTTGAAGTCTGAATAATTGGTACAAAAGTTTCCAAAGGCTCCAGCAACAAGCACTCCATGGGGGTGAAACCCGAATATGTAGTTGTGACTTGGATTCAAATCCCAAGTTTTGAGGACCTACAGCACATTTATATTGAGATACAGAAGAAAATGTTCCCTCATCAATTTCCAATAAGAAACCAAAGGACCCGTGATTAGTTCTTATATCAAGAGGAAATGGAGAATATGATTTGTCTTAGTTCCCTGTGTTAGAACTGTTCCCAAATTATTTCCTGAGTCCAGGAAATAGCTTTCACATAGCCTTCTAAATTATGTCAATTTAGCTTAGAGTCCATTGAGTAACGTGGGCTGAATTGCAGGCTTTCTCCCTCTAAAAAGGGAAAAGTTTGAACTATATGTGATGAAAAATTTTCATTCATCTAAAACTCAAAATAATACTATATAAAACAATTCTACTCACGTGAATCGGAAAATAGTCCTTAAAGTACCTCCAAACGGTCCAGTTTCTGACCCAGTTGGATCTCCTGCCTCCTTGCTCTGGGGTACGCCGGTCAAAGTACAACCACGTCAAATAAGGAATGTAGAGGAACCAATAGTTACGTATGATCAGTATCACGAAGATTCCAGTGCACACCTGTGCTGTAAGAAAGGGAAGAACCTCAGGAATCAGGGTCAGTTAGCACCTGCTCGTGTGCTGCACGATCACTGACCCATGGTAGGGAGATTTAATCCATATAAAGTGTGTTAAACTGACCCTCAGTTCAAGCGAGCTGATAGAACAAGCGACGGTATAGGATTATTTAACATTTATTGGATGTTTACCATATGCCAAGCATTGTACTGTGTACTCTACCAAAATATTTTTATTTAATCCTCATGCAAAGCAGACACAGTCCTTTTAATATCCTTTTTATACAACAGACAATGGAGGCTCAGAGAGATTAAGTGAATTGCCCAAGCCACACAGAATGGAAATGGTTTATCTGTCTAAATTCAAAGTCCACTCTTAGCCACAGCCCTCCCTGACGTGACACATGGAGGGACCAGCCCTGACAGGAGGGATGCAGAGGAATTCCTACCACAGGTATTCCCCTTGACTGAGCAGCCCACATAGAAAGTGCATCCCAGTGACAAACTTCATTTTCAGGAACTCTATTGCCAGACATAGAAATGGCACAGGAGCGACCTTCAACATCTCAGCTCACGTCACTTCCTGCAACATTTCATAACGACAGAGCAATCCTGATTGTTCATGCACCTCGTGAAATACCTTCAAACTATATGACGCAAGAACTGATAAAACTTGACCTGGGGACTAGTGACCAGAATGTTTGTCTTAAGGCAATACATTAAGATAAGCTAGATATTTTCTTTTCATATCTGTGCTATGTATTATAGTAAAAAATACCTATAAAAGGAGAACTACAACCAAGGGGGGAGCATGAAGACATAAAGCCTGGCACACAGTAGTGTTCAATAAGTGCCAGCTATTACTATCACTTTACAGAGCGCCCCTGCCCCTTTCTCTTCCACTCTGGGCTGCGACCTCTAATCCAGTGCTGACTTCAACCTCCAAAACTCCTACCCACTCCCTATCCACCTCGTGAAAAAGAGCTTTGTCGACAAATGATCCGTCATGATACCTGAGCAATAGCACCTGGATCTATCATTGTTTTATAGATATATATATACTTTTGCCAAAAATAGAACACGTATTTATATTTCTGGAAATACATAACTCGATGTGTTTCCCAGTATAGATTTAACCCCAGTATAGAACTGAACAGCATCAGAGGACTGACTTGCTCTCTCCAGAGTGGGTTAAAGGTTAAAGAGTGCATGAAAGGTTAAGGAAGCATGGGCTCTCCACCCCGCTGTGGGGTTTTGTTGCATTCTAGAACTGCCAACAAAGTTCCCAGGAGTCCAAAAGACTGTCCTCTGCCCTTGTTCCTACCAGGATCATTCTCTTTCGCTTCATCCGCTTCCTTCTACCCAGGTCTGAGTGCTGACAATTTACCAGTGTTAGTTAATTTTCTGTTTATTTCACTAAAATGTGCAAAGAAATTTACAAGAAACTTAGGTAGGTCTCCTTATTCTCTGCTCCAAGCTAGATCAGGTAAGCCATGATGGAGCAGGAAAGGGAGAGAATAGGTACTGAGCAGTGACCATCTTCCATAGCCAATCTCTTTTACTCCTCACAACCCTCAAGGTACACATGACTGTCCCCATTTTCCATCTTGGAAGAAATATAGGAGATAGAGGAACAAGTTAATACCACAAAGAAGCAATCAGATAAATCCAGAAGGTGAGGCATCTTGCAGGACAGAGAACGTGCTTCTTCAAGGCTTTGTAGACAAGAAAACAAATGGGGGACACTGTTCTGAATTAAAAGACACATAAAAACTAAATGTACCTCGAGGGTCTTGTTTGGATCCCGGTTCCAAGAAACCAACAATAAAAGTCTACTTTTGCCATAATTTAGGAAATCTGAGAATGAACTGGTTTAGGTGTTTTTAAGCACTATTGTTAATTATGCTACATGTGACAATGGTAGTATGATTATGTAAAAAATACTTAATGTACACATGCATACTAAAGAATTCAGGATTAAAATATCATAATGTGATTTGTTTTAAAATACTTTTACAAAATAACAGATAAAACTAATATGGCAAATTGTTTATTATAAAGCCAGGTAATGAGTATATGGGAGTTCATATCCTTCTCTCTAATTTCCATATGTTTAAAATTTTTCATAATAAAATTTCCAAAATACATAATATAAAACAATATGCTCATGTAACACAAATGTCAAATGCACGCAATATAAGCATTTAAATGAATTGCCTGTCGAGCCACTGTAGTTTGATTCAAATTAGGAATCAAGGGTCATGGCCAAGTCACTAGTCCACTCTCACACTGGACACCCTTGGCTCCACCACTGCCTTTGAGCCATGTGACCTTGAGCAATCTACGTCACCTCTGACTTCTCTCATCTGCAAAATGAGTTCAGGGGTAGCCCCTACCTCACAGGGTTAATATGAGTAGAGACACGTGGGGTAGCTGGCTTTCCTTCTGGGGGACCCAGTGGAGGCTGTCATTCAATCCATACCTTCCATGGACCACGCACATGCTGGGTGCTCCCTCACCAAGCTTGTGTGCTAGGAATGCAATGCAGATCTTTCTCGACTAACCCCTGACATACATGAATACAAGCAATGACAAGCGCCATGTAAACAAAAAGGACAGTGGGCCATCAGAGGTGTGCCGATTGATCAGCAAGGTCAGGGTCCAAGTTCAAGCCACTAACGCGGGCAGCACAGTGGTTAAAACAGGGACTCTTGGGTAGAATTCCTGGGCTTACATCCAGCTCCTCTACCTCCTACTAGCCGTGTGACCTTGAAGAATTTACTTCATCTCGTGGGTCCCTCATCTGTCCACTGGGTGCAGGAATGAACAATCCTGACCTCACAGGGTGGTTGTGAAGATTACAAGGTTATTAGCGTCTGGTGCTTAGAAGAGTACCTGGCACACAGTCCCCCACAAGTGTATCTGTTATGATCTCGATGGCCCTTTGGTCCAGAGCAAAAGGCAGTGTAACGTCATCAACCCTGTCTCACAGTTCGGTCTGTGAGCACTTAATGAGTTAACGTTTCAAATTTCCCTTTTCAGGAAACCCCAGCTGCACAGTAGAGTCGCTGGGAGCCTCTGTTTAGAAAATCAATCAATCAATAATCCTGATGCAGGGCTCAGTTTTGTAACAAATGAAATAGAAATTCTAGAGACAGAGCCTGGGCATCAGATTTTTTAGGAGCTCCTCCAGTGATTCTATCTAATGTGCAGCCAACGTTGAGAACCACTGATCTAGGCATTCGAAATCTAAAACCGGGGGCCAGCTGAGTGATTAAGTTCGTGTGCTCTGATTTGGTGGCCTGGGTTTGGCCAGTTCGGATCTTGGGTGCAGACCTACACATTGCTCATCAAGCCATGCTGTGGTAGCATCCCACATAGAAGAACTAGAATGACTTACAACTAGGATATACAACTGTGTACTGGGGCTTTCGGGAGGAAAAAAAAGAAAGAGGCAGATTAGCAACAGATGTTGGCTTACTACCAATCTTCCTCACCAAAAAAGCAAAAAAAAGCATACCTTAAAAGAAAAAGTAAAACCATTTCAAAAGTGCCAACGTCTAAAGTGCAATGAGTTTATTACTGTTATTATTATTGCAGCCTCATCAGTGCACAACCCATGATCTTACAGCACACAGATGATTTTAGCCTTCAGAGGAGTTTAAGTTCCCACTAATTTCTCTCTCCTCTCATACCATCCTCCATTTACTCCAAGAGCAGAACAAACATCCAGAAGAAAAAAAAAGCGCTCAGGCAAGCCCCCAGGCCCACCTAGTGACCGCCTCAGGTACGTTTCTCCACGGTCTTAATTTGGGAACCCGCCAGAACACACCCTTGGTTCGAATTATTTAGACAGAGGCCACTCAACCCAACGTTTGGTGCAGTCTTCTGTGCTGCAAGGTACCTTTCTGGCTCTGCAAGACCTTCAACCTGGAAAAGCTAACAGCTGCGTGTCATGAGGGTGGGGAGAGGAAGGAATCAGCTTTTAAATGCTTGGGAATTGTTTTTCCATTTATGAGTTGCCAATTCAAGAAACGAGTTTCCCACATTTTGAGGGGGATAAAGTGCAAAGTTCTCCAGCTCGATGGGGTGGTGGTTACATTTGCCAAAACTTACAATCTGTGCCTTTTATTGTAGGGAGGGTACACCTCAATTAAAAAAAAATAGCACAGGGGAAAATAAAGTTGGCAAATTGTCGTTGGCTACGAGGTTCATGTAGGGAGAGCAGCCAAAGAGGAGAGTGCCAAGAACGCTCTCTTGGACCTGCCAGCTCTGGCTTACAAGGGAAGAAGGGCTGGAGGCTCTAAGCGCGTCCTTGGACAAGGACTATCCGGGAGCAGGGAGAAGGAGCCCCCTGCCCCGTGCTGTTCTGCCTGGATCTTGCTCAGCCAGGGGCGCGCGAGGTCCTTACCGAGCAGCAGGAAGGTGAGCACCCACTGCAGCACCGCCGCCGTCTGCAGCCGCCGCGCCAGCGGGATGTTGAGCGGCGCGAATTCGATCTTCATGTCTCCGTTCGGGCGAGGATCGCGCCGACCTGGGGCCGCCTGGAACCTCGCTGCGCCGCAACGCCGGCTACGGGGACCAGGAGGAGGTGGCGGCCCGGGAGTGGGCGGGGACTGAAGTACGCCTTGGGTGGGAGGGCCCGCCCGGGCGGAGGTTGGGGCTGCCAATCACGCGCGCCTGGTCCCGAGCGCCTGGGGCGCGTTCGCTGGCGAGAGCGCGCCGCGTTGGGCACAAGGGACAGCGAGAGGGGTCAGCTGGTGGCTCAGCAGCGTGGGCTCCTGCCGCCCTGCCCAGGACCTGGGGTCTCCACTGGGATCTGACCCTTCTTTAGCGGATCGATCATCGTGCGTGCGCTCGGCTTCAGCATCCGCCCTTAAACCCACCCCTTCTTCCGAACTCTCTGCAGCTGGGGAAGGGTTAGTCCCAGGAATCGCCTGGAGGGAGGCGCGGGACTCAGCTTCTCTGGGAGCAGGGTACTCATCGGCTCGTTGGTCTGTGCCCGCCACACCACCCCCAAAATCTGGGGCGGGGGAGATTGACCTCCTCACTCTTGTGTCCTCACATCCCTACACGTGTCCCGGGAACCTTTCATTTATTCATTCATTCAACAGACGTTTATTGAGTACCTGCCACGTGCCGGAAACCCAGCCTGGGCACAGGGAATACGGTCAGTGATCAAGTCCTTCATGGATTCTGCTCTCAGAGAGTATAAATGATGGGGCGGGGGAGACAGACATAAGCAAAATAAGCACACGGTTGTGTGTATAATTGCAAAGTGAAACCTTACTATGAATGACTGGGAGAAGGTTCTAGGACTTAAACTGTAGGGTCAAGGAAGTCTCGGAAGAAGAGCCCTTGACCTGAGCTATAACAATGAATCTGGTTAACTGAGGGAGTCACCCAGGCAAAAGGAAGCACATATACAAAGGTCCTGTGGCTGAAACTCAAATAAGACCAGTATCCTGGCAGGTCAGAACAAGGAGGAGATTGGGGTGAGAGGAGGTGAAAATGGTGGCCAAGGGGCCAGCCTGGTGGCCCAGTGGTTAAGTATGCACGTTCTGCTTCAGTGGCCCAGGGTTGGCCGGTTTGGATCCTGGATGTGCACCTGTGCACTCCTTGGCAAGCCATGCTGTGGTAGGCATCCCACACATACAGCAGAGGAAGATGGGCACTAATGTTAGCTCAGGGCTAGTCTTCCTCAGCAAAAGGAGGAGGATTGGCAGCAGATGTTAGGTCAGGCCTAATCTCCCTCAAAAAAAAAAAATAATAATAATAATAATGGCCAAGGGCCAGATCCTTGCAGGCCATTTAGGGGTTCAAGTTAAGGGTTCAATTTGTGTAGGGTTCAAGTCTTTACCCTAAGACTTGCCACTGAAGGGTTTCAATTATGATGTGTTAAATAGATGGATGGATTCTAAATAGTGCCTAATCCTTGTGAGCACCCATTATATTTTCCCTATAAATATTCCTTGCTGTAGAGTTGAACAACTCTAAGTGGCATGTGGCTGTCAAGTCATTGCTGGAAGGATTTGAAATAGGGAAAAACAACAGAGTGGACTCCCTACCACCTACCGTGCCCCTATTTCCTTCAATGTTTTAATAGAAAGTTGGATAAAAATGAATCCTGAGACTGGGTAGTTTAGGGAGTTATTTGTGACTTTTTGTATGCAAAAATTTGGGGGTTTTTTTCCCTAGTTGAGGAGTCAGTTTCATCTTCCCTTTTAGATTTCTTCCCTGAACTTTGCCTCAGTTCTAGGTGGGAACACTGAATATACACCATGTAAGATATTTTGCAATACCCTTCACAAGCCTGAGGCATCCTACAGCAAACCCGTCAAATAAAATTAGTTCCAGTTTTATGGTTAAGGAAGTCCAGGCTGAAAGTCACACAGCTGGCAGAATAGAGAAGACTCAAATACAGTTTTGTCTAAAACCTAGAGAGGAGAGTCATCCTTTCATCAGTTGAATCTAACATGGAACACAGATTTATCGACATCTGCTTTGCATCAGGCATTGTCCTTGGTGCTGATGACACAAAAGTGAATTAAGACGTGGTCTCTGAGCCTGTGAGAAGTCACATACATTCATTCACTGACTATTTATGGAAAGGTTTCTGTGTGCTAGGCACTAGGTGGGGAGTGGGGATGGGCTCCAGTAGTGAATGAGAAAAGTCTCTGTCCTCATGGGGCTTACAGTCTAGTGGGAGAAAGGGAAAATAACCACATATGTATACAACCAAGTGTGTGACAGTGCCCAGAAAGAAACACAGGTTCCAGTGACAGAGAATAATGAGCACCTATTTACAACAGATTGGAGGTAGTAAGAGTGGAAGCAGAGAGACCCTAAAGAGGCTACTGGAGGGTGAGAGTAGAGGATGGCAGCTTGGTCTGCTGTGGTAGGGAGGGTGAGAGTACAGGATGGTGGCTTGGTCTACTGTGGTAGCAAAGGAGAATAGAGAGATGGATTTGAGATATGCATGGGAGATGTGAATAGTAGGACGGATTGATTAATTGGATTCACAATCTATTGGTGAATAAGAAGAACAAGACACCCAGAACTCCTACTTCTAATCACTTGGAATTTACTGTACTTAATAATGCTTTTGTCACTTTCCTGGAGTCTTCAGCTGGTAGAAAAGCAGTGTCCTATCCCACCACAGCCCATTGAAGCAAAGCACGCCCTTAGCAGGGCTCAGTCGATGCAACAACCCATCACCATTTTAATTAACCATTCACTCATTTGTTTGACATTCAACACGTTTATTTGTGTGCACATTGTGCGCCAGGTTATTGGAGTTAAATGATTATTGGACTTAAATGGTGAGAAAGTTTTAATTCATCAAGTTATTCAAAACAACTCCTCTGTTTTGCTGATCCCTAGAACTAAAACTAACAGGAAAACATGAAGCTGAGACATTGTCTTTCCAAACTAGACATTTCATGGAATAGAGAGCTGAGAGTGGAGAACTTAATAGATTTGACAGAGATAACCCAGCCAGTTAGTGGCAAGGAGTAGACTTGGATCGAAAACTAAATAAATTTCTTACACTAAAACAGAGGAGAAGAAGCAATGTGGTATGGTATAATGGTTTCAGACTTTTATTTTAGCATGGAATTTATTTTTAATCTTCGAAGAACTCCAATTTATAAAAGAAATCTAAGTGGAACTGCTCTTGTTGGAAAGGACTGGGGAACCTGATTCCCACCTTCTCAGCATCTTCCTCGTTCCCAAGGTGACCGTATTTTTAGCAAAATGAAATCAACATCAAACAATACACACAGAACCTCTGAGGATTTAGCAAAACCCAGGTTGGAAACCACTGCTTATTTTGCTCTTTTCTTTTCCTTTTTGTTTTTTTGTGGGCAGCCTAATATTTGGAGAAATACAAAGTTTGAATGGGGTTGCAGGTAAAAAACCATATATGGTGTATCAACATTACTGAATTCTTATCGCCTTCCGGGTTCTCTGCTGAGTAGTTTACTTGCCATGTCTGATTTAAACTTCACAATGACTCTCCAGGGTAGGGGCCATTATTGCTTTCAACAATAAAGACAGTGAGACTAGAGATCAAACTAACTGTTCATCTAGTAAGTAGTAGGACCAGGTTTCCGGTTTTTTGAAAACAAGTTTTTCTGTTCCTAGAGCTTGAGCAAATAACTGCCACAATAAATTGTCTCTTAATACAAAGAAGAAGGAACTGTTGTTGAAACAGGAATAAATCACTGAGCAGAGGGCAGAAGAATGCAGAGGACTAGATTTGTCATATTTGAGTTGGGGTTAATTATCCATTCAATCAATATTTACCAGTCACGTACTATGTGCACGGCATTGGGTATATATGAGTGAATAAAACATAAGTTTTCAATAATTCGACAAAAATGTATCCAGCACCTCTGCTGTGGCAAATCCTAAGGAGGGCATAGTGACATGAAATAACATTATCCTGCTTGAAGATCTGAGATTCCACCAACTGAGGGTGGTTCCTTTTTCTACTTCTCGACCCTAGTTAAGGAATAAGAAGGTGACAGTTCAGATTGCCTCAGAGATTACAACAGCCCACTCTTGGAAATGAGTGATTAGAAATCACTTCCTCGTTTTAGGGTTTTTCCTGTGTGTTTTAACGTAGCTTTCTTCTACTAGCAAGAAGATGACGATGTTTTTCTGTAACACAACATTTTATAGTAACTTAAGTTAAAATGTTCCTGTTGTTAAGTTAAAAAGGAAATAGTATTCTTTCTGGATTGAGAGTCCTTAGCAGGGTCAGTTTGGGGCAAAAGTCACTAAGGCGAAAACCACAAAGGTTTTCATAAGGTGCATTAATCATAAAGATAAGTGTCCTTTCTCATTCACACACACCCATGCCCACACCAACATGGAACCCAAGTCAACAGCGTTACCATAATTCATTGAGAGTGATCAGCTTTGGTTAAATTCACATAGAAGGCCACCATTAGGGTAGTTTCAATGGAATGTCCTTCAAGAAGTGCTATTTTCAAAGCTCTTTTGAACTAAAAGTTCAAGAAATTTGTTCTGGGCCCTCTGTTTTCTTGCTGTCTTCTAAATTAACTATTTTATCAGTATGACAGAGTTCAAATATCCTTGCTCTGGGCCAAGTTGCAGGGATCTCGCCTGAGAGAGTGAGACCTATAGACACCACAATTATGGTCCAAGGTTTCCTTTCCTCCTTGTTTCTTGTTGCTGTGGGCACATACAAGGTCTCAGACCCTATACACCCGTCCTGCTTTCCTTCCTTTCTCATTCTCCTTTGAAAGCTCCATGATATAGGTTCAATGGTTATCTTTCCATTAGGTAATGTTAGTATATTGATGTTTGCTCTCCGAAATAGATACTTCCATTCCTGCTCATTTAAATTATTATAACACTATGAGTGATTAGAAATTATTTTGGTAATCACTAGTATGTTAAATATTCTTTCTCTTCCCTCACCCCTACTTTTGTTTGCACTTGGCCTTGAAACCTACTTGGGGTCCCAGCAACCCAAGCCAGGGAGGAGGAGGAATGAAGAGAAACAGACGAGGAAGGCCTACTGCAACCAACCTGGGTCCAGGGCAGGCTCATCAAGAGGCAGCCAGCAACTCCAACAGCAGTGTCCTTGGAGGCATGGCTCCATCTCTTACTTCCAGCTTCCAAGAGGGTCCAATCCAGTGGATGGGCTTGCACTCATGTTTGTATCTTTCTGATTGTTTATGGCTACTTGGTATATGCCCTGTTGATTCCTCTGGTCTATTATTACTACTTTTTTCCCCAACATGTTCTATTTCTCCAATCCTGGCTGCTATTACCTCTCCCCTGGCTTATTGCAGCCTCCTAACTCATCTTCCCGCCTTGAGTTTTGCCTCCTGAACTACCACCCTTAATCCCTTTTCCAGAATGTGCCAAAGTGATCTTTCCAAAATACCAAGTTAATCATATCATTTCTCTGCTTACAATCTTTGAATTTCCTCTGATTGCTCTTAAGATGAAGTCTCAAGGTAAACTCTTTCATGTAGTTTTGGACCCTGCATTACAGGGCATCTCCTTGCCTCTCAAGTCTCAGCTGTAACCGTCCATCTTTCACACTCTAACCTTTAAGTCATCTGAACTTCATTCAGTTGAACAACCAAGTTTCAGGAAGGGGGGGAGACACCTGGGTCTTAAGAACAACCAGGAATTTAAATGCATCTAGTCTCTCTTTCCACTATATTTTCTCTTGGTGTCAGTATCATTCCATCTCACTACAGATTAGTTTTCTCTGTGTGGTGGGAAACATGGCCACCAATGGCTCCAGACTTGCACCTTACAGCTTCCACCATTAAATAAAATGGACATCAAATTCCCTGTGGGCCCAAGTCCAAAACCCAGCTTGGATCAGGTGTTTACTCCTGGACCAATTCATTGCCATAGGATACAGGGTCCCATTTCCCAACTTGGTGACTCTCAAGTTTACCCTGTGCTGGGAGAAAAAAGGTATGCTGGGTAGATTATCCCAAGTTTCCTCAATCATAACCAGTTAGAAGAGAGAATAAAGGAGGAGGAGGTAAGTTGACTTCAGAATTTCTGGCCTGGACAACTTGGTGGGTGATGGTGACATTGAAAAGGATAGGGAGTACATGGGAAGAGCAAGTTTAGGGGTAAGGAGAAAGTTCGATTTTTGAGTATGAGATGCCAGCCTTTTGGGCATCACGGTGCAGATGTTCAGAAGCTGGTAAGAAATATGCACAGAAGAGAGATATAGGCTGGAGATTAGAATGAGAGCCATCTATGTTTAGGTGGTGGTGGAACCTGAGATTGTTCAGGGAGAAGATCACCAAAGATATAGCTCTGGAGGGTACCCCACACTGAAGGTAGGGAAAGGTGGTGGAGGAGGTAGATGAGGTTGCGAGAGAGTTAATACTTAATAGCAAGAGTTAATAACAAGTGTTTACAATGTGCCAAACTCCAACATGAACTAATTCTCTTAGAATTTGCACAACCATCCTATGGTATACCTATGAGGGAGGTATTATTATTATCTTCATTTCATAAGGAACCGAGACTTATCAATATTCAGCAACTGGTCCAAGGTCTCAGTTAGTATCGCCTCTCACATAGTGATAGTAGAAGAATCCAGAGAGCTAAATAAAGGAGTCTGGAGTCAGGAAAACTAAGAAAGAAGAATTTTAAGAGTGAAGGAATGGTCAATAATATAAAGTGTCTAACAAGCTTCTTTTTGAAAATACAGTTAAAAAGGACCATTGGTTTGACAATTAGGAAGACAGTGCTAATCAACCTGATTCTTGGTGGGTCTAACAGACCTTCTTGGTTCCAGATAGGTCCACCAATAGAAACTCAAGAAGATGGATGGACTTTGGTCACGTCCTAAAAGTTTCAGGGTAATCTACAAAGGAATTGGAGTGCCCCAGGACATTTATAGGGAAGGCATGTAAGATTTTGCCCAGAACAGAACCAGTTTGGGATATACAGCAATTAAAACAAGGCCAGTTACAGCAAATTATATCCTCTATTACTTGACCTTAGAGCCCTACCTCACCCTCCTGGAGACAGCAGCCCAAGTTTTACTAAGTTTACTACCAGAGAGAATTTATAGTCTCAGATCACTTCGGTTGTTAACTTGAGCATAAATATCTAATATTAGAACAGCACTTTGCAGGTTGCAAATTGTTTCCAAGTACGTTACCCTCAGAACCATCCCATGAGGTCCTATCTCCATTTTATGGATGAGGAAACTGAGGCTGGGGGTGGACAGTGTTTATTTTTGGAGAGGAAAGCACTACGCCCACCATCAGCATCCCGCTTTACCTTCTGCCCTAGAGGGAAATGTCATCAGACACAGGACTGCAATTTTAGGACCTAAGGAGGAAGGATTTCCCAATTACTGACCAACCCACAAGCACGACAGGAAAGTGGCACAATCATTTTGGAAACTTTCTCCATGTATGTTACATGTTTTATAGGCACAAAATGATCATGATTGTATAGATCTATGCAGGATCTAACCCTACGGGGTGAGGAAAGAGCTGTATGGTCCACCAATGTTAGAAGGAGATTTGAATATCATTGGTTTTCTTCTCATAATAGAAGTAATCCCTGATAATTACAATTCTGTAAAATATAAAAGTACAATGAAGAAAATAATTTCACACCCAAAGATAACCCCTGTGAACACTTTGGTGTATATCATACCAGCTGTTTTATTTTTGTTCACACTTACATAAGTACATGAATTTTTTAAAAAACAAACAAAAATCAATCATTTTAAGTAGATTGCTTAGTAACTTGTTTTCATGTAATACATGTGGACTTTTTTTCCATCTTAAAAAATGTAGTTCTCCAATACATTTCTAATGTCTGCATAGTATTCTATTGCACAGAAGTATTAGACTTGATTTTATCAATCCCCCTATAGTTGGACATTTTGGTTGTTTCCAAATTTTCTGTATTGCAGACAGAAGAATCCTACCTTGATTATTTTCTTTGAATAATTCCAAGAGTGAGATTTCAGGATCGAAGAGAATACATATTTAGAATTTTGATTCATACAGTCAAACTGCTATTTATCTTCCTGAGAGGTATGTCTAAGAGTGCCAGCATCCAAAAGCTGCCTGCACGAGGTGGTATCATTTATTTCTTTCATCTCTGCCAGTCTCCCTGGAGAAAATGTCCCTGCTTTCATTGTTGTTTTAATTTGCATTTCTTTTCCTCTCCTCATTTTTTATCTGTTCTCTCTGTTTGTATTTAATGAATTGGTTGTTCATTTCCTTTGCCCATTTTTTTTTCTATTGAAGTATCTATTTAAAGGAGAAAAGAAAATATACCAAGTATTCCTATCATTAAAAGAAAACTTCAAATATTTGTTGAAGGTCTGCTCTGTGTCAGTTTGAGGCTCTTGGCATATATTAGTGTGCAAAACACAAAAATCTCTGCCCTATGGAACTTACGTTTTTTTTCAGGGAGAGACACTGATATCCCATAACCATAATAAATAGTATAGTCATGGGGCCGGCCTGGTGGCGCAGTGGTTAAGTTTGCATGTTCCGCTTCTTGGCAGCCCAGGGTTCGCCGGTTTGGATCCCAGGTGTCGATACGGCACCGTTTGGCAAAAGCCATACTGTGGTAGGCGTCCACATATAAAGTAGAGGAAGATGGGCATGGGTGTTAGCTCAGGACCAGTCTTCCTCAGCAAAAAGAGGAGGATTGGCAGTAGTTAGCTCAGGGCTAATCTTCTTCTTCTTCAAAAATAGTATAGTCAGGGATAGGTCTTTCTGAGAAGACTTGTAGGAGCTGAGGGGGTTAGCCTTGCAGGAGACTGGGAGCAAGAACATTCTAGAAGAGGAACTGCTGGTTCAAAGGTTCTAAGGTGGGTCAGTGTCTGGTATGTTCAAAAACTTGCATGGAAGCTATGGTTCTTGGATAGAAAGAGCCCCAAATTAACCCATAAATTACATTTTATTCCTAGCAAAATATCAAAAGAAGGTTTTTCAGACTGTGGCAAAATTCTAAATTTCATCTAGGAAAATTAACATGAGGGAATAGTCAGGAAATTTTTGAAAGAGAAAGCATTGAAGGTACACTAACTCTTCCAAATATTGCAATGTATTATAAAGCTACAATAATTAAAATAGTTTGGTGCTGGCAATGGAATAGTTCAGCAGTAGACCCAAATACGTATGGAAATTTAACATATGCGAAAGGAGGTATTTCAAATTGGTGAGGAAAAAGAAGCTTATTTAATAAATTGTGTTGGGTTAGCTGGATCACTGTTTGAAAACAAAATAAGGCTGATTTATCCATCTGCTCTAAAACCAAAACAAATTTCAGGAAGATCTGAGATTTAAATGGAAAAAAAAGAGTCCACTTAAGTCTTCTAAGAAGTATATGTGACTTTAAAAAAAAGAATCTTGGGATGGTGAAAGACTTTTTAAAACATAACCTAAATCCCAGAATCTATAAAGGAAAAGAATTATACGTTAGACTAAAACTTTTGTAAAAAGCTCTTTGTGAAAGAATAACTTAAAATCAAATGGCAAAATCAAATTCGTACTGTGTCTCTACTTAGCTGTAGGCCACCAAGCATTTAGGTCTCACTTACTCCTCAAAAAGAGTTCCACTTTCGTCTATTGTTTCCTACTTTCATCTTTAATTTCTTAAAATACGTCCATGAAGGTACACCAGGTAAAATAGAACATTACCAATATTTCTGAAACTCTTTGGGTATCCCAACTCCCCAGGCCACATTCCTTCCATCCCACTCAGAACTAACCAGTCTTATGGTTTGTGCTTATCATTCCTTTTCCTTTAGTTTTACCATGTATTTATGTACGCCTAAACAATATTATCTTTAGGTTAGCCTGTTTTTCATTTTTATATAAATGGCACCATGCTGTATATATACTTTGGTGATTTACTTTTTTTCCCCTTAATATTATGTTTTTAAGATTTATCCAAGTTTCTACATGCAGCTGGAGTTCATTTTCACAGCTGTATGGTGTTTCATTGTATGAATTTATCATAACTGTTTACTCATTCTAGCACTGATGGACATTGGGTTGTTTCCAGCTTTTTGTTATAATAAACAACGTAACCATGTACATGCATGTAACCATGAACATTCAATGTAACCATGTACATTCATGAACATTCAGTCTTCTGGTGTACGAGGGTACTAGTTTCTCTGGAGAATATTCCTGGGAGTATAACTGGTTAGCAGTAAGGTGTGCCCAGGCTCTGCTTTTCTAGGTAACGCCATATTTTCCAAAGTGGTTGTACTAACTTATACTCCTGCATTCTTGCCAACATCTGGTCTTGTCAGACTTTGACATTCTTACCAATCTGGTGAGCATGAAAACGTATTTCATTATAATTTTAATTTGTATCTCCCTAATTTTTAAGGCGTGGAGAATTTTTTTCATATTTATTAGCCAACCCATCTTTCCTTTCTAGGAAATGCTGCCATCTCATTCCTGCTCTCCGGCTGGCCCTAAAATTAGATGAGAGAAGTCCCCACCTAGATTTTGTGATATAGTATCTCAGTATTTTCCAAGTATCTTTCCTAGAAGTCGGCCAATACCATTTGTGATGAGCAGTTGTGGCCTAGTTTTCCCCTTTCTATTAGAATCTTCTAATAGCTTAGCTAGTCATAGAGAAGGCATAGGGTACCTCTGCGTGTGCAAGGATGAAAAGCAGGACAGATGAGTTGGGCATATGGGAGATAGGAAGAGATACCCCTGGATAGTCTAAGAATAGTGGGAAACTGACTGAGAGGATAGATAACAATAATGACAACTGCACAATGTCCAGGACCTACAACATAAAAACTATACTACTCATTTATGAGTGTTATTTCCACTTGTAGGGGCATTAGCCAGGATGCCCCTTTAAAACCATGAGTCCCGGTGGCTCCTTGTCTGGGCTAGAGGCCAGCACTCATGATGAAAACAATCCTGGGCTTGGCCAACCCAGCTGCTTTCTCGTGAGACAGTTAGCATAAAGACCCTCATAGGCGAGGGCTCTGGTCCTTGTAATGCAGGTCATACAGGGACAATTCCCCTGAGCAAGCATGCAGCTTTTGTACCTCTGCCTACTTAAACAAGCTTCTCTCAGGGGGCGGTAGTGGCGTCCATTTCTGTCCAGCCTACCACCACGGGACCTTCCCTGTAAGTAACTCCCAATAAACCCATATGTCTTGTTCGCCGTCTCTGGGTCTTTTCCTCAGTCTCTCAGTAAACTATCCCGCACTGCTCACACAGCTGGGTGCTTGGTGGAACACTTGGTGAGCCAGCCAGGAGACCAAGAAAAACCCCATGAGCACCAAAACTATGGGCAACGAGAAGGGAAAATCCATGGGGTAATCCTGGGTTGGCTGGTATCCTCTCTGTGGGGGCTGGTCGCCACCATCCTTGATGGAGGGGACCCACTGCATGAGTATGGGAACACCCCAAAAGTGCCAAAGGGCCTATGGGAAAGTCCTGGGCATAAGAGAAGTCCAAGCTGTTGCTACAGCCATGGGGTAGCCTCTGCCCCCCCCCACCCCCACCCCCCCCCCCCCCCCCCCCGTAGGATGACTTGCAATGAAGGCAGGGCAAGTCCTGGGCATGTGAAATGATGAAATGATGAGAGAAAGAAATCAGAAGCCCAGGAGGCAGCTGCTGTGGTGGGATGGCCCCTCCTTGCAGCTGTTCACTTAACAACAGAAATCAAAATGAAAGCTAAGGCGAAGGTGAAGCAGTGACAAAAAAATTAAAACTAAAAAGGAAAGAGCCTCTGCTTCAAGCCAAAACTCCCCAGGCTCTGTCAACACGCCTACAGGAATCTGATGGGAGGGCAGAGGACTGACCAGCCCCAGCCCATGGGGGTAGATCCCATGGACCTGCCTCTGCCTGTTGGACAGAGGCATTCTGCCATGAGGTATTATACTGCTGCAGAACTGGTGGGATTGGGGAACAAGGAAACTATATAGATACAAAAAGGATAAACATTTCGGGGGGGAACTCTTTAACAATAATTATGGGTTATGGTGTATGTACTTAAAACAACCCAAGATGATGGCTGATTGGTTTAATGTCACATAAAGTTTTTGTGAATAATCTAAACATAATTGTTGGGAACAAATGAGTTAGATAAAAATGAGTACGAGTTTTCAGGTACACTAATTACATTGGATGGTATAAACACTTAAAAGACAGCTCCCAAAATCTTTTTGGTCACTTGAAACTTTAAAATTTTACTAAATTTGGGGCTGGCCCCATGGCCGAGTGGTTAAGTTCTCATGCTCCACTTCGGCGGCCCAGGGTTTTGCCATTTCAGATCTTGGGTGAGGACATGGCACGGCTCATTAGGCCACACTGAGGTGGCGTCCCACATGCCACAACTAGAAGGACCCACAACTAAAGTATACAACTATGTACTGGGGGGATTTGGGGAGAAAAATCAGGGAAAAAAACAAAGAAGAAGAAAGAAGCTTGGCAACAGTTGTTAGCTCAGGTGCCAATCTAAAAAAAAAAATTTACTAATTTAAATAAATGATAGAAATCTGTGGAGTGTCTAGGTCATTTTCCAAACAACATAAAGTATTAAAAATTAATAAACACAGATTTGTCTGCCTTTGGTTTCTTATCTCAAAGAAAGTAAAAGATGCTTGAGTTTATTATAAACATGTATTGTCCATACTGAGAAATTTTCCATGAAAAAAGCCTGTATATAAAAAAGTAAAATGTATGTTTTCAATGAAAAAGGTAGAAAAAATAAAAACATTTTTGTGTTTTGTTAAAAAAAAAATAAATTTGTCCTAACGTCCTGGGAAAAAAAGATAGAAAACCAATTCTAAATTTTAAAAACAAGTGACAAAAGGTTTGTAAAAATAAAACTCTGAAAGTTTTATGTATGGTCAAGTTGACTAAAATTAAAATAAACGAATTTCAATAACAAAATAAGACAGTCACAAAAAGAGCCACTGGCTCCAATCCATGAGTAAAAGTGAAGGCGGGCCAGGAGCACATCTGGCCATAGGCCAAAAGTGCCTGTAGGGGACAGAAAAAGCACACTAAGTACATGGTCCAGCCACCTAGGCACCAGCACAAAGGTGAAGCAGAGTGGGGCCAGGACTCCCTGCCACTCCCTCCCCTCTGGCAGCGGCACGACTGAGCCTGAGCAAAGTACAGAAAAAGAGCAGTCTAGGGGCCAGCCCTGTGGTGTAGTGGTGAAGTTCAGTGGGTTCCACTTTCGTCGCCCAGGTTTGTGAGTTTGGATCCAAGGCACGGACCTACATCATTTGTCAGCCATGCTGTGGCAGTGACCCACATACAAAATAGAGGAAGATTGGTGATGGATGTTAGCTCAGGGCAAATCTTCCTCAGCAAAAAAAAAAGAGGAAAGAGCAGTCTGCATGGCAACTACCTCAGCCCAGGGCAGCCACAAACACCCCTCGGGTGGGGTGGGGGGAATAGAAGCAACCAAAAGCTGTTCTGCTGGCTTTCACAGTGACCCCAGTGACAGCCTGGGAACACCCTAACCCCCTCAACTAGAAGAAGGACCAAAGAAGCTTGACCCATGCCTGCAGCACCATGCAGAGGGCTTGGATCTTGGGGGACTGGAGGCCACATGTAAAAAGAATGGGTTGGTCTACAGAAACAAAAAACATTTTGCTGTCAGGAGTGGAAATAAGCAAAACAACTGCCATCACTTCTCACCCCGCCCTGCGGCAATGTTTCTATAACACCATCCGGCGGACAAAACCCCCTGATGTTGCCTTGTTTCATTATATGGATGATGCCATGCTAACCTCTGAGTCTTCAGATTTTCAAGAAGCCTCCAGCTCCCTTGTGGCCCACTGACACCAAGAAGGATGGCAGTGGGTCCAGGGAATGACATTAACAGTGTACCATGTGTCTACACATCAGGTGACAATGCCACCAGGGAACCAACAAACAAATGAGTTAACTCGGATTTGTCTCCTGAAAAAAGTGCTAACCCAAAAAGTGACAGAGTAGTTACAGAAAAAGACGAAACACAAAGGATAAAGGACCCTGTGGGCTATTGCCAAGGCCTGGGGCCTCCCTCTGCACTATGCTAATGTGATACAAGTCTGTCAGGTGTGCCCTCTCCTTCCTTACAGAAACCCTGGGCCATTCCCCAGGACACAGGCCAAATTGCCAGAAGCAAGCAGCCCACCCGACACTCACAGGTGGACTACATCGGGCCCTTGCCTCTTTCTGATGGCTGCCAGTATGTCCTTACTTGTGTGGACACAGCTACAGGGCTGCTACAGGCATACCCCAGCTTAGGGCCACACAAAACACCACCAGAAGAGGCCTAAAACACCTCTGTGCTACAGACAGTGTTCCCAAGGGCATGCATTTTACTGGCCACCAGGTACAGATGTGGGCTGATCAAATGGACAGACACTGGCATTTTCACCTACCATACAACCCCAGGGCCATGGGGCTGACGGAATATATGAATGGCCTGCTGAAACAAAAATTGAGGACAGAAGACAGGACACTAGCCCACTGGACAAGATGCCTGACAACTACAATACGTCAACTGAATGAACATGAGAGGCGCACCTGACCCAGTGCACATCAGAGGTCGACACAAAGACCTGATATGACAGGACATCTGCAGACAAGGGCTAATCAAAGAAACACGCTACAACCACAGATGGGTACTCAGAACAACTTGCTTTCGTTTCCGCCACAAAACTCCTTACTGGGACCCACATGGTCTCTTGGCCCTGGGACTGGCAGGTGGGGCCCCACTGGTACAGTCTCTTAACCCCTTGGGAGACAGGCTTAAAACAGGGTATCACAGCGACGCCTCCAATTCCCCAAGGCACTTTCATCTTTTCCCTCTGGTGTGTCTTGTCTGACGGTCATGACTTCCCTGTTGTAGTTCCCTCTAAACATCTTACTTTTCGTCTTTAGGACAATGCCTGCCAACCTTTTCACTGCATGGACACACACATTGCTGGCATACAAAACCGCTCCACCTGCTGGGTATGCAGCGAGCTGCTTCTCTCTTCAAGCACGAGGTTACTATGGTGTCTCCAAGCTGCCAATGCCTGTGACTGGAGAGCCCTGCGAGAGTGGAGGAGTGTTGCCCACTTTCCCATTTCTACTCCCCTCCACCTGATGACATGTTTTCTTTGGTGTCCTTTCCTTTTTATTACTTCTTCTACTTC
The DNA here is from genome assembly GCF_041296265.1 of Equus caballus. Lineage (NCBI taxonomy): Eukaryota > Metazoa > Chordata > Mammalia > Perissodactyla > Equidae > Equus > Equus caballus. The sequence goes on along the minus strand of NC_091689.1, from coordinate 11,738,847 downwards.
ACGTTGTGCTCTCTATTACTGTTGTCGTCTCAGGCTACAGTGCTCCTCTCTATGTCTGACTAGAGAAAAACACGGAACACTGACACAATGAGATTGCAAGGGCCATTCGGACACATTGGGGGTTGGAGTGTAGGGGTACTAGCTGGCATGCCCCTTTAAAACCATGTGTCCTTGAGGCTGCTTGTCTGGGCTACATGCTGGCACTTACGGTGATAACAGTCCTGGGCTTGGCCAACCCAGGTGCTTCCTCGTGGGATAGTTAGCACAAAAACCCTCGAGGTCTGAGGAGACATGGAGGTGCTCTGGGTGGGAGCTCTAGTCCTTGGAATGCAGGTCATACAGGGACAATCCCCTTGGCGAGCATGCAGCCTTTGTTCCACTGCCTACATAAGCCAGTTTTCTCTCAGGGGGCAGGAGTGGTGTCCATTTCTGTCCAGCCAGCCACTACTGGATCTTCCCTGTAAGTAACACCCCAATAAACCCATATGTATTGTTTGCCGTCACTGGGTCATTTCTTTGGTCTCTCAGCAACCAACCCCACACTGCTCACCCAGCTGGGCATGTGGTAGAACACTAATCCTTACAATTATTCTCTAAGGTGTGTATTACTATCCCTACTTTATAGATGGGGAAAGAGGTTCGGAACACTTTGGAGTGCCCAGAGGAGAGCAGGTCATCATGCAATAATTCAAGAAGTCCTTTATTCATTAATTGAGCATTGAGTATCAATGTGGGGGAAGAGAATGTTCTTTGGCATTTGAGAGGTTTGCCGTTGATGTGGCCCCTGCCAATCTGTTATGTTGGGCACTGGGAAGGGACTGCCTGCAGCCATGGAGGGAAGCTAATGTAGTGAAAAACTACTTGATTGTAGCTGCAGAGGTCTAAATTTGACCCAGGTACTGCTCCCTCACCTGAATGGCCTTGGAGGCCCTCACTCACTGTGCAGTAGAAAGGATGAGGGCAAATTCTGCCTTGAGAGTTGAGTGACTCATAGTGTGTGCCTCAGTTTCATCATCTGTAAAGCGGGAGTAACAGTAGCACCTACACTAGTGTATTTATTCCCCATGGCTGCTGTAACAAATTACCACAAACTTGGTGGCTTAAAACAAATTTGTTCTGGGGCTGGCCCCGTGGCCGAGTGGTTAACTTTGCACGCTCCACTGCAGGCGGCCCAGTGGTTCGTCGGTTCCAGTCCTGGGCATGGACATGGCACCACTCATCGAGCCATGCTGAGAAGGCGTCCCACATGCCACAACTAGAAGGACCCACAACTAAGAATATACAACTATGTACCGGGGGGCTTTGGGGAGAAAAAGGAAAAAATAAAATCTTTAAAAAAAAACCAAACAAATTTATTCTCTCCCAGTCCTGGAGGTCAGAAGTCCAAAATCAATTCCACTAGGCCAAAACCAAAGTGTCTGTACACATTATAGGGTTGCTCCAGAGGGCAAGGGGAGAATCTTTCCTTTACTCTTCAGTTTCTGGTAGCTGCTGGCATTCCTTGGTTTGTGGCTGCATCACTCGTCTCTACCTCCGTGGTTACATTGCCTCTCATCTGTTTCTCTGTCAAACCTCCCTCTGTCTCCCTCTTATAAGGACACACGTGATTGCACTTAGGGCCTGTCCTGATAATCCAGGATAATGTCTCCATCTTGAAATCCTTAACTTAATCTGCAAAGACTGTTTCCACCCAACGTAACATTTTCAGGTTCCGGGGATTAGGGCCTGATGTCTCTGGGCGCCGATATTCGCCCTGTTACACTCAGGGTTGTTATAAGGAGGAATGCTCCTGCTAACGGTGGCAGACGATTGAGCAGAGCACCTGCCACTAGAGAGCACTGAGTAAACAGTGAAGAGATCTCTAACGATGCCTCCTTTATAGGGCTGCGTAAGGTTCAAACAATGCGCAGGTATAACACTTAGAAGAGTATGAGATTAAAGAACGAAATAGAAACAGGTCTAACAGTTTCTCTCGCTCCCCCTACTTGGATCCGCACATCCTCTCCGGGCCGCCTCAGACCCCGCCCACTTTCATTCTCTTCGCCTCCAGAGAACGAGTCTCCACCTCGAGGCCCCGCCCCCTCTGCGCGCTCCTTTGGCCCCGCCCACCTAATTTGGCTTTCTCCGCTCGTAGTGCGTTTGAGGCGTGAGGGCCTTCGCGGTCTGTTTATTCTACTGCCCATCAAATGCTAGCCCATTCTATCCAATTCTGTCTCCTTTCTCAGCCTGTAGATTATTAACCCAAGCAAGATAGATTTTACTGAGGTTAATAGTGGCAACTTATTTGCCTTCAGATGAAATACGAGGGGAGAAGCTGTTGGAAGCCGACTGGCGATATTTAAGACACCTCGCACGAGTCGGGCCGGGTCCTACATCCTTCGGTCGCTGAACCCGGGCTGGCTCGTCGCGCAGGCGCAGTGCGTCCGACTCGCCATGCCGACTGTCAGCGTGAAGCGCGATCTGCTCTTCAAAGCCCTCGGCCGGACCTACAGTGAGTGCCGGCCCCAGACCTTGGGCTCTGTGCCTTTTCTCGGAGGCTGGGACCCCTTCCAAAAAGGCATCGTGGCAGCGTTCATGCTGCCTGGCAGGTTTTGGCCTTGGGCGGTCGGGGTCAGGCTAGGGAGGGCTGACGGCCGAGGCGGCCTGGCTGAGCTGATGTAACTAACCTCTCGGAGCCGGTATCGCCGCGGCTGCCCTTGCATCACCTGCGTGTGTCCGGCTCGCCGCGTGATTCTGTCAGCGGTCTCACATCGAGCTCCTACTGCGCCCCTGGTGCCAGGGGAGAGAGAGGAATGAAGCCCCGGGTTGCACGCCGAGTGTAGCTGGCTGAGTGCAATAAGAAGAGCGCTATGGGAAGTCCCCTTGTGAGCGGAGGAGGGGCAGCATCCTATCTTGATTTTATTTTATTAGTGTTTGCCGAGCGCCTGTTATGTGCTAGGCTGTTCTAAGCGCTTTGGGCGGTGCACGGGATACAGAAGGCCCACGTTCACGTTCTGAGGAGGGGGGCAGACGATAGTTAACCAGCCCATTACTAAAATGATTTCGGATGATGTTAAATACTCTCAAGGAAGCAAAGATATTGTGCAAGGACAGTATCAGATAGGGCGGTAACATTTGAGCTGAGACCTCAGTGACGAGAAGGAGTCTTTACCCGGCAGGCTTAGTCTTCATGCCACGTTTCATCTCTTCTTCAGTTCTAAAAACACTACTATTAAAAGTAAGGGGGAAATATTAAGTGCAGCTGTCAGTTACCATATAGATGTAGCAGTTGAAACATCTCCCCCGCCCCGTAGTTATCAGTTTGTATAAAGGCTGTAGCAACTAATTGGTGAGAGCTGTTGTTGGCTTTAGAGCTCAAGATGATAACAAAGCTCTAGTTGGTTTAACAGGTACTGCTTTCTTGAATGAGATATTCCTGTGAAAATAAAGTTAGCTTTTAAAAACGTTTCTAAAGGTGCACTTTTGGATACTATGTATTATTGAAGCGTTATTCTCCATCAAGTTCAGCCGTAGGTCCCTGAAAATAGAGGTAATACCCTTGCCCTCTGAACTCTGCTCTCCTTACACTTTTTATTGTATAATATGCTTATTTATATTTCTTATTCATTCTTCTAAACCATATTCTCGCTAACGGTGTACAATAGACCTGAGTTGCACAAGATTGTGTGTGGCAAATATTTGTTCAAGACATGATCAGTTCCCACCCAAGTATCCAATTCTGGCAAAGTAAGAAATAATCTAGGTTTTAAAAAATGTTGAGATTTATAACCTATTTACTGTCATCTGATGTTTGAATATATTCTCTAGCTGCCTTTCTCCCCTTTTTTTCTTACTGAAAGAGATCAGGTAAGCTTGATTTTCCACAAATACCTGTCAGCTACTGACTCTTTGAAATGGCAGTCAGAAAGATCGATGTTACTGAGATGTGCTTCAGACAGGTCAGAAATAATACTCATCGTTAGTTTATATTTCTTCTGTTCTTTCTTGCAACCTTTTGACTGTTCAGTTGGGTTGAGGTCAGAGTTGGAAAAGCATGTTTTGCGAAGGATCTGGTTTCCAAGTAGTGTGAATCCATCTTGTTTCCTACTCTTTTTTTTTTTTTTCCTTTTTTTCCCTTTTTCAGTCTCTCTTTTTTTCTTGTTTTCGGATAATGTCTCTTTGCTGTTTTCTGTCCCCATTCCTTCTTTTTTTCAGTCCTTCCAAGGGTTGCTTTTTGTCCTAAATTCCGTTGTGTCTACCTGTCACTGTCCTCCCCTTCACCATCTCTTTGCTTATCAAGGATATTTCTCAGGCTGCTTTTGTTACTTTGGTCAGTTTGCTCCTCTGGGGCAGTTTTGTCTCCTTGGTCCACCTTCTTTTCACCTTTCCGTTCAGATGTTTTCCTCTTGCCACTCATTTTCTTATGAACTGATTTATTGTCTCTATTCTTCACTTCTGGTCCTGTTCTGCCTTGGCATAATTGCTAGCGGTACTGTCGGAGCCACCTGTGTATGTCATACAAACCCCGAAAAATTAGTAGACCAAGAGGTTCAATAGAGCAGGTAGTCAGGAGAGCTGCAGTTTTTAATAACATCTCAGAAGTGATATACCATCCTTTGCCCTATTCTGAGTCCTACAGACCAATCCTGGCACACTGTGGGAGGGGACTCTGCAGGGTGTGAATACCAGTGACGCGGGCTTGGCGATCTGAGTCGTCGGAAGAAAGATTTCTTGGACTTGCAAGGTCTGATAGTAGTGCTCCTTTTATTCAGAGAACAGCATGGGGACAGGACCCATGGGCAGTGAAGAGCTGCAATGTGTTGAGGGTTAGGGCTAAATTTATAAGGCATGGGTACATGACTTATTTTTACTAGACAAAGGAAAGGTGATGTAAAAAGTCATTAAAATGGTATCAGTGCAGGTGGGGTCTGGTTATTGTGTGGTTGTATAACTTTAGATATGAATTGTGTCATATAGATCGGCACGTAGGCCAGGACGCCTTAAGCTTCTCTCCCTGGGGCAGCCTTGATCCACATCACCAGGAGGCAGGTATAGGAGGCCCTCTTGGAGGCTGACTGCCACAGACTGCCCTCTGGCCTCCAAAGATTCATGTTCCTCCCACATGCAAAATATACTCACCCCCTCCCAGGGCCCCCGGGAGTGTCATCCCATTACAGCCGCAGCTCATAGCCCGGAATCTCATCTAAATGAGGTCCAGGTGTGGATGGGGCCCTCAGGTGTAGTTCCTTAAGTACAGCTGTTGAGTACAGTTACCCTTGGCCTGAGAGACTAAAGAGACAGGTTGTCTGCCCCACATGCACCTAACATACAATGGTGGGACAGGCATAGCGTAACTACTATAGGCATTACGCTTCAAAAGGGGGGAAAATGGGAGACACAAAGGAGTTGTTGGTCCATGACAATTCTGAAATTGAGCTGGCAAATGTTAGATATTCTTGATTAGGTCTGAAGGCCTGCAGTCATTCTCCGTGGCTCTCAGCCCTACCCTCTAGGCTCTTGGTTCCACCCTCTGAGTGGACCCCCCCCTTTTTTTTGGTGAAAGAAAGCAGGTGCTTTACAGCTGATTAGTTCTGTCTACTTCCTGCCAATAGACTTTGGAGGTTCACAGGCTTCGTTTCATTTTATTCTGTCTCCTTTTCAACTCAAGTTGGCAATTTTTCTGCATATGTATTTCTTTTAAAAACTTTGTGGGTCGGGGGCAGGCCCCGTGGCCGAGTGGTTAAGTTCGTGCACTCTGCTGCAGGCGGCCCACTGTTTCATCGGTTTGAATCCTGGGCGGGGACATGGCACTGCTCATTGAGCCGCACTGAGGCGGCGTCCCACATGCCACAACTAGAAGGACCCACAACTAAGAGTATACAACTATGTACCAGGGGGCTTTGGGGAGAAAAAGGAAAAAAATAAAATCTTTAAAAAAACCCAAAAAACTGTGGGTCTTTGGTGAATTTTACTGTTTCCATTTCATTAGGCAAGTCACCACCCACACGTCTCTGAAACAAGCTGCTCTGTACCTTGAGCTTCTGCTACAGTGCCCTTCATTAAGCTCTAGTGTGTGATGGAATGGATTTGTGAGGCACACCCTTAATTTCTTTATAGCTCCTTTTGTCTGAGTGAATAGTACCTTTGATCTTTCTGAGTCTGAAGATTTTACCCTTGATTTCATCTTTGGACCATGTTTTCCTGGTAATGCTCTGGGTTTGCTCTTTGCTCAGAAGTCGTTTCTTAATTTTAGCCTTGTTTTACATCTCGAGAGGCTGAGAATTTTTAAAACCATCAAGTCCTGGCTTCTTTTTGTTTAGCAGCCTTTCCTTTAGTTTCTCTCTTCTCTCATGTGATGAGCGACAAGAAAAAAGCCAGGCAGCACTTTCAGCACTGGTTGGAAATTTTCACTACATCACCCAGTACGTTTTCTACTGTCCACGTCACTGGAGGCAGCAGCATTGCTGAACTTTCTGCGTCTGCGCAGAAAGGATTCTCCTTCCAGTTTCCAATAACGCTACCTCACTTTCCTCCATGTCCTCACCTACACCCTTATCAAAGACTGTGAGGCTTCTTTTAACAGCTTTTTTGAGGCACTTCAGGTTTCTGTTTACAGTTTCCTCAAAGCCCACCTTCCTGATTCCAAAGCCACCTTCATGTGTTAGGTTTTTGTTACGCCAGCACTCCACTTCTAGAGACTAAAGTCTCTTAGTTATCTCTTCCTACGTAACAGATTACCCCAGTTCTTAGGAGTGTAAAACAATGAGCTTTTATTATTTCAGACAGTTTTTGAGAGATGGGAGTGGCTTAGCTGGGTGCTTCTGGCTCTGGGTGTCTCACTGGGTGGCAGTCAAGCTGTCAGCTGGGCCTGCCGTCCTCTTAAGGCTTGGCTGGGCTGGAGAATATGCTCCCAAGCTCACTCATGTGGTTGCTTCACACAGTTCACACGAAGGTCTCAACACCTGGAAGCAGGGATCATTGGAGGCCTCTATTCCCTGCCCTAGGTAATGATACCTCCCCCCGACTTGTTCACCCACACCAGAGACCTAGGAGTCTTCCTAGACTCCTCTTTCCCACTCTCTATTCCCACCTCCCATTTAGTCATTGAACCTTACAGTTTCTGCCTCTCTAACATTTCTCACATTCTTCCTTCTTCCTCATCCTGCTGCTGCTTTAATCAAGTCCCCACTGGGTTTCTCCCATCGTACTGTAACAGTGGACTCCCTGCTCCAGTCCATCCACCACCCTGCCACCATTCTTTAAAATGCAGATCTAGTCATGCCTTTGCCCAGCTGAAAATCCCGTGTAACTCCCCGTTGCCTGCAGGCAGGTGGGAGAGCAAATCCCGTGCATGTCGAGTTGACTTCTTTCTACTTGGTGTGTCTTGTCTCTTCCTGACGGGGACCTTATGCTTCATCCATATTGAGCTTTCCAGATTTGCCGTGCTGTTGTCTCACTCTTCTCAGTCCTGCCTAATGAACTCATCTTTTCTGTGAATCCTTAGCTGATCCTAAGTGGGGTTGGTTACTTCCTTTTGTGCCACCCATGTACCTTGCACCTAACATAACTCTATTTACACCTCTTGTTTCTTTGCTAGAGTAGGAAGTAGTTAAGGTGGGAGTTGCGTTTTATTTATCTTTGTAGCCCTGGCACCTAGTACAGTGCCTGGCATATAGTAGGTGCTCAGTAAATATTTGTTAAATTGAAGTTCAGTGTCAGGATCGGGAATCTTAAGACCAGCTTTTCACTAGAGTATACTGGTAATGATGGTTTGTCTTCAATTTTTGGTAACTAGAAAACCCTGAAAATGCTGTATCAAGCAGCAAACCAAAGTAGAATCTAAATTGAAAATAAGGAAGAGAACCATTAATTGCTGCAGACCTCCTGGGTTTCAGGGCAGTGTGCTGGGCCCATTGTCTGCAGGAGCTCACTGAAATATTTCCAACAATTGCGTGCTAGAAATAAATGGCTATAAAATGCTACTTTATGGGTGAGGCATTTTGATCCACTTTATGGACGAGGCATAGGAACCAGAAAGTTTACATAAGATGCTAAGCTCTCAGAACTAGTAGTGGGGTAGTCAGAATTCAAACTCCAGTTGGCCTCGTCCCAAAGCCAGCTGTCAGGCCACCTCAGAGAATTTTATTTTATTTTATGTTTTATTATTTTTTTAAAACCTAACCATTTTATTATGATAATAAATCAGATTTTATACAGAAATACAGCAAATGCCTAGGCCAGAGTTTTTGCTCTGTGTCCCTGGAAACCATGCTATAATGCAGATTATTGCAGAAACGGGGTCAATATTAAATGCTTTGAAGATTTACATTCTTGTTTCAAAGAAGTTATGGACCAGACTAAGCATATATAATACATGTAAAACCACAACATCTATAATCATATGAATAGCAAAATTATGTTTGAGGTCATAAAATAGACAAATGTACTGTGTATATTGATTATAAAATAGGCACTAATGTATTATAGAACATACTTATATTAAAAATATAACTTTATCATAAGTTTGACTCATTTTCAAAATGCTAGCTGTACTAAACATATAATTAACATTAAATTTGTTTGACTTGTAATTCCAAGGTGCCTTTGAGGTGTGCTTTGAATAGCCTGTTTCTCAAAATCTCTCAATAGCACTGTTCAGGGACAGTGGAACTGTCATTTTTTTACTTGGAGGTATGTCTTGTAGTTAACCTAGGAAGTATTATTCCTCAGGGTTACTCTAAAGTTGGAATTGTTCTTTTCATCACAGCATCTTTGCATATTTAAAGACAGGCTAGGGGCCGGCCCACTGGCATAGTGGTTAAGTTCACACGCTCTGCTTCAGTGGCCCTAGGTTCACAGGTTCCCCTCTCTGAAAGAGGAAGATTGGCAACAGATGTTAGCTCAGGGCCAATCTTCCTCACCAAAAAATAAAATAAAGACAGATTCTGTAAGAAAGTGCAGTTTATATACTATTTTCATTTATGCTGAATGGATTAAAATTAATACTCTCTTCTTTTTTTCCTAGCTGACGAAGAATTTGATGAACTATGTTTTGAATTTGGTCTGGAACTTGATGAAATTGTATGTATTGGATATTTATTTTTCAGATATTCTGTATATAGGCTCCTTTTTCAGAGTTTTACTATATTTTATCTTTGTTACCTTATGGCTATCTGTGTTCCCTTACGGTTGTGGGCCAGGTGATTTCTGTGTTCTCTGTGTTAAGGAACAAAGCTCTGGTTTTAAGAGCATCTTTGCTTTGAGATTAAGAGCGTGCTTTGCTTAAAATCTCGAAAAGGCTTCATGCCTTAGTCTGCATGCAGTCACCTCAGGTTGTCAGGCTGGTGCTGTGGAGATGGATAGACCATCTCAGGTAACCCCAGAATGCCAGTGGGCTGCCTTTTTGCCAGTTAGCCATGGAAAGGGACCTGGGAAGCAGTGGAAACGTTGCTTCACCCAGAGTTGCTGGGTCTCCTTGGCTGCTGGCTGCCCCTCCTTCACTTCCTCCGTCTGTTTAACCAGCATGAATTCGTTCTTCCATTTCTGTGTACATTGGTCTTGTAACAGGATCTCCTATTTTTTGAAGAATTGCTTATAAAAATGATTGATGCATTGTCTTATTGAAGTCTTTTGTATAATTATTAAAATATTTAAAAATAGCTTTACTTACAAAATATATTACTAATGATTGTGCATTAAAGACACTGTACTTATAACTAAAAAGATAATTTATTATTTCTCTGGTAATTAGTGTTATTTTTCCTAAGTCTTTTATCTTCTTGATTTAATCAGTGTTTTATAATGCTATAAGGTTAAAATATCTTCAGGCTGACAAAAAAATGCACATTGTCTTGCCTTGTTTTTCTTGCCACTGCTTTACTAATGTTACAGAAAGATATTTTTTATATTAATGAACATCTGTATACTTGAGAAGTTGGCTGAGATTTCTGTAGTTTATATTGAGTTGCTATTAATAATTTTATTAGTTCTCAAAATTATGTTTGAGGCTGTGTGATACCTAAGAGCATTGGACTGGATATCAGAAAATTTGAGTAATAGTTGGAGCTCCAGCATTTACTAGCTGTGTAACCAGGGATCTCTTTGTCTCTCTGGGCCTCGTATATTAGTCTCTCTGGACTTCCTTTCCATGTGTGAAATAAGGGGTTTGGATTATATGATCCCTATAGATTCCTCTTGGTTCTGAAATTTCTGTGGTCTTTGATTTCCATAAGATTTTTGTTAGGACTGACAACCCCAATCTTTGCATATGGTCTTTCACATGAATTGATATACTGAAAATGAAAGATTTAAGCTGCTGTGTCTTTTTTGCAAAGGAATTGGGCCATTGTTTATTCAGATGCCTTCATTTCTCTGGTTATGTATTATCTCCTGTTTATATGGATTCCTCCTGAAATCTAGCATCTTCTGTAAGGCAGGTCATCTTTCTTCATGAAAAAATACCAATTTTATTGACTCCTTTGATTGAACGCTATTTAAATTTTAATTTTTCCTCCTCCTCCTGCCTCTTCTCATGTCCCTCTCGCACCCCCATCTCTTTTCTCCCCTCCTGCTTCCTCCCCCTCCTCCTCCCCTTTCTGCTCTTCTCCTTCTTTTTTTTTCTTTTTTCATTTTCTGTAATTTTAAAAATATGCCTCCTAAGTTTGAGGTGCCCAGCGTAGGTGTTTCTTGGAGCCCGCACAGCCTTGCACAGTCCCAGCGTTGTATGGACCTCTGTGGTTCCTCAAGTGTGACCTGGGCGCATAGTGCTTAATGACCAAAAGTGAGTTCCTCCGCATGCTGTGCAAGTGTAGACTATAATTCCGTATATGGGCAATACTTTGAACAGCTTATATTGTGGCAGTGGGAGGGCATCATGTAAAACAAGTATCATTACATATTTTGATAGGAATCCACCAGTCATTTTAGCAGGTCGTTGGTGGTGGAAATAGTGGAAGTTCTGATTAAGTGGAGTTTCCACATAATTGAAGGGTAACATTAACAATTGGGATATAACTTTTGAGCATTTTGATTGAAAATTTCTTAAACATATTTACAGTTCCCTGCTGTAATAAACATAAGAAATAGAATATAAGTTCTGGGCAATGGTTATCGTTAAGAAAATCTGTTGTTATTCTCTACTATAATGTAATGATTTGGATATTCTAAGCTTTTTGCCACCTCGTTAAAAATTATTATTCTATTGGTGTTTCTTCTCTCTTCTCCCTCTTGGTAGCCTTCGTTCTTGCTGCTCTGTACCTTTACTGTCACTAGATTGCCTCCTGTTGTCCCTAAATCTCTTCTCATTTACACCATAGCTTCTGATGATCCTTCAAATCTTATTGTTTGTTTTTATATGCTTACTTTCATTCTCAAGCTGCTTCTAGACTTGGGTACCCACAGGATTTAGCTTTTAGAGGTCTTGTCTTATAAGAAGTTTTGTTTTATTTGGTGAATCATCTTTGCTTTAACTCACTGACATTTTGTTGTTGCCTTGTATTCTTGGTGATGTTTTCATTTTCTTTTGGATCTTTTAGGGATGGGCAGACTTTCTGTAAAGGGCCAGGTAGTAAGCTTTGTAGGCTGTGTAGTCTCTGTTGCAACTCAGCTGCTGCAGTTTGTAAGTAGTAATAGATAACATGTAAACGAATGGGCCTGGCTGTGTTCCAATAAAACTTTATTTACAAAAGTAGGTGGCAGGCATGATTTGGCCAATGGGCCCTAGTTTGCCAGTCCTTACTTTAGATGGATTTGTGCTGTTCTGGAATGACTGAGGTTGCTAGATGTCTCAATACAGCAAAAGATGGAGTATTTGTTGGTTGTGATTATAACATTTAATATTTTCATGTTATTTTTGTTACAGACATAATAAACCCGTGTTTTGTTACAGAAAAACATGTATAATGTAGTTACTGCTTTATAGGACTCAGAACAGCTTTTTTAAAAGAATTTATGTTTATTTAGTTTTATTTTATTTTTCGGGCTTGTTTTAGACTTCTGAGAAGGAAATTATAAGTAAGGAACAAGGTGATAAAAAGGCGGAGGGAGCCTCTGATGTTGTTCTTTACAAAATTGACGTCCCTGCCAATAGATATGATCTCCTGTGTCTGGAAGGATTGGTTCGAGGACTTCAAGTCTTCAAAGAAAGGTAAGGGAATATATTCATTAAATATTTTGCTAAGTTGAGTTTTTCTTTGCCTGTCATTATCAGCAGCCCTTTTAGTTTCTAGAAAAATACTTGTTGTACAGGTACACAGCTTAGGTCTGCACAGAGGGACAATGGGCAGGTGACATTCATGTAGATTGTAGCCGTTGGAAAATTGGCCTGAATATTGAGTCATAGCCTTTCATTTTGGGAGCATATTTTAAAATTGGAGTGGTTAATGATTTTATGGCTTCTTAACAGTTTCCTTAAAAGTTCCTGTAAGTTCCCTCCATAATCCAGTTGGAATAAAAGCTTCACTGGATTTGTTAAAGGTTGGGAGGAAAAGTGGAAGTGGTAAAACTTTATATGCCATTCTCTTAAGAATTCTAAGGAGGCTTGAGAGTGGAGCTTCCTAACTGGAAAACTGAAGATCGTATGATGGCTGTACGATCTTGGGCAAGTTTATTGGCCTCTCTCGTTTCAGCCTCTTAATCTGTAATGAAGAAGAATTTTAAGTCCCTTTCCAACTCTTCATGTAATAATTATAAAAAGTAATGAATGTATTGAAGTGAACAAGAGGCACAACAATAACAGCTATCAAAAATAATTATTTTAGGTTTTGATTACTTAGACATTACGTGGTCAGTTGCAAAAGAATAAGAGTCTCTGGCTAGTGGGCTAGACTCTGAAATTGTGATGAGTGATGGGTAGTGGTGAAAGGGAGATGATGAGGTGTTTGGTTAATGTGGTTAAAATTTGGGAGTTGACCCACTTGGTTCCCTGCATGACAATCAGGTGCTTATATTTTAGGGTCAGGGATAATAATCCCTTAGATTGTGTTTCCCAAACCTACCTGATTAGAATTTCTTTTTTTTCTTTTTTTCTTTATTTTATTATTTTTTTAAGATTTTATTTTTTCCTTTTTCTCCCCAAAGCTTCCTGGTACATAGTTGTATATTTTTAGTTGTGGGTCCTTCTAGTTGTGGCATGTGGGATGCTGCCTCAGTGTGGCCTGATGAGTGGTGCCATGTCCGCGCCCAGGTTCCAAACTGGCGAAACCCTCGGCTGCTGAAGCAGAGTGCTCAAACTTGACCACTTGGCCACAGAGCCGGCCCTTAGAATTACTATTTTTAACAGGCGCTTGTATGATTGTTATGATCAGACAGAATTAAGAAAGTGACTTAAAACCTTTGCTAGTCAAAGTGTGGTTCATGGACCAGCAGTGTTTCCATCACCTGGGAGCCAGCCAGTTAGAAATGCAGAATCTTGGCCTTTACCCAAGACCTGTTGAATCAGAATCTGTGGTTTAACAAATTGCCCAGTTGACTGTATTTTTAGTAAACCTTTTTTTTAGAAGCTCAGAATCTAATGGTTGGAATAAAATTTAAAGGTTATCTAATCCAGTCCCTCAGCTGGTGTTTAAATGCCCCCTATACGGTTGCTTAGTTAATGGTTTTCTAGCTGAGACTCCAGTGATAGGAAGCTCATGACCATGAGGCATCCTCTACCGTTTTTGGACAACTTTGAAGGTTAGAAAGTTTGTTTTGTTTTTTTTAATATTCAGCCAAAATTTGATTTGCTGTAACTTCTACCCATTGTCCTAGTTCTGTTCATTTCGTATACGTTCTATACACAGTATAGGATATATTAATTATTATATATGATGTATAGTTTACATAGGATATGTTAGTTTATCAAATGTTTTGGTTAATAATGAGCAAGTTTGTTTTAATATTATTTTAGGATAAAGGCTCCACTGTATAAACGGGTAATGCCTAATGGAGAAATCCAGAAATTGATCATCACAGAAGAGGTAAAAGGATACATTCTTATTTTCCTTTTTAAAAAAATCTCTTTTGTGTGTATATCTATAAGGTAGGGAGGAAAAAGGAACAAACCTGACCCTTCTGCCAAATGTACTTTTCTTGGATGATTTGCTAAAATGGATGTATATTTAGCCTTTAGCTCTTAAAAATTGTCTATTTGTTTTTACCAAGAAATGAAACAAGGCATCTGTTTTCCATGAACAGTTTTGGAAAATAACATCCAAATGTTTATTTAAAATACATTTGAGTTAAAATAGTTTAAATTATGGTATGGTAATAAAATTTAGTAAGAGTCACTTTTGGAGGGAGGTTCTTTTGGTAAAAATACCAACTGTGAGCAAACTACTTGAAGATTAATTTTTTCTCAGTTATTTAGTAAATTTTCAGAAATCTTACTGAAATGTAAATTCCATGAGGACGATGACTTTTTCTTGTCACCACTATATTTTATTACTTGTTGATTGAATGAATGAATGAAAATATGTGACTGTGTCAAGAGTGCAGCTAATTTTCTATTACAAGATGTTATTACATGGAAAAGCCTTAGTATTTGCCATCTCTAATGGTATAATGAATTTCAGACAGCTAAAATACGCCCTTATGCTGTGGCAGCAGTTCTCCGAAATATAAAGTTTACTAAAGATCGCTACGACAGCTTCATTGAACTTCAGGAGAAGTTACATCAGAACATTTGCAGGTTTGTGCTTGCAGCGTCTTTCCTCCTTGCCTTCCCTTCTCCCTTGCCCTCTCCTCCTCTCCTTTCTCTCTCCACTTCTACCTTGCCTCCCTCTTTCCTTTCTCCTTCCTCTGCAGATGTTTTTCAAAGGATTTCTAAATTAATAATATGTGAGAGTAATAGGAGTTTAAATTTGCTTTATCAGGTAGCTGTTTGTTACTGCTTGTAAATGGTGTACGCATGGAGAAATGGGAGATATGTTTTGAATACTGTATAGTGAAGAAATATCTAGTCCCAATGATTTTGTTAGTTGTTTTCTGGTTCAAAGCATTAGTAGTAGATTGTACTACCAAATATCAAACCATGGTAATTTGAAGTATGACCTATCATTTAAAAAACGGAATAAAAAAATTTGGCTTGATCTCACTTTTTGAGTGAGTATAATTACAAATTGACAGATGAAACTTGAGACTTTTAAGTGACCGATTTTCTTATTTTATCTTTGATATTACTACACATCGTTTCCCCCACAGCTCCCTTTAGTGCAGTGATCTTCAAACCTGTATAGTTCCTAAGGAAGGTAACAGTGGGAGTCCTTGAACTAATTTCAGTATTTCACAACTCCTAATGGAATTATGTTTTACTGATGATAAGAAACATCAGGCTTTAGCTAGCATATTAAGTTTTTTGTGTTGGTCCTGAAATTTACCAACATAAGTTATCTCATGCTGTTCGAAAGGTATGATTAATGGTTATATATGTTGTGAATAAAAATAGAAAAAAATTTTATTTTTTAGTAATCAGTTTGGTAAACTGTGGAGACTAGAAGACGCTTGTATGTAAGGGGTGGGCTAGGGACAGGGTTGAAGGAGGACCCTGGATGTTTTTTTCTGGGGTGAAAAATGTTTAAAAATAGTAGTTAAGCTCATGAGGTCTCTTTTTCCTTAAAAGTCTTTGCTCATGTGGTAAAAGAAACTTTTTTTTCAGATTCCAAATAACAGTTATTCCCAATTCTTTTTTTTGTTTTCTTTTGGTGAGAAAGATTTGCCCTGAGCTAACGTCTGTGCCAGTTTTCCTCTACTTTATATGTGGGTTGCCACCACAGCAGGGCTGGCAAGTGGTGTAAGTCCGTGCCCAGGATCTGAACCTATGAGTTGGACTTATCAGTCTTCCTATATGACTTTTATGTTTTGTGTCTTACTTAAGAAGGGGTATCCTAATCCAGTTTTTCAGCGTTGCTTTCCCATATTTTCTTTGAATATCTTTCTTTTTATGGTTTCGTGTGTGTGTGTGTATGTTTGTCTTTTGTTTTTCAAAATGTGTAACTCTTTGATTCATTTGGAATTGACTTTTTTGTGATTGGTTTGAAGTTGAGATTTAGTGACATTATGAAGTACTATTTTATTTTAGGATTAAGGGACCCGTAGTAATATCTAAGAAAACATAGACTTTCTTACCTATGGATTTGTCAGTTGTTAATTTATCTGAACTTACTGAACCATGTATATTTCAATCATGGTAGTTCTGGGGTTATTATCCTCCATAAGCCCATAAGCCTATAACTCATTCAGTAAAGTAGCACTTCCTTTTTGCTTGTCAACAGTTCAGTTCAACCGTATGTATTAAGTATGTTAATAAGCATAGTACTTTTGCAGTCTTGGAAGTTGACCGAGATTTGCTTCTTACAAATTTTAAAAACTGTTTCATGGCTCATGTAATATGGACTTTAATAAAATCCTTGATTACTTGATGCATTTTATCTCCTTGGTATTTATATGTGGTTATGCATAAATACTCAAATATATATGCACACACATCTAAACCTAATTTTAAGAAATCTTAAGAACACCATAAATTCTGACCAAGTTTCTCTTTTTGAGTTGTCTGTTAGAAAGCTTAGTGCCAAATTTGTGACCCTCCATGGTAAGGCGGTAGGCCTTCAGATTCTCATTTACTCTTAACATCATTCCTGGCTCTGTTTTAGGTCCCGACTTCGATTTCTTTCCCTCCTAGTTTGTAACTTGCTATAAGTTCCAAAATTACTTTTAAGTCCTTTGCAGATAAACTATAGAACAAAAGAAACTTTGAACTTTCCTTATACATTAAACGTTAAATGTAATTCACAGTTCTTAAAAGTAATTTTTTTCCATTATTAAAGTAATACAGCTATGTGACAAATTTAGGAAGATAGAGAAAAGCCAAAAATCACAGCAGTTTGGTAGTTTATTCTAATTTAATAAAACAGTTATGTTTATTTATGGACGCTAAGAAGAAATAGGTTAAAAGAAGGTAAAGGGAACGTTGACTTTGAAAATGTCCTAGTACTTGGGAAAGCACAGTGGAAGGGATTTACTTCAGCTACTGAAGTAAATGTGTTTTAAGTAGCTTTATAATTTTTCATTACTTTTAATGGTTGTGAGAATTTCTTATACTTCTCTAAAGTTGCCGTATAGCAACAGGCTATTTTAGGAAAGAGTTTAAAAATTTTTAAAACGTATTGTCTACATTCTTTTGAATTTCTGCTTTGGAATATGCAAATCTCTTTTTCCGTCTCTCTCCCTCTTTTCCTCTCTCTCAACATTTAGGAAAAGGGCTTTGGTTGCAATTGGTGCCCATGATTTGGACAGTTTGTCCGGCCCCTTTACTTTTACTGCGAAGCGACCTTCAGATATCAAATTCAAGCCTCTGAGTAAGACCAAGGAGTATACAGCCTGTGAGCTGATGAACATATACAAGGCAAGTGTTCTTTTAGGTTATGCAGTGGCTCTGCATAAATCATGGCATTCCTTCAAAGTCAAGTCTTAGAATTAGGGAAATGTAATGAGTTCTTTTGAAAAAAATAGCAGTCAGTGTCTGGGCTCCAACCAGGAGCTACTGATTCATTTGATCTAGAGTGCGGCCTGGGTGGAGTTTTGTTTTGTTTATTACTTTTTTAACCTCTTGGATGGTTTTAATGTATAGCTAGCATGGCGAACCACTGAAGTAGACCATGTCAAATTGTAATATTCTTATTTGGGCGTAATTAAAACTCATTCAAGTATAAGGAACAGTAAGACTTAGCTAGTTTTTTGGTGGGAAACTGTATTACAAAGTGTCTACCTCCCACTATTAGCAGTTTAGATTTCATCAGTGAAAATGAATTCACTAGTCACTTTAAATTGCACTTAACAAATAGAAGTATTATCATTCAGAAAAAGCAGCTCTTATCCTTGGCTTGATTTACCAGTGATTTTTTTCCTATTTATATAAATAGTTTTGTGATGGTTTTTGTTTTGTTTGTGATTATTCAGGGTTACCAGTGCAAATCTATTTTCATTCTTGAAAAATGACTCCCAGTAGGAGATGAGGCTGTATAAGGATGTTGAGATATTAATTTTTTTTTTTTTTCCTGAGCTAACATCCATGCCAACCTTCCTCTATTTTTAGTATGTGGGCCACCAGCACAGCATGGCCCATAACAGAGTGGTGTACGTCCGCGCCCAGGAACCAAATCCGGGCCTTGAAGCAGAGCATGCTGAACTCAACCACTAGACCACTGGGGCTGGCCTGAGATAGTAATTTATATTAGAAAATCTTACAGATTTAGAACTTTGTGTAAAACTGCAAAGGGCCGTTTTATTGTTTTTCTGACTCTTCTCATATTATATACTAGGTAGATATATAAACCAATTACCATGATAGAAATAAAAAACTAATTTTATTTGACTTAATTGTTTTTCAGACTGACAACCACCTTAAACATTATTTACATATCATTGAAAATAAACCCTTGTACCCAGTTATCTACGATAGCAATGGTGTCGTCCTTTCAATGCCTCCCATCATCAATGGTGAGTTATTTCTTAAGCATCTAGATTTTTGCTGTTTTCTCCTATTCTTTGGCGTTTCTGTAGAATTCTCAATAGACTTGACTGAATCAAATCAAATAACTCTTCATCTGAGAATCTCAGGTCTTTTTTAGATTTTATGCTAATAGTTCTTTTCAATTCATGTATTCAATTTTATTGATTTTTTATAACATATAAATATTTATAAGTTCATAAATATTTCCTAGTACCAGTCTCTGGATTCTGTTATATTCCTCCAAAAGGTATTGATATTTTGGTTTTAGCAGGTAATTCACTTGATTAAACTTAGTCAAATTCTGTCTTGCCTGGTGTTTTATAGTTAAATTAAAACTTTTAAGCGGAATTTTACTGTTAACTCCTTTCTGAAGGCTTTTTTGATGATTCAACTTGAAAGTATTTACAAAATTTAATGACGTCAAAGCCACAGATAGTTTGCCTTTCTCGAGGCAAGAAGGGGGTTTAGTTGATTCACAATGGGAAGGAGAGTCTTTTCCTCCTGGAGATCTTGGACTCCAGTAGAGTTATGTGCCACATAATGACATTGTGTTTAATGATGGACCACATATACCATGATGCTCTCATAAGATCAGTACCATGTAGCCTAGGTGTGTAGTAGGCTATACTATGTAGGTTTGTGTAAGTACGCTCTATGATGTTTGCACAACAACAAAATTGCCTAACAATGCATTCCTCAGTGCATCCCTATCGTTAAGCGATGCATGACTGTAGTTACAGTGGGTAAGAACCTGGACTTCAGAGTTAGCCAGACCCAGACCTGAATCTTAGCCTTGCTGCTTAATAGCTCCTGATCATGGTCAGTGAGCTTAATCTCTGAATCTTTGTTGTCTTGCCTGCCACTCCATCACAGGGTTGTGGTGGAGATGAGCTGAGACAACCTCTCTTAAGTGCTTGACATAGCACCTGACACAGTGAATGCACTCAGTAAAGACTTGTTATTTTATCTTTATTCCCCTGCTTGCAATGGGGGCTTAAAATAAAAGTCATCTATATCCTTACCTCTGAGGTGTCAGTTTATATTGGATTCTAAATTAAAATGTAGTGTGTTTTGTTGAGCTTTTTAGTGCACCTCTATTTCTGAAACTGATTATTTTGTTGTTATTGTGTGTTCGTTGCAGGAAATCATTCCAAAATAACACTAAATACTAGAAATGTATTTATTGAATGCACGGGAACTGACTTTACTAAGGTAAATAGAACTTTTGTTCTCTTTTTGTACTATCACACAGGATAGATTTTACTTCTGAGCCAAGACTAAATAAATAAACTTTAAAATATGTTTATTTCGTAGGTGGGAACAAATTTTAGAAATTTATAAAGATATAGCTATTTTGGGGCCAGTCCCATGGCTGAGTGGTTCAAGTTCCGCATGCTCTGCTTCGGTGGCTGGGTCTGGATCCCTGGCGTGGACCTAGTCCACTCGTCAGCCATGCTGTGGAGGCATCCCACATACAAAATAGAGGAAGACTGGCACAGATGTTAGCTCAGGGCTAATCTTCCTCACCAAAGAAAGATAGATATTCTGTACTTTGGTTATGGTGCTTTCATTCAATTGACAAACGTTTAATGAGCACTTGCTGCCTTTCTAGTGCCATGAATTTAATAATGAGTTACTTTTTCTTGACTTCAGGGAACTTGTAGTCTAATGGGAGAATTAGCCATATGCATAACTTTAAAACAGGATGGGATAAGTATTGTAATGAGGTCTGTATAAATTGTTTATCTTAGTTGGCTTAATTTAAATGCTGTGTAAAGTACCTTTGTGTACTTGGTAAAAATTTTTTTAAGATGAACTGGCTATAGAGGAGTTTTATTTAGCAAATTGATAAAGGGTTTATGCACACAATGATATCTAGAATATGTAGAATGGTAGTTTGCGCACGTTTAGTCACTGTATATATTAGATCGGATTGCCATGAAAGCTTTTCTCTATGGCATGCAATTTCTTCACGCCTGTTGAGTAAGGCGTAGAGTGAGGTGGCAGTTAAGCAAATTAAAAAAGGTAAACTTGAATGGAGGAGGAGGCTAGAGTATAGAAGCAGGGCAGATAACTGGCGTTCACTGCATCTTACAGGATTGGAGACCGTTGTAAGGCATTTCATTTACAACTTTTATGTACTGTATTTGCCTTCAGAAACAGTGTCAGAGTAAAATAATATAGCTTTTACTATTTAAAACATTTTTTTAAATTTGTACGTTAACAGACCTTGAATATCTTTCCTGAAGCTTATATACAAAGAGTGAAGTATATATAAAAGCAAAGCATATATACAAATAACTTACTGTATTTTTTCCTAAGCATATTTTTTTTTAATTAAAATAATTTGACAAATCTTTGTGGGTCTCCCTATGTGCCAGACATTACTCTTTGCGTTATGTATACTGTATACTATATACACACACACACATATTTAATCCTCATAGTAACCAAATGAGGTAGGAACTTTTCATTGTTTCCATCTGACAGGTGAGGAAACTAAGGTAGAAAGACGGTCAGTAACTGCCCAGAGTCAGACAGCTGGCGAGTGGTTGAGCCAGGAGGCGGGCGTCTGGCTGCTGAGACTTAGGAGATTGACCAGTTTACTCCTGTAGTCAGCTGCTTGTCTCTCTCGAAACCTGGTGAACCCACGGGAGGGATCAGGGAAGTAAATGATTCGTCTCAGTCCTGGTTGTAACTCTCAGAGAACCGCGTCAATGCAGAACACCTGAAGATAAGGACAGGCCTACTTTAGTCATAAGTTTTTATTCCACTTCCTTTTTTAGAATGTATTTTTATATGTTTGGGGACTAAATTATATTAAATATTAATTCATTTCCATTTGAGTGAAGAGAGAATATATTTATAGTTTACCATAATATTTGGTTTTCTTCCTTTGCAGGCAAAAATAGTTCTTGATATTATTGTCACCATGTTCAGTGAATATTGTGAGAATCAATTTACGTAAGTTGATTGGGCACCTTTGTTGATGGCCTGTTTTTCTCAAGGCAGAGCACTATGGCGTTGTGCTAAACATAAAGATGAAAAATGTGGTTCCTGTAACTCGAATATATCTTTTTGGGGAGCTAAGACATATGCGTAAATAATGTATAAAATAAAAAGTGATACCTAGTTTAAAAAGTTTTGGTGATGTTCTGGCTGTTTGTAAGGGCAAATTACTGCTGACTGAGGCAATCTAGGCAGGCCTCATGGAGGGAATGAAATTTAAGCTGTGTTTAAGAATCATTGGATTTGAAAACGTAAACATGGAGGGACAGTAAAAGGAACAGCTAAACAGCTCAACAAAGGTAGAGAAGCGTATGTAAGAGTAAAGCGTATAGCCCATATATATCAAAGAACTACTGTATTTTTTCCAAAGCTTTTTTTTTTCCTGAGGAAGATTTGGCGTGATCTAACATCTGTGCCAGTCTTCCTCTATTTTGTAAAGGCTGCTGCAGCATGGCAGCTAACAAGTGCTGTAGGTCCACACCTGGGAACTGAATGTGGGCTGCTGAAGTAGAGTGCACTCAACTTAAACACTAGGCCATGGGGCCGGCCCCCAAAGCTTACTTTTTAATTAAAAAAAATTACTTAAACCATATGACCTTTAGTGTGTAGTACCAGCATTATTGTTTATTTTAGAGTATTAATTATAATTCAAAATAAATGTATAACTGTAGAAAGCATGACTGAAATTGTATGGATAGTATGAGTCTTTTTTTTTTTTTCTTTTTAATTTTTTTCCTTTTTCTCCTCAAAGTCCCCCAGTACATAGTTGTATATTCTTTGTTGTGGGTCTTTCTAGTTGTGGCATGTGGGACGCCGCCTCAGTGTGGTTTGATGAGCAGTGCCACGTCCGCACCCAGGATTCGAACCAAGGAAACACTGGGCCGCCTGCATTGGAGCATGAATTTAACCACTTGGCCACGGGGCCAGCCCCCTTTTTTTTTTAAATTGATTTGCATTTATTGGTTGTGACAATCAGCTTTCATTGTGTAACACACCACCCTGGTAAAGCCTGGAATGCGTGTATCAATATTGGCAAGGAGTCCACAGCGGATGCATGCTTTCTAGTACTGAGAAGTAAGCTCATCAAGTGGGCGCTGCCTGAGGAGATGAGGGGCCGTAGGAAATGGAATAATGGAGTAGTGTTCTGTAGAGGAGGGTTAGTCCAAGCAGCCGTGTTGGAATGGGAATAGATTGAATGTGTTGAGGCTACAGTTGTAGACCAAGAGAAATATTTGTTAACCTCACACATTTCTGAAATTTATGGCCTTTTTTTTTTCTTAAGTATTTATTGCTGGCTTTTTTTTTTTTTTTCCAGGGTTGAAGCAGCTGAGGTAGTTTTTCCTAATGGGAAATCATATACCTTTCCAGTAAGTATTTAAGAAGTGACTTTAAGATGATGATGACGACAGTAATGATGATGGCTATAGAGTGCTTGTCGTCTCACCATCCATCCATCCAGCTATGCACATGCCAGGCACTATACTCTGTGCATTACATGGATTTAATCCTTACACTGACACTGTGAGTGTGGTTGCTGTTATCATCAGAGGAAGACACGGAGACCTTGAGATGTTGAATAAATTACCTGTTACTATTAAGTGGTGGCACTGGAATTTAAGCCCAGACAGTCCGACTTCAGCTCCCAACACACTACATTATACCACAGCATTATATGGCCATAATTCCTGTGATTTATTCTTAGTAACTAGTTAGCTGGGTAATTTATAGTCTTACCCCTTTTAAGATTACTCAGCCCTCCAGACCTAATTAGTCTGTTCACATTTGAATTAACAGTTGCTAAAGGTCATCACTGTAACTAATAAATAACTCCAAATGTATTAACAGGACTAATTTAGTAATAAGCACAATGATCATGAAGACATAGGATCTTGGCAAAAATCTAAACCAGCATTATTTTTAATTGACTGGGCTTTTTCCCCCCACATGGCTTTTATAGCTATAAAGATGGCCCTTTGAACACATGACAGTATCCCCAGTCATTTAGCTGTGGTTCTGATTCAGATCTTTGTTGAGCTCTTTTTCTTTGGATTTTTCACAATTTCTTTGTCGTTTATGAAGTGAATCAGAGCCTGGAATAGTTTCTATTTAAATAGCTTTTAAAGTAGTTAAAACCTGCCAGGATCAAAACCTTCCCCTCCTTAAAAACATTAGCATTTAGGATCATATTTTATTCCAGAGTATTACTTATAATTCAAAATAAATGTATAACTATATAAAGCATGGCTGAAATTATGGGCACTGTCAGTTTTTTTTAATTGATTTTAGTGGCTATTATCAGTTAGCATTTGTTATGTAACAAACTGCTCCAAGACTTAGTGACTTAAAACAACCATTTGTTTGTCTCATGATTCTATTGGTCACCTGGGTAATTCTTCCCATCTGGGCTGGCTTGGCTAATCTCTGCTGGGCTTCCTCATATATAGTCAGCTGGTTGGTGGCCAGAAGCTGGATGACCTGGGATGGCCTCACTTACATGTCTGCCTGGCTGTGGGGTTCAGTGTCTCTCATCATCCAACAGGCCAGCTTGGGCTTCTTTACCTGGTGGTTGCAGGATTCCCAGCAGCAAGAGAGCACGTCCGGTGTTCAAGTACTTTTACGCGTGTCTTCTTGGCCAAAGCCGGTCATTTTGGGGGGAGAAATAGACTCTATTTCCTGACAGGAGGACCTGCAGTGCATTCCAAGACCATGGATGCAGAGAGGAAGAATTTAAGGCCATTTATACAATTTACCACAATAATAGTTGGGATTAGCCAGAGATAGCTTTTTAGTCTGTTTTAAAATAATGTCTGATTGGAGGAAACTTTTTTCTTTCTAATAGGAAGAATTCTCAGGTCTTAATAAAAGTGAAATATGTACATTTGGGGAGAAAAAGAAACATATCTTAAAATTTGCTTGACTTTTCCCCTCATGTAGATAATTCCTTGAAATCATTTACTTTTGTATTATTAAGAGCTTTCGTAAATTTGAAACAGTGGGCCTTCTGAAAAGGAGTATTACATTGGCGTTTCATCATTTGTTCATTTATTTTCTTCCAAGGTTAGATTAGAACAGCTCTTCTCAGATATCCTCCCAGAAGAGAAGGATCCTTTGCCTCTGGGGAAAGTTGATTCTTCCTCACGTGAAATGGCATATTTTTTCAAACACTGAAAGTTCTTTCCTAGTCTTCTGTTATTTCATATAAAAGAATAGAGATTGGAGTAAGGGAACCAGAGGAGATAATAAGTGGCAGGTGGTCAGAGAGCCTGATGGTTAATTGTGTGAGCTTTGGAATTAGGCTGCTTGAACTTGTTTATTAATTCATTAATTCATTAGTTCATTTGTTACTTCACACATGCAGGCATTTATTCATTAACTGTATACCAATTGCTTATTATCTGACAAGGGGTTTGTCAGCAATGGGAATACAGTAACACCAGAGCTCAGCAGCTTACCATTGTGATCTGGGACTAGTTATTAATCTAAAACTCAGATTCTTGTCTGTAAAATGAGAATCTTAATAGCAGGTGTTGTGAGGGTTAAGTTAAGATTCTTTTAAAAATGTGTCTTGTACTGTTTAGCTCATATCAGCTGTTCACTAGAGGTTTGTCATTACTTTTGCAAGCATTAGGATGTAGTCCAGTGCTTCTCAAACTCTAATGTGCATTCGCATCACCTGGGGATCTTGATGACATTCAGATTCAGCAAGTCTCGTGTAGCTGCCACTGGCTCTAAAGGCCTGAGAGTCTGCATTTCTAACAAGCACTCAGGTGCTGACGATGCTTCTGCTCTGAGAACTGCCTTTTGCATAGCACGGCTCTGGCCCCTTGTCCTTACTTGAGTCCAAACAGGTTTATGGCCTTTATGCTAGTGCCGGTTATACTTTTGAGAGTAATTTGGTGATAAGAAATACTCATAGATATCTTCCCAAAGGTACTGAAAAGCCTGGATTTTATGTGTGTGTGTCTTCCTGCCTAACATTGTAGAGTTATGTACCGTTTGAGAAGGAGTGAATACCAATTCATGAGATGCTCCCAGCACTACTGTCTCTAGGAGCAGACAGATAGCTAGGACTTGGGGTGTGGTTGCATTTCCCCAACTGGAAAAATGATAAGAAAGGAATGTCGTCATAACACTCCTAGACTTAGCATGGTGGCTAGTATATTGTGACACTTGACTTATTCTTCCTTGGTCATAAACACCTGCTTGCCTGAGGTGAGACTGAAAGTCTTCAGGGTTTATAAGCATTTTAGAAATGATGTAACACACCAGTGTTGGACTAAAGAGAATGGTGACTGACCATCGAAAAGAGAAAAAGGTTTGGCATTTTATATTATTTCCAAGCAATTCCGTTTGTCTAGAAAGTAGAATGTTCATATATGAATATAATATAGCAAATTTATTCCTCCATAATAATGTTTTGAAACACCAAGTTTATTTTCACTGTCTGGCTCTGATGACAGTTTCTTGGTACGGTAATGAAACTGCAACAACAATGAATTGAGTTAGAAAGAGGTAACACTGTATGTGATGGGGGATGATTTAAGCTGCTCAAACTCTCTTTCTTGAAGGAACTGGCTTACCGAAAGGAGATGGTGAGGGCTGACCTAATTAACAAAAAAGTTGGAATCAGGTATGCTCTGAAAACTTCTCTTATTTATTTACTGTTGGAGAGAATTCAAGAATGAAGTGCACACAAGACTATTTAACTTTTCCTAAGAGAATGCTTGGGGAGGGTTTTGATACCCCTCAGACTAAGAGAATTGATGACAGAACTTCAGTTAGGATGTCTGGTGTCTAATAGAATTCAAAAAGAAACATTACTATTTCAGGTAGTAGCATACTCTAAAATAAAATGAAAACATGTTTTAAATAATCCAGTGAAGTTTATGGTTTGTACATTCCTATTTCAGAGAAACTCCAGAAAATCTTGCCAAGCTTCTGACCAGGATGTGTTTAAAGTCAGAAGTCATAGGCGATGGGAATCAGATTGAGATTGAAATCCCTCCGACCAGAGCTGACATTATCCATGCGTGTGATATTGTAGAAGATGCAGCTATTGCTTATGGATATAACAACATTCAGATGACTCTCCCGAAAACATACACCATAGCTAATCAAGTAAGACTGCACCCTTAAATAAACACTCCTTATTGTTAGAAACTGATTACTGAATGCCAGGAAGGCTTCGAGAAAAACAGAACATAGGAATTAAGCAGTATTTGGACATGCTCTGCTATGAGAGGCATTTGCTATGGAGAGGATACAAAACAGATGTCTAGCTGATTAGAGTAAGTGAAAACCTGTGATGATTAGTTCTTTGAAGAAAGACAGGTTTTGAATTTGGAGCCTTGTTGAGTATCTACCTGGGAGATTCATTTTCTCAACCTGGGCCTGAAGGCAGAAGCTGTGTGGCGGAGGTGAAGGGGGGCGTTTGTACATTTGTGTCGGAGTATTGGGGTTGTGAAGTAGGGGTGGGGGGGTGGGGAAATGGTACTAGCACTAATAGTAAGGACGGAAGGGTGGTTTCCTTCTAATGACGTTCTGTATAAATCTCTTTTTTTAAAAAAACAGGAAATTTTATTGAGGTGAAATAAAGTAATTTTTTTGTTTTTTTCAGTTTCCTCTTAATAAGCTCACAGAACTGCTAAGACATGACATGGCAGCCGCTGGATTCACTGAGGCACTTACCTTTGCTCTGGTATGTCTTACTTGCTTTTTCTACTCAGCTGATTATTTACTTTGAATCTCTGAATTACTGATTTTTTACAGGAATTTATAAAATCTAGACTGCTAAAATTTCCGGGTTCTGGAAGAATAACTTTGTTACTTGAGATTGTACAATTTCTGGTGAAGAAAGGTTGAAGATTTCTTTTTTCAGTCACACAGAAATATGAAGGACAAAAATAGTGTCTTAAATGACAGATGAAAATGTGTTTTATAGTTTTCATGTAAGGATTGAGAGATCACAATGGATTTCAAAACCAAATTTATTATGTTAGAATTTTTAGTCTTGATTTGGTTGTGGCTGTGCCCACTAGATGCCGCCCTGGTTAAGGGCTTGTGGACTGTTCCACATTAAACTTATTTCTTTGTCTTTGAACATGTTCACAAACATTTGCTTTGAGTTGAAAAGCTGACATAAAAGGCCTAAATCAGGAAATGAATTTTATTACAGAATCAGAAGGAAATCCCCCTCCCCCACCGGATTGACCATTTGCAAAGAATAAAATGTGTATGCGATTTGTAGCTCCCTTTTCTCTCTTGCCGAGCATTTCTGTGGTGCCTGCAGTGTAGTTCTTGAATATTCAAGTAAGTTGCAGCTTAATCGTGTAGGGCAAAACACAAAACAAAACAAACAAAAACAAGCAAAAAATCTCCTCCTTTTTCTCCTTCCAATTCAAGTCGCCCTAAAATTCTCAGTCTTGCAGAGTTTTTACGGAAGGCGGTAGGGGAGTTACTGCCAGTACATGGAGACTCGGTAAGCAGATGCAGCCGTTCTCACGTCACTGGATCGAGCACTTGTAATTCATAGGATGTCACCGTCGGAAGGGACCTTACAGATCTAGTTGAACCCCTTCATTTTTCTGACTTAGAGATCATATATTCAACATTGATGGAGCATCTCTTGTATACTAGGCATTGTACCAGTGAGTACCTGCTGAGTACCAATGAGTACCAATGTACCAGTTGTACCTGAGGCTGAGAGAGGATAAGTACCTAGCAAAGTTTACACAGATAGCAGGAGAACTGCCACCAGAATCCTGGCCTTTTGACTTGAGGAGCAGTGCTCTCTGTTGTCTCATCCTGTGTACGCTAGGTTGGTAGCACCATATCATTCATATATATACCCACACGCACATCCACATCCACAATCATGAGCATCAATGATTTCATGTAAAATGAAATACAAAAGGTAGTACTGAGACATGTATTTCATTTTTTAAAATTATATTAAGTGGTACAGGGTAGATTTTAAAGGATGGAACTTTACAGAACCGTGTAGAGTAAACCATAAGAATTCCCCCCCAACTTCAAACCCTATTTTCCTCCCCAGAACTAACTGCTGTTAAAACTTTGGCATGTGTTTTTCCCTGCCCTTTTAGATGAGCAGAGCATTTTGATTTTGTGACTGTGTAGCCCCACACATCTCGGGGGAGCACGTACTCTGCCTCCTGCCTCAGAACTGCTCTGCAGGGAGAGTTATCCTGTGTCAGGGGCTTTATATACGTGAATCCATCTCTCAGTGCAGCCCTGTGAAGTATGTGTTCCTGTCTATTCAGCGGTTAATTTAGGTAACTTTCCCCACTCCACACAGCCACTGGGCTGTGGGCCAGGGATTCCCCTCCAGGCCTGTCTGCACCCAAGGCCTGCGACTGAACTGCCCATCAGTCTGGTCAGCTGTCCTAGGTCCCTTTAATACATTGTTTATCACCGTGGGGAAAAGGAATGACGTGCTAGAGTTTCAGATTTGTAGTAATAGTTTTCCTGTAGGAATCTCAACATTAATACTATTTATAAAGTTACGTACTTTATGAGCAAATTTCAGCATCACTGCGCCTTGTATCTCATTTTGCACAAGAATAACAGCACTGCTTTCCCTAAAACCCAGCCCTTGACTTCCCAAGTATCAGTAGTTCACATCTCATCGTTAGGATATTTGCTGCGTCTGCATACTAGCTGTAATATTTTCTTTTTTTTTTTTTTTTTTTTTTAAAGATTTTATTTTTTCCTTTTTCTCCCCAAAGCCCCCCCGGTACATAGTTGTGTATTCTTCGTTGTGGGTTCCTCTAGTTGTGGCATGTGGGACGCTGCCTCAGCGTGGTCTGACGAGCAGTGCCATGTCCGCGCCAGGATTCGAACCAACGAAACACTGGGCCGCCTGCAGCAGAGCGCGCGAACTTAACCACTCAGCCACGGGGCCAGCCCCTGTAATATTTTCTTTTAAATTAGCCCACTTTTAAAACTAAATATCTACGTTAGCCTTATTCTAAGAATAATGTCTGTAAAAATTTGGGGCTTCATTTACTTGTTATAGTTTTTCTAATACTTTAAAATAAACATAAATATTCCCACTTTAGAAACATTCCTTCCTGTATACTAGCTACTGCCACTTCAGGATACCTTGATTTAAACTGCTGCTCATCTCTGTACCTTATCGTCCATCATCATAATGAAGTGCAAGCTCACTCAGATACCTCGCCGCATTGCCATGTGTCCGTGGAGCCTTTTTCTTTTATACAGACAGTACTAGTTCTGTTTGAGAGTAGATTGCATCATGTAAATTGCATGTCCTAATTAACTGATCACATTATATCTGAATCTTGTTACAAAAACTCCTCCAACTGTGGAGAAAAAATAGTTATTCCCAGCACACCTGCCTCCACTGACCACCTCTGCAGCCATGCAGAGCAGCAGCTTTTTTCTCCTGTGCCTTGATTTGGCTTCAGGATCCTTCTCAAGAAAGCGTGGCAGGGGGGCTGGCCCCGTGGCCGAGTGGTTAAGTTCGCGCACTCCACTGCAGGCAGCCCAGTGTTTCGTTGGTTCGAATCCTGGGCGTGGACATGGCACTGCTCATCAGACCACGCTGAGGCAGCATCCCACATGCCACAACTAGAAGGACCCACAACGAAATATACAACTATTTACCAGGGAGCTTTGGGGAGAAAAATAAAATCTTTAAAAAAAAAAAAGAAAGCGTGGCAGGAATCGTTAGAACTGGCATTGGGAGGCCAGCCCGGTGGCACAGAGGTTAAGTGCACATGTTCCACTTCTCAGTGGCATGGGCTTCACCAGTTTGGATCCTGGGTGCGGACATGGCACTGCTTGGCAAAATGCCATGCTGTGGTAGGCATCCCACATTTAAAGTAGAGGAAGATGGGCATGGATGTTAGCTCAGGGCGAGTCTTCCTCAGTGAAAAAAAAAAAAGAGATTGGCAGTAGTTAGCTTAGGGCTAATCTTCCTCAAAAAATGAACTGGCATTGGCATAAGACAAATCTAAATGCATGCTTTTTTCCTAAGTGAAATACAGACCAACTAGGCCTTGACCATTTTGTAGAACAGTGCAATGAGCGTATCACCTAACATGGGAAAACAGTTGAGTAATCTGATGGGATGTCAGTTTTCATGTTAAGTTTTAAACTCTTGCACAAAATTAGCATTAGTATACGTGATCATTGTTTATTCTTAGTAACGATTTATTGGTCATTGTCACTGTTAATATTTTTTGAGCGCCTAGTTTGTGCTGGGTACTTTACTTGCATTATCTTATTGTTTCATTTCTTGTTAGACTTGATATGTCTTGTAGACGGGAGTTTTATTTTCATAGCTTCTGCCTGTCGTGGTTTTTGTGTGTGACACGCATCTTTCTCTTTTTGGTGGGCATACGCACAGGCGTTAAATGATGTGGTAGGAAGAATGTTGGGCAGAGTTCAGGCCACTTGAATTCTGTTCTCGGTCCTACCGTCCTATGCAAGTCAGTCGGGATTCAGCAGGGATTACGACGGTAGTCAAAATGGAAAGCCATAGGAACACCAAGGAGGGAGAGAGAATTTCCTTCTTTTTTTTTCTTTTCTCCCCAAAGCCCCAGTACATAGTTGTATATCCTAGTTGCATGTCCTTCTAGTTCTTCTGTGTGGGATGCTGCCTCAGCATGGCTTGATGACTGGTGTGTAGGTCTGCGCTCAGGATCCGATCCAGGGAATCCTGGGCCGCTGAAGCAAAGCACACAAACTTAACCATTATGCCGCTGGGCCCACCCCGAGAGAGAATTTCTGACTGGAGTCACTAGGGATATGTTTATGAAAGAGGTGAAAGAGATGTCATTTAAGGAGAGCCTTGGGGGAGGGCCGCAAGAAGGGTGCGGAGGTATTTCAGGTAAAGGTAGGGAAAAGCATAAGGTTCAGGTGTGGGTAGGGCAGGGTAGGAGTTTACACTGGTGATGTCAGTGGCAGGCTCTTAGGGAGGGCCCGAGTACAGACACACCACCATCTCCATGTGAAAGATGGACTGTAGCTCTGTATCATGGCTAGAACATGTCGTAAGAGAGCTATTAATGTTAAATGGCATCTGCTGTGGGCCTGAATTAATTAATATGTTTATTCTTAGCTTATTAACTTACTGATTTATATATAGAGTCTGCATCGCAAGGAGATCCTAAGTTGACTTTTTATATTAACTTTAGTCATTGCTTCTCCATGCTGATCTATTTTGTGTGTACTTCTTAGTGTTCCCAAGAAGATATTGCTGATAAACTCGGTGTGGACATTTCTGCAACGAAGGCAGTCCATATAAGTAATCCTAAAACAGCTGAGTTTCAGGTAAGAATTTTAAGTAGATAAGAGTTTGGATAAAAACTGAGACGCAGTACATGAATTATGAAAAGTCTCTCTAGTTAGTAATACCTCAGATGGCAAAATCTTAGAGCTTTTTAAAAAAATCTCTTCTTGGATAAGTTTATAGTTGGTTCTTACATACTTTGCTGACAAAAATCCTTAAAACTTATAATCTTTTCTTGATTTAACTTTATAGGTGATTCTTGCTTTCTGCTATCTAGCCCATTCTTTCTTATCTGAAGTTTCCGTTTCATAATTGATTTTTTAAATACTATTCTCAGATTTCATCTCTTTTCCACTCATTAATAACAAATGAATCAACACCTGTTCCCAGTACATCCGTTAAGTCATTCACCTCAAAATTAGTCATTACATCAGTTCTTGACTATGCTGCCTGTGTCTTTCATTATAATTGTCTAGTTTATTGGCAGTTTTGTGTAGAGTTTAGGCATATTTAAATGAGAATGATATTACCTTAATAGTAAATGTTAAATGATTTATATTATAGATTAGGATATTTAACTATAAAAAAAGAGCATTTCATGGTTATAATATCTTTGCTTATTAATGACTTCAGTCATGTCATCTCTTTCATACTAATAGCTCTTGTTCTGTTTTTCTTGCATATACAATTCTATATGGTTTTTGTTTTGTTTTGTTTTTGAGAGTAAGATTGGCCCTGAGCTAACATCTGTTGCCAAACTTCCTCTTCTTGCCTGAGGAAGACTGTCCCTGAGCTAACATCTGTGCCAGTCTTCCTCTAGTTTGTATGTGGGTCACTGCCACAGCATGGCTTGATGAGCAGTGTGTAGGTCTGCCCCCAGGATCCAAACCTGTGAACCCTGGGCTGCTGAAGTGGAGCACACAAACTCAACCATTACACAACTGGGCCGGCCCTCTCTATTGGCTTTTTTTAACCCAGGCTTTAGAGAAAATCATGTCTTCTAGAATCAAGGGGAATCTTAGGATTGGAAGGAAATGTTTTAGGAAAGCTACTGCTATTGTAAAGTGTCTGAAAATATTTTCTAGATTTTTATCTGAATTATCTGATGATTCAGTAGATATTATCTGAAAATATAAAAATATCTATTTTGTATAAGTGGGAAGAAAAACACAGTAAATGTGACTATAAATAGCTGTGGCTTAGCACATTTAAGAATCAATATTTCTGTGTAAATACATTAGAGATGAAAGTCTGTCTTCTAGACTTGGTAGATTGTACATTTCACTCCTGCTTCACCAACACATATGTCCTACTATTATTAATGTGGTTCTAGGTTTATTATGTATTTATGGTTAAATTAAATGTAAAGTTGTTTATGGACTTGTAACTCGATTTATTGTCGAAGCCCACTCTTTCTTCTACATAATTCTTAACTTTGGGAAGAATTTTCATTGTTCATATTTTCCCAGTTGTCTCAATTTTTTTTAATTGTTTGATTTGGGATTCAAATGAGGTTCGTTCATTAAAGTTGATTGATGTGCTTAATCTCCAGGTTGTTCCTCCATCCATCCATATCTCTGTGTTTCTGTCTCTCTCTCTTCCTTTCACTTGTTTGTTGAAGGAACTGGGCCATTTGTCTTGTAGAGTTGTCACATTGAGGATACTGCTGAATACATTCCCTTGGTCTCCTGTATTTCAAATAAATTGGTAGTTAGATTGAGAAGGTTGATTAGATTCAGGTTTGATTTTGTGTGTGTGTGTGTGTGTGTGTGTGTGTGTTGCCATAGGTATTTTGAATAAGCAGATAAAGCTTATCTATTAAAAAAACTAAGAAAAATTATTCACAAAGGTAGCTTGTTTAGACTACTTATTCCAATAAGTTAAGCTTCTTTCTTTTAACATTGTAGCTTTGTTTCTATGAATAGTCTGGGCACTTTCTCTCCAGTTGGGAAAGTGAACGATATTTCAGAAAGCACCAAGTCCAAGGCTAATAGCAGCTTGCGGGTAAAGTGAATGTGACAGGGATGATCTCTTCTTCTCGACACGGGGTAGGGACTGGCTGCTACTTGTGCAGGACTTAGGAGGAGCTGCCAGTTTTAGCTAGGGTGGGCAGGGCCGGGCTCTCTGGGGAAGACCTGTGAGCAGAGACTTGAGGGAAGTGAGACGGCCGCATGCGAGTCTGGAGGAAGCGTGTCTGAGGCTGAGGAAAGAGCACGTGTGGGGGCCTGAGATGGAAACCTGCTTGCGGCGTGTGACTGGAGCGCAGTAAGCAGGGGGAGCAGCAGGCACTGAGGTTGCCAGGGGCCAGCGCCAGGTGCACAGAGGGCCCCCTGTAGGGCATGGGTGCGATTCGAAATGTGATAGAAACCTGGTGGAGATTTTGAGCAGGGGGCTCCATGATCTGATGTAGATCTTAAAGTGTCTTCCTGTGCGGAGAATAATGGACCATAAGGCGGCGGGAGGGGAAGCAGAGAAGCCAGCTTAAGAAGCTCATGCAGTGGTCTGGGCAAAAGATAACGGTGTTAGAGTCTGACTGCAGAGCCCAGACTCGTAACGATGATGTCATACCACTGCTCATGAAACCCTTCCGGTAACATGATGTGTTGGAAGCTAACGTATCTCCTGTAGCTTAGAATGAGAAATTTATTTCACAGACAAAAGCAGAGAAGTTTTACCTTTTTTTTTTTTTTTTAAGAACTAGGACTGGTATTTGTATTTCTTATGAATAGTAAGAATGAAATAACTATATATGTTTTCCTGTTAGTTTTGGTACAAGCTGAAAACTACGCTGTCAGCCTGCACATAGCAGCTGCTTTTTTTTTTTTTTGTGAGGAAGATTGGCCCTGAGCTAACATCTGTGCCAGTCTTCCTCTATTTTGTTTGTGGGATGCTGCCGTAGCATGGCTTGATGAGCGGTGTGTAGGTCCACGCCTGGGCTCTGAACTGGTGAACCCTGGGCTGCAGAAGTGGAGTGTGTGAACTTAACCACTATGCCACCAGGCCAGCCCTGCATGGTTTTTTTTAGTGCCTACAGATTTGTATTCTGTTTTCCTCATTGTCCTGATATTTTAATTGCATTTACATTTTGCCTTGTCCTGGTTTTTAAAAATTTGGTCAATTCATATTTAATTGATTTAAATATTTGTTTCTTTTTTTTCTCTTTTTTTATTGAGGCAACATTGGTTTATAATATATAAATTTCAGATGTATGTCATATTTCAATTTCTGTGTAGACTACATCAAATACCTACAAATATTTGTATTTCTTTTAATCTACTTCAGTTACTTTGTGAAATGAAGCAGGATATGAAAATTTCTATATTTTAAATCTTGAAGGCTAACTATAATTTAAAAAAATGGTAATAAAATAACCAATCCTCGGTAGGAGCAATTATATTTAAATTATAGTTTTTCACTTATTCTTTTAATCAAATTTATGATTTATCATTTTGTAAGTTTGGGAGCTTGAATATTTCCAGTTCTTTTAGTGTCCTGGAATTAAAAATTGAAAATGACTTGGGTATTTAGGCCTCACATTTTTCAGAAGTGTCTTCCTGTGAGGCCATGGAGTCTTTCCACTTTGTCTTCAACCCGGTCTGTCTGTCTGGTTCCTGTCTGGTCAGTGCAGTTTCACGTCTTCTCCTGTAGGTGGCACGCACTACCCTTCTTCCTGGCCTCCTGAAGACCATCGCAGCGAATAGGAAGATGCCCCTTCCTCTGAAACTGTTTGAAATCTCTGACATTGTAGTGAAAGATTCCAGCAGAGGTAAGAGTGAAGTCATTTTTATTCGTATACTTAAAGCATGTTTTTATTGCGAAAATTTCAACTGTATATAAAAGTAGAGAATGTAGTATAATTATCCCTGTGAATCCAGGACCCAGCTTCATTAGTTATCAACACGTGGCCAGGCTTCTTTCATCTATATGTATGCCAACCCACTTCCCCACCTTATTTTAATGTGAGTCCTAGACATCATATCATTTCATCAGACACTTTCGTAGGTATTTCTAAAAGATAAGTCCTACTGCTTTTTTTTTTAATAGCACTATTACCAATCTTATTACCATCAAATATCCGGGTAGTATTTAAATTTTCCCAGTTGTTTCATAAATCTAATTCTTATGATTGATTTATTTGAATCAGTCCAAGCAAGGTCTAGATATTTGATTATCTTTCTTATTTTTTTCAATAGAAAGCAAATTTTAAAAGAATTTAATAATATTTATGAAGAGCCCTATTAAAACCTCAACTTGAAAAGCACTATGAAATATTTTTTTTATATCACATGATTTACATGCATATCATTGTAATGTTATTGATATCTTGTCATTCTAGTTTAGCAGGGACTATTCAGTCACTGTTGTACCAACGATTATAAGTGTGTTTTACCAGTTTTTATTTCTTCTGAGTATGGTCTGGATGTGTCAGTACAGCAAGGTGCTTGGCCCAATATTTGGAGCACAGTGGTTATTTAATAAATATATTTAGTAAGTACTTAAACCTGACCGCCAAGGAAGTCTGTCTCATTGAGACTTCCCATGTCTTCAGACTTAACACCAGTCTGACTGACTGTTTGGAGCTGCATGTGTGGCCATCTCTTGGTGAGCGGTGCCCTCGAATAACTACACTGCTGGCAGTGTTTCTTTGGTTCCCTGGATGTAACAGTTGAAGTCCCAGAGGTATTTGCTCAGTGAGCCTTACTCTAGACGCCACAGATTCAGAGTGTTCTTTTGGATCAGTTGACAAAAGCGGAGGCCTTTTCCTCCATTTCTCCTGAGGAGGATGCTATCGTCTCATTCTAACTACCAAGAGTGGTCAAGAACTGTTGGCAGTAGATCGGCCTGTCTTGGGAAGTGGATACCATAGAGGTGTGAGCGCCTTGCTTGTCTGTACATGGACTGTCCACGGCAAACTCTTCAGCCAAGGCTGGGTTCCATCTGCTCGCCAGTGTGCAGCCTGTCTTCAGTTAATAGCATCACCTTACATTTGTATGGGGCTTTTTACTTTTCAAAAGAATTTTTTAAAGAGGAAAATTTTTCTCTTTTGATTGTTAAAACATCTCTATGAGGCAGATGGGACAAAATATTGTCCTCGTTTAATATATAGGAAAATTAAGACAGAAAAATGGTCATTTGCCCAAGCCTGCCTAAAATATTGAACTTAGAGCTAGGACCAGAATTTTGGTCTCAAGTGCACATATCCTTAGAGAATTAAAGTTTATTTTCATGTCAGTCTTTGTAGAATTTTTCTTGGGTGGTAAATTTGCTGTAACAAAAATCAGAAAACATTTTTAGTGCCATCTGCAAATAGTTTTGAAGGTTCTTGTACCTCAAATCATCCACTGGCACAGGTAATTGAAAATTTGTTATAATTCCAATGTCAAATTTTTCTGTTAACTTTGACTTGTTTTCTTTCATCTTAGTTCTTTAAGTTTTATGTTTTGATCCTTGGTGATTCATTCAAATTTATAAATATAGGATTAGGTTAATTACACTAGGTTTCCTCAAAACTTTTGTAATACAGTTTCAGGAGTAGGCGTCTTCCCTGTTTGCAGGGGCTCCCTCCAGGGCTCTGCAGGGCTGGGCATGCTCACACCAGGTGGCTCAGGGTCTGCAGGGTGGGGCTCAGGAGCAAGCTGGAGTCCCCGCAGTTGCCACAGGGAAGCTTTCCCAGTCGGCATGGGGCTCTTTTTTGCAATCTGAGGGGGTGGGGGTGCCTTTGCTGTTTTTCTTTTCTTCTGTTTGTAGGAAGGTGGAAGGCCCAGGCCTAGACTTCACTCTGCCCCACGGCCTGTGCTTGGCGATAACCCCTATTGAGAAAGAGCTCTTCTTAAGCATTGGTGCTGTAGGCCATTGTGTGACAAATCCTCCTGGTGATAACCCCAGAAACCCAGTCTGTATGCCTTTAACTCAAAGATTTGTGTTCCTGATGCACTTTGTTGCATCAGGAAGGAGAGTTCTCATCTCCCTGGCAGACCCCTTTTATACCTGTTTTTGGTTGTGACTATTCTGTATTTCTCCATTGATCCATTTCCGTCTGATACTGCTTTGGGCTTTTGTCTTGCACCATTATGGTTTATTCTTTTTCTTTAAAATTTTCTGTCATATCAATGGGATTGGAGGAGTGAGAGGAGGTGAAAGTGCTCAGGAAGTCCACCATCTTGAGAACACAGATTTGCTTTAATTTCCTTGGAGTGTTTCCTGTTTAGGTAGGCCTGGATTTCATTTCATAACAAAAGCAGCTTTCGGATGGATTGTTCTAACTGTGTACGTGTGGACTCCCTACCTGTCATCTGGTGTACTTGGAGGACTCTACAGGAGACGTGGCGCTGTAGAGACACTGCAGCCAGAGAGCCGGGCTTTCGCTCGTGGTTCTGCCACTTGCCAGCTGCTTAACTTTGAACAATTTGTTTAATCTCTCTGTGCTTCAGTTTCCTCATCTGTACAATGAGAATGATGATAACACTTATTTCATTAGATTTGTCATAAGGATTAAATGAAATTTTATTTTGTTTTCTCTCTTTTTTTGTTTTTAGTTTTTTTTGGGGGGGGGGAGGGACATTGGCCCTGAGCTACATCTATTGCCAATCTTCCTCTTTTTTTTTTTTTTTAAAGATTTTATTTTTTCCTTTTTCTCCCCAAAGCCCCCCGGTACATAGTTGTGTATTCTTCGTTGTGGGTTCCTCTAGTTGTGGCATGTGGGACGCTGCCTCAGCGTGGTCTGACGAGCAGTGCCATGTCTGCGCCCAGGATTCGAACCGACGAAACACTGGGCCGCCTGCAGCGGAGCACGTGAACTTAACCACTCGGCCACGGGGCCAGCCCCCCAATCTTCCTCTTTTTTGCTTGAGGAAATGGCCCTGAGCTAACATCTGTGCCAGTCTTCCTCTATTTTGTGTGTGGGAGACCTCCATAGCATGGTTTGATGAGCGGTGTGTAGGTCCACACCTGGGATCTGAACCAGTGAACCCTGGGCCGTTGAAGCAGAACATGGGAACTTAACTGCTACACCACCAGGCTGGCCCCTGAAATTGTACTTTGAAAAGTTCCAGCCACACAATAAGCACTGTTGGTGTTTGCTCTTGCTTTTTGGGTACAGCAATCCCTAAGGCCAGATACCATCCTGGTCTCTGGGAATTTTCCACTAGAATGACTTGAAAACCTTTGCTGGCTGTTAAAGGGTTAATGTGGCTTTGCTAAAGCACTTGGGGCTCATTTTTATCCTAACCTTTGACTTAATTGGTTTTTCTTCTGTTGTGCACTGTTTTTTTAGAATAACAAAACCAAATTGTGCTAATGTGGGGATTTACTTAAGAAAATAGGAATGTTGTTTTTTGGGTGATTCCTCACCCACTTCTTTTCAATTAATTGAGCACATATGTTTTTACTGTCTCTCAAACCAGTAACCATTTCTCTGTTGGATTTTCATTAGCCTTTTCCTCCTAAATAATCAAACTGTTTTGAAGAGAAGAACTCTAGACCATCCAAAACGAAATGATAGAGTTTTCCAGTTAATATGAAAATGTCCCAATTTTCATTAGTGAGGACAGTACCCATACTACTGGTTCAAAAGGGGTGGAGATGCATGGCAAGAGTGGGCAACACAGTCCCATTCATTGCACTGGTAGAAAAGTATTCTTGAGTTCCTTTTCTTTGCCAGGCACTGCTTAGAATATAAGAGAAGGAGTTGCCAGTCTTGAGAGAGACAGACCAATGAACAGATTCTACAGAGTGCTCCAAGGGAATGTGCAAGGTGCCCTGATAGCACAGAGAAGGGAGTGACAACTGCCACTAAGTTATTCTGTAACATTGAGGAGAAACCCAACACTCAGCCTCATATCACTTTTGTGTAGGCAAGCACATCTTCCAAAATGGAAATGCAAAAGGAATCTCTACTGGATTTCAATATGTGTCCCACAGCTTTTGACCGACGTGCATTCCTGTAAGAGTAAAGACAGACTACTAGCCCCTGTTTTCGCGCTTGACCTCCCTGGACAGTTTCTTATGCTAATGTGGACTTTTGGACTGACCGTCCATGTTGCGAGGCTGTCAGGCTGCCCATTTAGCAATTCAGTCAGGCACACTTCTCAACTCTGAGTCTGACACATTCCAGTTCTTTGAGGCTGAACTAACCACTGCATTCATTGAGTTGTAAGATCCGAAGTTGCTGCATGATTTAAAAATTAGTCATGACTCAGGAGGCTAAGTTGATTTATCCCTTTTCCTGGGCAGAGTGGCATCTGTCTTTGGAACGAGAAGTTAAATGCAGACTCTGCTGTGGGGTAGATTTTCAGCGTTGTAGCAGGAAGTTAGTAGAGGCAGCCCTGAAGCTATCACATCAGGCTGCGCGGTCAGTTACTGGTTGGTTTCAGTTGTTGATACTTTTGTTTTTTCTGTTCCAAGTCGAGAATAACTAAACTATAAACAAAAGAGCAAAAAATTACTTCAGAGGAGCAATTGTGAATGGCTAACCTTCATGCCTAGAAAAGCAACTATATTTTGTGAATTCCAACCTTCTGGCTTTGTACTAAATGCAGATTGAATTCTGCCATCACAGGTTATGCCACAGTGGTCTCTGAGGCTGCCAGTATGCCTAGAAGCTCACAGAAATGGCAGTAGAAAACGCATCACTGGTTGAGTCTAAGTTTAAAAGGAATGATAGACTAAGAAAGAAGGCTAAGTTTGTGAAGTATTTAGAGTGACTTAGATTTAGCGTGATACAATCGTCCGATTGTCAGTTTGACGTGTATTTATGAAGAACTGCCATGCACTTTAGTTTCAACTATTGCATTTAAAGAATTTGGAGTTTTAATAATTATTATGCGGGCTGACCCTGTGGCCGAGTGGTTAAGTTCACACGCTGTACTTCGGCGGCCCCGGGTTTGCCAGTTTGGATCCTGGGTGTGGATCTACACACTGCTCATCAAGCCATGCTCTGGCAGCATTCCACACAGCAGAACTAGAATGACTTACAACTAGAATCTGCAACTATGTACTGGGGCTTTGGGGAGAAGAAATAAAAAGAGGAAGCTTGGCAACAGATGTTAGCCCAGGGCCAATCTTCCTCATCAAAAAAAATATATGTATTATTATAGTTGATGGAATAGGTTGAAGGCCCTTGACCACTCAGAGGGCTCCGGTTACCTCACCTGTGTAAGTAAGCATACCTAACCTCCAGCCTTCGCTTCTCACTCAGACCATTTCTGCTTTCTCCGAAGCCTTGCTGCAGGCCTGGGAGAAGCTGCATTTCCTCTGTCCCCCGAATCACTGTTAAAAGAGTTTCTAAAATTTCACATTCTCCCTGAGGCTTTTCTAAATCAGAGAATGATCTTCTTACCCAGCCTACTTTAGATGTGGAAATCCAGAGTATTTTTTTAACCTTAATTGTAATATATATTTAGGATTCTTGTTCGTTTCTCTCCCTAAACCACCATGGCCGCATGGAGCATAACTGATTCACTGTTCTTTTATGATTCGGTTTGTTCTTTCAATTTGCTGTTGGTTTGTACTGTTCGTGTATCTGTCTTATATTGTAACCTACTAAAATATAGGGGCCAGATCTTTGCAGTTTTTTATATAACTCTTTGCTTGATAAAGAGCTCAATAAAAGCATTTTCATTATGAGCTTGTGAAATACTTCAGCTCTGAGAAATTGTCCATTAATTCTGCCGCTGTCAAATAACAGAAGATTATCTAGTGTCCACATGTGGAATGTGGTTTTCTGAAGAGAGCTTATGTCATCAGTCTGGATTAATCTAATTTTACTACTTCATATTTTTGGCATGTAGAATTTCCAATTAATAATTCAAAAAATATGGATGTAAGGAACATTGACATTAACAGTATTTGAAGTAGCATCATTCGCATATGTGATGGCATCTTAACTGTGTAAATAACATCATTTTTAATATAGAAAGTTATTTTAGTACGTTCGGTTCCACATAGTTAAGATCGGCTAACGTGAGTATAATGTGCTCTGTCATGCATTGCATATTTTATTTTTTTAATAGATAAAAATCCATTCCAGGTTTATGTTAACTAAATAAAAGCCAACCCACAAGGATATAGCTTTTTCCTTCATGCATTGAGGTCATAAAT
The DNA here is from genome assembly GCF_041296265.1 of Equus caballus. NCBI lineage: Eukaryota > Metazoa > Chordata > Mammalia > Perissodactyla > Equidae > Equus > Equus caballus. The sequence continues at coordinate 11,696,998 of NC_091689.1, read as the reverse complement.
TTTTCCTCACATTTGTTTCTTTGCTTTCAGCATTATTTAAAAAAGAAAAATTTGTACTTCAGTGCTATAATTAATAGAAGTGTTGTACAGAAAATTGTTCTTAAGTTTTCTGTTTGTTTTTAAAAATGAAAATATATTTGTAATATCTTTAAGAACTTTCATGAGTATATATTTTTAAGAGTTAATTCTATTCTTTTCATATAAAAAATATATGCATTCAACTTCTCCCTAATCTTGCTCTTAGAATTCCTTGCCAGACATTTTCTATTCGTATGCAACCATATGTTTTACATTTCTACATATAGCCGTGGACACAGATCAATACTGTTCAGTGTTTACACAAGTGGGATTATGCTTTACCTGTTCTAGTCCACACTTTGCTTTTTCCTATGAGCACGCACTGTCCACCTCATTTTTTTAACAGCTGCATAATATTCCATTGTATGGATGCACTCAGATGGTTATGATGAATATTTAGATTACCAGATTTTTGCTAAAATATGCCTGTCACTGTGAATATTTCTACCATTATACAAATATGTATTTTTAGAAATGGAATCGATCAGTCCATAGGTATGCACATTAAATGTTTGCTATCTTGTCACATTCTCTTCTGAAAAGGACTTTTTACAAATTTGCAGTCCTACCAAGGGTGTATAAAGGTTCCTGTTTTCCCACATTAGATATAAATTTTTAAGGAGTATGTCTTCACAGGATTCTTGTAGCCTTTGGGAAGCATTTAGACCTATACTAAAATTCTTCAGGAGATATGTAAAATTTTCAGTAGAAGCTGCGGTCTCTTGGGTACCAATAGTACATAAATTTGTTGGATGGAATAGACTAAAATCAAGGTGCTTTTTCTTTCGTTTCCTGAGCTTTGGCCAGACTGTTAACCTCAAGCTCAGTGCCAGACACTGATCACTCTGGGAGTCTTCTTGGTTCCCGGTGGGCTTTCTCCTCGTGTCTTTATTTGGGCTTCTAGGTGAATGTGAGAATAGGGGTGGGAAAGTTCCCTTGGAGACTCTGCCCTTTTCCAGTCTGCAGTATGTATGATAACATAACACCTCTCATTGCTTTTAATCGTTGGTACTTTGATGAAATAGGCAGGAGCCTGTTCTAAAAATTTGAGTTGTATGCAGTAGTCATCTACTAAGGGACATCATGTACCATTCTTTTTTCTTTTAAAAAAAAAAATCACTTGGCACGTCCTCTCAGCATACAGAATGGCGGCCAGCCAGCCCTCCTTTGGTGGTTTAGATCAGCCTCTCCAGGCGGTGCTTTGAAGTCTGGGAAATACATTGGTAATTTAGGCTGACATACTTGGCAGGCCCATTTAAAAAGCAGAATTGTTTGATGGCATGACACAAGAGGTCTGTTAAGTGAATTATAAAGAACTGAGGCATTTCCAACAAACCCTAGTTTTGGCATGGAATTTGAATAGTTCTTATTTTGTGATGTGCAGTCAGTGAACTTCCTGTGATGTAATATGGTCCCTCAGTGCAAAATACTAGGAAATGGGAATTTCACCATACCCAGCAGTTTCTCCGAGGAGGAATGAGTGGAACTGAGTATGTGGTTATTTTCTCTTTTAATTCATTCAGCTACAGTAGAGGGAATGTCTTATCAAGATAGTCTAGAGGGAGTGGTAGCACTTGGGAAATGTGAAAAACCAGCCAGTCAGTGGTGGGAATTGGGAGGGGCACCTAAATAATGAGTTTAATCTAATTCTTATGGTAGGTTTAGTACCAAGCCCTAAAAGTTAGTGGTCTTTCCTAGAAATAGTGCAAAATTGAATCTAAAAATATATGGCTCATTATTGTGTGTGTGCTGTAAACATCCTGAAACCTTTCTTGGAGTATAATTTTTTTAAAGTCCTCTATTTTTTATTGTAGTTTCATTATTCTGATCATCAAAATCATTAATTTGTTTTAAAATTCTAAATCTTTAAACCAGATGTTGCAACTCTTATCAGAAGGATAAGTTTTACATAATTTGGAGATCAGGAAAGAAGTATTCCAAGGCAGAGTTTACCAAAATAAAGCTTCCAGTTTACGTTGCTAAACTCTGGATGGTGGCATTACTGTTGGGCTATTCTCTCTCAGCAAAAATGGACTACAAAGTAGTTTCAGTGTGTGTCTGTGTGTTAAAGTAGAAGCATGTGACACCAACAAATGGGTACCACATGGCAAAGATACCCAGGAGCAAGTCAGTGATATGAAAGGGATAATTTAGTTCTATTTCATTTCATTTTTTTCCCTTCAAGGAGAGAGGGGGAAGGAGAGAGGGAAAGAGAGTGTTCATTCGTTCATTCCTACAGAGGAATCAGCCCCCTCGTTTTAGTTTATGTGCGTGGTTGGTTTAGTGAGGTTTTACTCCTGCCTGGTTTTAATATTAACCTATATTCTTATACCTTCAATTATAGCTTTTAGATACCAAATTTCTTTATCTTTGCAAATGGAAATGGTGGAGAGACTGCAGTACACTACTCACTTTCCTATATCAGCTGGCTCTTGTGCTGACTTAGAACGTGGCCCACTGTCTGGTCCTGGCCTTGTTTAATAGTTATTTGTGTGTACTTACCTCTCTTTCTGGGCCTGATTCACTTAGCCAGAAAAGAATTGCTGAGGGTTTAGTCTGTGCAAGCCCTGTGCTGGCTTTGACCTCTCCCATCTCGGGATACCTAGAGTGGAGAACCTTGAACGTAGTATGTACTAACATGTTACATGGCAAGAACAGTTATTTCTCCATGTGTGTTCAGTCACATGTTTAACTCAGAGTACACTTTCCACGAGTTACAATACTATTGATGGCTAGAAACTTTAGTTGACTGACTTCTAAAAATAATTTATTCCAGTTACTGAACTAGAATTCTTAAATATCATGAAAACTTTTGAAAAGTAAAAACATCTGTTTATCATATTAAGAACATTTCAAGTATGCACATCTTTGACTATATTAAGTAGGAATATATCCATACATAAGTTTGTCTTTATACTTGGATTGTTTGTTTTCATCTAAATCCTCTAGAGATTTAGAGATTTCGTCTAAATCCTTTAGAGATTTAGAGATTTCCATTGTATAGTGGAAAGAACATGGATTTTAGAGTCAGACAATCCTGGTCAAATCCAGGTTTTGTAACTTATTAGCTATGTAATTAATTACAGTTACCTCCAGCCAGTTAGTTTGACTTTGGGCAAAATCTGAGCTTTTGTTTCTCCATCTTATTTCCCCTATTCTATTTTCTAGGGATAATAAAACCTACCTTACATGGTTGTCTTGAAAATAAGATTATAGACAGATTGATAGGTAGGTAGTAAGTACCTTGTACACGGTAATCAGTTAATGTTAGTTTCCCTTTTCCTTTTCCCTTGTTCATGTGCTCACTTTTATATTACTTCAGTGGTAGAAGACATCATCTTAAAAGACCCATGTTTTATTTGGATACCTGGAAGGTAAAAGATACTCTTATGTTTTGTGTCAATTATGGCTAGTAGCTATAATGTATGGGAATAAATCTGGAAGAACTTTTGCTCAATGTGTGTTTATATGAAGCAGCTTTTTATTTTCAGTTTGTTCCTCCAGTTAGACATTTGTTTTTTCTTTCTCTTTTCCTAATTTATTTTATTTTATTTTTTTTCCTTTTTCTCCCCAAAGCCCCTGGGTACATAGTTATATATTTTAGTTGTGGGTCCTTCTAGTTGTGGCATGTGGGATGCTGCCTCAGCGTGGTTTGATGAGCAGTGACAAGTCCGAGCCCAGGATTCGAACCAACGAAACACTGGGCTGCCTGCAGCGGAGCGCGTGAACTTAACCACTCGGCCACGGGGCCGGCCCCTTTTTTCCTAATTTCAAAAGCAAAATGAAGCCAGAATTCATTCAGTGGTTCTGTTAGAGCAGTGGTCTCCTGCAGTATTTATTGAAGGGCCACAAGTGTATATACCTATTATAAAGTTAAATGATCACCAGTGAATTTGAGTCTACCTTTGTATGCTATGCACTTCTCTCTCTTTTTTTAATGAATTTTAATACAAGTTTAGGTTTTTATAACCATCACTACAAGATACAAAACAGTTTTATCACCCCAAAAATGCTTCATGTTGTCCCATTGCAGTCACTTTTTTTCTCCACATCTAACCCAAGGTAACCACCATCACTTCTCTGTTGCTGTAGTTTTGCATTTTCTGGAATGTCATATAAAGGACTCATATTATATTTAGCTTTTTGAGACTGACTTCTTTCATGCAGCATAATGCTCTTGAGATTCATCTAAGTTGTCAAGTCTATCAACGATTTGTTTCTTTTTATTGCTGAGTAGTATTCCATTGTATGGTTGAACCACAGTTTATTTATCTAGTTATCCATCATGGTTCATTTGGATTGTTGCAATTCTTTTTTAAAATACTACATTTTGGGTGTTGACCCTGTGGTGTAGTGGTTAAGTTCGGCATGCTTCATGGGTTCGGATCCTGGGCATGGACCTTCACCATTCATTGGCCATGGTGTGGTGGTGACCCACATATAAAGTCGAGGGAGATTGGCACAGATGTTAGCTCAGGGCTAATCTTCCTCACCGAAAAAAAAAAACCGAAAATTTTATAAACTGCGTTTTATAAGTTTGTCATGATTTTCAAAGTAGGATAATGTACACTAATCAAGGAAAAATTGCAAAATAAGATAAAACTTGGAAAAAGATGATCCCTGCCCAAACATAAGCTCTGTGAACATTTAGGTATATTTCTTTTCAGTCGTTTTCCTGTGCCTGGAGTTTTTTGGCTTATGGTTATATTTACATAGTTGTGATCCTCATATATTCCATTTTTTTCATGTTTTAATTGTGAAGAGTGTATATAACATATACAGTTTAAGAAGATTATAAAGCAAACACTGAGTAACCACCCAAAATAAGAAATGGAATATTGCCAGTGTCGGAAGCTTCTTGTACAAGGCCTTGCCCATCATTTCACCTTCCCGTTACCTAGAGTAATCACTGTCCTAACTTTTGTGATGGTCATTCCCTTCTTTGCTTCACAGTCTTCCAAGCTATGTATATTCTTTAAACAATAGCTCTATTATGATAAATCTTCATAAAGATGCTTTTTAGCCACATAGTATTCTGATGAGTGATGGTACTGTATGTAGCCATCTTGTAGTTTAGGTTGTTTCTGGTTTTCACTGTTGGAAATAATGCTTTATGTAGGGATAATGTCTTTTTACATGAAGCCTATTTTGCATTTAGGATTATTTCCTTGGGATAGTGTTATGAATAAAAGAATATGAAGTTTTAAGGTTCTGGTATATGTTGCTAAATTGTTCACACAGAGTTTTAGCAATTCATGCCTCAAGCAAGTTTGATTGTCCCTGGGCCAGCGTTGAGGGTTTTCCATACCTCCTCCAGAGAAGAACCCCTCGGGGAATTTGATGGTTGAGAAACATCTTACCTTATCTTGCATTTCTGAGGTTGAGTGCTTTTCTATATGTTTACTCATTAGTTTTCTTTTTTGTTGACTTTGCCCAAGTTTGTGTTGGGGTAAATCAGTTTCTTAAGTAATGGTCAGTGTGGCCTTGTGACCAGTTTTTTTATCTTTTCAGATGTAGGTGCAAGAAATTACAGGCATCTCTGTGCTGTTTATTACAACAAGAATCCTGGGTTTGAGATAATCCATGGGCTACTGGACAGAATTATGCAGCTGCTTGACGTGCCTCCCGGTGAGAAGAAGGGAGGATATGTGATCAAGGCATCAGAAGGTGAGACGGATCAGCCAAATCCAGAGATGCTGACAATGTAGTGAAGAGGCCAAGCCCTATTTTTGATGACATTTTTGGGGGGAGGCAGGAGATAGAGCTTCATTTCAATTAATTGTTAGTGTTTTTTAGAAAACACTTCTTTTCCCTCCAGCATTTTAAGAAAATGCTTCTCAGAGCTCTCAGAGTGCTGCATGGTATACTTTTGTTCCAGCTGAGCGTTGGTAACCCCTAGTTATTGGCACTGTCAAGCCACCAGCGCCGTGGGGAACCCAGAAGTGCAAGGCTGGAAGCGGAGAGAACCTGAACTGGTGATTTGCACTCAGAAGCTGCCTGTCTGAAGCCTTTAAGGCAAAAGAAAAAAAAGAACCTCAAAAGTTATTCCGAAAGACTTCACATATGTCAGTTGAGTCACAGAGTTGACTGAGGAAGGGCGAGGACCCTCCTGTCTAAAGGCCCAAGTGCAGTACCTCTCTGTTGGCGAGTTTGAGGTAGGCTGGCCGGACGGCGGATACATACTGCTGCTGGGCTAGTTTCTCGTTGTCTGAGGAATCCTGGAGCTTTCTTCTCGTATCCCTGTAGCTTGATCGGAGTTTTTGTTAGGCAAGAGATCCAGAAACATCTTGAGAGAAGTATTTTACCACTTGCCGCTACATTTACCTGACAGTTGTTTATAACTATATTTGGCATCTTAAATTTCTAACAGAACATTTCTTTGAAGTGTTATTTAGCAGTTATTTGTAGTGCTGTGAGGTTTGGTGGGAACATATTTTGTTTTTCCCTTAGATTTATTTTTCTTGGTCCTCAGAGATTGTTTTGGTTGTTGTTTGTTTTTGTTTTTATTTGGAGACTTCTTTGAAAATGCAGTAAGCCTGAAATATATGGGCCTTTTTAGGTTGAAGATTTACGGGGCTTCTTTTTTTAAATTACACTGAGAGATGAAATCTTGCATGCAGGGATTGTTTTCTGCCACGTCTCTCGTTAGAAATACTCCAGTGAAGACATTCGTTATGCTTAGGGACTTGTACAGTATTAGAACGGGACTTTGGAATTTCCTGGTTTGACAAGTGAAGGAACCGAGGCTGGGCCAGTTAAGTGAGTTGGGCTGGGTCACCCCTGTAGAAGCCAGGGCTCCTGCCTCCCAGGGCTCTTCCCACACGCCAAGTTGCCTGCCTTCACAGTGCCTTTACTTACTCGTCACCAGCTCCCTCCTCTGCAGCTCTGCTTTCAGGCCTGGTCGCCCAAGTTAATGGCAGCCTGAAGCTGATGTGACACGTCTCTTCACCTTTTATGCAAAGTCTTTTCGCAGCAATCTGACTTCTCAAACAGATTAACTGGATAAAACTCAGTTCCCTGAAACAGATCATGCCACGTATATTAGGTCTAATTGTTTTTCTTACTTGAAAGGTTGCAAAGAGCTGAAATGGTAAATTGGAGCATAATTTGTTAAGGATATAATACTTTTTTGTATGGAACTTTTATATTAATGATGTTTCTATAAACCATAAACTAACGTCTTCATATTATGACTCTCCTGCCTGAATAAGTCCCTTAGACATTTATTTCTCAGAAGAATCTTGAGTTCCTAGTCATGAGGCAGGCTTCAAGAAGACAAGGATAAGTAGGACACAGGCCCAGCTGTCCAGGAACCTGCAGGGGGAAAGCCCAGGACATACCCACTCTCACCAAGCTGCTAAGACGAGTGCCTTGAGAGTTCCAGAAAGGGAGACAGTGCAACTTCTTGAGGGCGTTTGGAAAAGGGTTAGTGAGTTTCTGGGCCTTTGAAGGAAGGAATAGGTGGAGACAGGAAGCAAGGCACATCACATGAGCAAAGCCAAAAAGGATGGGAAACATCGCCTAGTGCAGCTTGGTTTGACTATAGGGTGAGGAAGAAGCGTGGAACTAGAGTCCTGAATGCTAGAATAAGGGCTTTTAGCTGATTAGGGATAAAATATAGGGATTAAAAATACCTGCTTCTTCCATTTTTTTTTAAGCAGGTAAGTGATCTGTACTTTAGGGGATTTAATCTGGAACAGCATATAGGTTGGGTGGCATGGAGAATAGAGGTGCAGAGAATGGTTGAAAGTTATGATAGTGTATTCTAGAGCAGTGAGAATAAGGACTTTAAATTTAATGTTAGCCATGGCTATATCAAGGAGAAGACTGAAAAAACTCTGTGAAGGTGGAAGCTCAGCATTCAGCATTTGGAAAAGTTCATGATATGTGCCACTTGGAACCTTTTATGAGACAGCAGATAGGTTTTGATCTCCTTTTTAAAAGTCAGGTTTTTATCATTCTAAACATATAATTTGAATCCTGTATGTTTTAGCACAAAACAATATAATACTTAGTACCTAATTTCCCTAATATGTAGATGTCTGTTGTTTTGGTTTGGATTGTATTTTTTTTTAAATTAGAAAATACATTCATAAACTGTACTCATTTTTGATGTGGTTGTAGATCTTTATGTTCCGTTTTTTGGGCCAGGTTATTACTATGGTTTTTTTCTTTTTCTATTGAGTTAATGATAGGTTACAATCTTGTGTGATTTCAGTTGTACATTAATGTTTGTCATTCGTGTTGTAGGTGCGCCACTTCACCCTTTGTGCCCACCCCCGACCCCACCTTTACCCTGGTAGCCACTAATCTGTTCTCTTTGTCCACATTTTTAAATTCCTCATATAAGTGGAGTCATACAGAGATTATCCTTCTCTAACTGGCTTATTTCACTTAACATAATTCCCTCAAGGTCATCCATGTTGTTGCAAATGGGATGATTTTGTTCTGTTTTGCAGCTGAGTAATATTCCATTGTATATATATACCACAACTTCTTTATCCATTCGTGTGTTGATGGGCACTTAGGTTGCTTCCATGTCTTGGCTATTGTAAATAATGCTGCAGTGAACATTGGGGTGCATAGGACTTTTGGAATTGCTGACTTCAAGCTCTTTGGATAGATACCCAGTAGTGGAATGGCTGGATCATATGGTAGTTCTATTTTTAATTTTTTGAGGAATCTCCATACTGTTTTCCATAGTGGCTGCACTAGTTTGCATTCCCACCAGCAGTGTATGAGGGTTCCATTCTCTCCACAACCTCTCCAACATTTGTTACTATTAGATTTAGATATTTTTGTCATTCTAATGGGTGTGAGGTGATATCTTAGTGTAGTTTTGATTTGCATTTCCCTGATGATCAGCGATGATGAGCATCTTTTCATGTGCCTATTGGCCATCCGTATATCTTCTTTGGAGAAATGTCTGTTCATGTCTCTAGCCCATTTTTTGATCGGGTTGATTTTTTGTTGTTGAGTTGTGAGAGTTCTTTATATATTATGGATATTAAGCCTTTGTCAGATATATGACTTGCAAATATTTTTTCCCAGTTAGTAGGTTGTTTTTTTGTTTCAATCCTGTTTTCATTTGCCTTGAAGAAGCTCTTTAGTCTGATGAAGTCCCATTTGTTTATTCTTTCTATTGTCTCCCTTCTCCAAGAAGACGTGGTGTCCGAAAAGGTCCTTTTAATACTGATGTCAAAGAGTGTACTGCCTACGTTTTCTTCTAGAAGCCTTATGGTTTCAGGTCTCACCTTTAGGTCTTTGATCCATTTTGAATTTATTTTGGTGAATGGTGAAAAAGAATGGTCAATTTTCATTCTTTTACATATGGCTTTCCAGTTTTCCCAGCACCATTTGTTGAAAAGACTTTCTTTTCTCCATTGTATGCACTCTGCTCCTTTGTTGAAGATAAGTTGTCCATAGATGTGTGGTTTTATTTCTGGGCTTTCAATTCTGTTCCATTGATCTGTGCACCTGTTTTTGTACCAGTACCATGCTGTTTTGATTACTGTAGCTTTGTAGTAAGTTTTGAAGTCAGGGATTGTAATGCCTCCCATTTTGTTCTTTTTTCTCAGGATTGCTTGAGCAATTCGGGGTCTTTTGTTGCCCCATATGAATTTTAGGATTCTTTGTTCTAATTCTGTAAAGAATGTCATTGGGATTCTGATTGGGATAGCGTTGAATCTGTAAATTGCTTTAGTTAGAACGGACATTTTAACTATGTTTATTCTTCCAATCCATGTACATGGAATGTCTTTCCATCTCCTTATGTCATCTGTCATCCACTTCTCTCAGAAAGGCCTTGTAATTTTCATTATATAGGTCCTTCACTTCCTTAGTTAAATTTACCCCGAGGTATTTTATTCTTTTTGTTGCGATTGTGAATGGTATTGTGTTCTTGAGTTCTTTTTCTGTTAGTTCGTTGTTAGAATATAGAAATGCTACTGATTTATGCACATTGATTTTATACCCTGCAACTTTGCTGTAGTTGTTGATTACTTCTAAGAGTTTTCCAATGGATTCTTTGGGGTTTTCTATAAATAAGATCATGTCATCTGCAAACACTGAGAGTTTCACTTCTTCCCTCCCTATTCGGATTCCTTTTATTCCTTTATCTTGCCTGATTGCTCTGGCCAGGACCTCCAGTACTATGTTAAATAAGAATGGTGATAGAGGGCATCCTTGTCTCATTCCTGTTTTCAGGGGGATGGCACTCAGTTTTTGCCCATTGAGTATGATGTTGGCTGTGGGCTTGTCATATATGGCCTTTATTATGTTGAGGTAGTTCCCTTCTATGCCCATTTTGTTCAGAGTTTTTATCATAAATGGCTGTTGGATCTTGTCAAATGCTTTCTCTGCATCTATTGAGATGATCATGTGGTTTTTATTCCTCAGTTTGTTGATGTGGTGTATCACGTTGATTGATTTGCGGATGTTGAACCATCCCTGTGTCCCTGGTATGAATCCCACTTGATCATGATGTATGATCCTTTTGATGAATTGCTGAATTCTGGTGGCCAAAATTTTGTTTAGAGTTTTTGCATGTATGTTCGTCAGTGATGTTGGCCTGTAGTTCTCTATTTTCGTGGCATCCTTGTCTGGCTTTGGTATCAGCGTGATGTTGGCCTCATAGAATGTGTTAGGAAGTGTTCCATCCTCCCTAATTTTTTGGAATAGCTTGAAAAGGATAGGTGTTAAACCCTCTCTGAAAGTTTGGTAGAATTCCCCAGGGAAGCCATCTGGTCCTGGGGTTTTATTCTTTGGGATGTTTTTGATTGCTGTTTCAATCTCTTTCCTTGTGATTGGTCTGTTCAGATTGTCTGCTTCTTCTTGAGTGAGCTTTGGGAGATTGTAAGAGTCCAAGAATTTATCCATTTCCTCTAGGTTATCCATTCTGTTAGCATAGAGTTTTTCGTAGTATTCTCTTATAATCCATTGTATTTCTGCAGAGTCTGTTGTTATTTCTCCTCGTTCATTTCTGATTTTGTTTATTTGAGCTTTCTCTCTTTTTTTCTTTGTAAGTCTGGCTAGGGGTTTGTCAATTTTATTTATCTTCTCAAAGAACCAGCTCTTTGTTTCATTGATCCTTTCTACTGCCTTTTTCGTTTCAATAGTATTTATTTCTGCTCTGATTTTTATTATTTCTCTCCTTCTGCTGACTTTGGGCTTTATTTGTTCTTCTTTCTCTAGTTCAGTTAGGTGTAGTTTAAGATTGCTTATTTGGATTTTTCTTGTTTGTTAAGATGTGCCTGTATTGCGATGAATTTTCCTCTTAATACAGCTTTTGCTGTATCCCATATGAGTTGGTATGGCGTGTTATCATTTTCATTAGTTTCCAGGTATTTTTTGATTTCTTCTTTAATTTCTTCAATGATCCATTGCTTGTTCAGTAGTGTGTTGTTTAGTCTCCACATCTTTGTGCCTTTCTCAACTTTTTTCTTGTAATTAATTTCTAGCCTTATAGCATTATGATCAGAGATTATTTCAATTTTTTTAAATTTGTAGAGGCTTGCCTTGTTTCCCAACATATGGTCTATCCTTGAGAATGTTCCATGTGCACTTGAGAAGAATGTGTATTCTGCTTTTTTAGGGTGAAGTGATCTATATATGTCTGTTAAGTCCAATTGTTTTAGTTTTTTGTTTAGCTCCACTATTTCTTTGTTGATTTTCTGTCTGGATGAGCTGTCCATTGATGTGAGTGGGGTGTTGAGGTCCCCTACTATTATTGTATTGTTTTTAACATCTTCCTTTAGGTCTGTTAATAGTTGCTTTATGAACCTTGGTGCTCCTGTGTTGGGTGCATAGATATTTATAAGCGTTATTTCTTCTTGATGAAGTGTCCCTTTGATCATTATATATTGTCCCTGTGTGTCTCTCTTTACCTGTCTTATTTTGAAATCCACTTTGTCTGATATAAATTGCAACACCTGCTTTTTTTTCCTTGCTATTAGCTTGAAGTATGGTCCTCCACCCCTTCACTCTGAGCCTGTGTTTGTCCTTGGGGCTGAGGTGTGTTTCCTGGAGGCAACAAATTGTTGGATCTTGTTCTTTAATCCATTTTGCCACTCTGTGTCTTTTTATTGGAGAGTTCAATCCGTTTACATTGAGAGTGATTATTGATGCATGTGGACTTAAAGCTGTCAATCTGTTGCTCATTATCTGGCTTTCCTGCTTTTCTCTTCCTGTGTGCTTTATCCTACCCATTTGATACTGCAATTTCTTATGCTGGGTTTCTTAGATTTTTGCTTATTTATGTTTTGTGTTTCTGTTCTGTTGTTTAGTTTAGTGTCTACCCTGAAGTTTGCATTTAGAATCTCGTGTATAATATAGTCTGTTCTCTGGTGGTCTCTTACTTATTTGGCCTAGGCTAATTTAGTCCCTTTGCTCTTCCCCTCCTAAATTATTATTTTCACTTGTTCCAACTTGTGTTATGAGTTTGTAGTTAGAGTGATAAGATCGTCTTTGCTTTGGTAGTTTCCTTACCTTTATCCTAATGCTATAGTTGAATATTTGCTATCCCATTCTGTTTCTATTTATCTGTCTCCCTACTCTGTGGTTTGTGACCCCTTTCTCCCTTTTTTCTTTTTTCAGGTATGAGAGCCTTCTTGAGGATTTCTTGTAGTGGAGGACTTTTGGTTACAAAGTCCGTTAGCTTTTGTTTGTCTGGAAAAGATTTAATTTCTCCCTCATATCTGAAGGATATTCTTGCTGGATAGAGTATTCTTGGCTGAAGATTTTTATCTTTTAAAGCTTTGAATATGTCATTCCATTCTCTCCTAGCTTGTAAGGTTTCTGCAGAGAAATCCCCTGAAAGTCTGATAGGGGCTCCCTTGTAGGTAATTCTCTTATTTCGTGTAGCCCTGAGTATTCTTTCTTTGTCATTCCTTTTTGCCAATTTTACTACTATATGCCTTGCAGTAGGTCTTTTTACATTGACAAATCTAGGAGATCTGAAAGCTTCCTCTACACACATTTCTCCCTCAATCCCTAGATTTGGGAAGTTCTCTTCTATAATTTCATTAAGCACACTTTCTGCTCCATTTTCCTTTTCTGTGTTCTCGGGAATTCCTATGATCCTTAAATTCTTTCTCCTCATTGAATCTGCTATCTCTCTGATACTTTCCTCATTCCTTTTAATCCTTAGTTCTCTTTCTTCCTCTGTCTGGAGCCATTCAGCCTGTCTATCTTTGATTATGCTAATTTGCTCTTCTATGGAGTCTACCCGGGCATTCAGGGAATCTGTATTCTGTTTTATCTGGTCCATTGTGTTTTTCATCTCTAGTAATCCTGTTTGATTCTTCTTTATAATTTCAATCTCTTTTGTGAAGTAACTCCAGAACTCGGCTTGTTTCTCTATCTTTCTCTCTACCTCATTGAGTTTTTTGATTATAGCTGCTCTGAACTCATTTTCATTTAGTTTACCTAATTCCAAGTCCTCAGGACTTAATTCTGTGTTTTTATTGTTTTCCTTCTGGTCTGGGGCTTTTATAAATTGCTGGATGGTAGAGGAGTGGTTTTTTCTCACGGTGATAGAATTCGGTTGCAGTTACCGGCTGTCGCCACTAGATGGGGGTCGAGAGCCACGTGTTCTGAGCTCTCTGCCTTTGGGCAAGATGGCGGCACCCAGTGCACTTTGCCGGGGCGGGGGTGGGGGTGGTTTCTCTGGAGCACCGATCTTGATTCGATCAGTTCTGTTTTCTGATCTCCTGCCCTGCGTTTATGGGGTCCCCGCGCACAGAAGCTTTCCCCCATCAGCCGGTTTCCACTGTACCAGCGGCAGGAGTCCTAGACGATCCCCTGGTCGTGCGGCCCCTCCACCGCTCGTTCCCGGACCCGCACGGCAATCCCGGTTTCTAGGGGATGGAGCGATGTTCTCTCTTACCCGGTTCCAGCTGCTGCGAGGCGGGCAGTAGGGGCTCCGTCTTCTGTCTTTTGATACTGTAGGTCTCTGAGTCCTGGCATTAGGTTCATTAGCTGAAATTCAGGTGGTTTTTTTTTTTTTTTTAATCCTTTGTTGTACTTTGGAGGGGAGAGAGTCCTGGGTCAGCTCACCCCGCCATTTTGCTCTGTTACTATGGTTTTTGATTTAGTGTGAGGACATAGTCAGTCTTGTGTTTTCGTTTGAATTTACTTTGGCTCTCATAATAGAATATTGTAATGTTTTAAAGTTTTTACATCTATAAAATGTGCTAGATTTATGAATTTGAGAAGCTTTTGTACAACTTCTTTATACATATGGGTGGTTTGGATCAGTACATATTGCTATATATCTAACTGGCTTTCTTTGAAAAAGAGTATTTACTTTCACTGCCCCATCACCAGCATTGGCCACATCTTTTTCCTCAGGATGCTTTCTATAAGAGCCATCAAGCCAAAAAGAATTAGTGTCATTATAAATAATAGTTCCTCATTTCTCATAGGGATTTCTAAGTCTGTTTTGATTATCTAATGACAAATACGATTATCCTTTTTTTTATGGTTAAAGAAATCAAAACTTAAAGTGGCTTGTCAAAATAAGTCAATATCAAAGCTGGTCTTAGTTCTTCATCTGAAATTTCCTATATATATTTGAATTTCACATATATAATATATATATCCATATTCCTAAGTAAATCTGTAAACACAGGAATTTGGTTGCTGGGGTGTGTTTAGCTACATCATTTCCTCAGATTTATTGTTATTTTGCATATAGCTTTTTCTGCTAAAAAAAAAAGGTCTTCAGAGTTTCAAAAAGTAGAGTGAAAACAGATTAAGAACTACCGTTTCCTGCCATTCTTGATTACTCACTTGTCTTCTGTTACTCTGGCATATGGTTTACCTTTCAATAATTAAAAGTCCCTGGTGGCTTCGCAGTTATAATTGAGCTCAGTCTGCTCATCAGAGATTCCTGCTAATGTCAGGTCATTGGCAGTTATGCCTGACTTCTCTGTCCTTTCTAATGGACACCACCGCCTTCCTTTTGCACTGCTTTGTGTCGAGTTAGATGAATGGAACGGAGCTTGATTCCCCTTTGAGCAACTTGGGCCTGTCCATTGTAAGAGAAATCTGGAAACTCACTTGATTGATCATCACACTGATCCAAGGAATTCTGTTGACATAGGCGTGTCACATTTCTTCTTGTGCGGCAGCAGCCCTCTGCAGCATGTGGAGTCTGCAGAAGCACTGCTCGGGCCCCTGGCTGTAGCCAGAGTGAGAAGCCATGTGGCTTAATCTTCCATAGTGTTCATTTGCCGGGCACCCTTGCAATGAAGACCATAAGGTGAGATAGAATGTTGAGTTGCTGATAGAAGAAAATCAGCTGTTGAGTAGGAAAAAAGGAAAAAAGAACCTTTAACTTTTTAGCAGACTGTGGAGCATTCTGAGAGTTTCCAAAGGGTTCGACTCAGAATATTTTAGTAGGATTTGATCAGATTATTACAGCATATGTATATGCTTTTCTTCAGGCTTCTTCCCCTTTGTTTTTGTGGTTTGTTGCAAACTAAATTATGTATGTTAAAATGCATTTATCTTTTTCAAAAACCACTTCTGGGCACAGAAAATTCTCAACATTTTTGTGTTTAGAACAGTTATGTGGTTCCTGGGCAAAAATAATTTCTTGTAGAAGGTAGTGGCTTTGTGTGTGATTGGCTGCCTTGACTTGAGCGTAGATTTTTTCCCCTTTAATTTACTCATTTCAGTTTCATTTACAGTTCTACAGAAAACTTCAGTTTAACTTGAGACAAGATCCCTGAGAGAGAGACACAAGTTTTAGAACTTTTAGTTTTGGCAATTCCAGTTGTCATGCTGCTCAGAATTCATTTTGTGAAATGAAAAATAATCTTGTAAATAATATGCACATTTAATCCTGTACCATATGTACCCATAGTGGTAGTTTAGCTACCTTCTGTTACAGTAACACCTAATGATCCTTGACTTGACCTGTAGGTCATGACCTTTTTCCTCTTACAGGACACCTGTGAAAGATTTCAGATGCTAAAAAATACGGGTGAAATTATGATGTTTCCCTGGTCTTCAAACTGCTTTTTAGTGTAATATGAGCTTGGAAATATATGAGAAGAATATATGTTGAACATCTTGTTGAAGTAAGGGTGTTCCCTTTATGCTTTGATTTACACAAAACATTCTGGATTAGAATAAAGGTGGGCTGGATGGTGTGTCTACATTTAGTTATCTTCAACAAAGGCATTATTCTGTTAAAGGCATCAAGTTTAAAAGAAAAAATATTTGGAAGTTTTTAACCTTCCTAACCTTATTACTCTAGAAAAAACAGTCTTTATTCCTCTGCTTGTCTACTTTTTTGTGTTAGAGGCAAGCTTTCAAATACTACAATTTTTGTTGCTTTCTTTGAAGGGATTAAAAGACTGAAAACTGTTTTAAATACATCAGCAGTCACCACCATGCTGTCAAAGCAGCGCTGTGACAGGGGCGGCAGTGTTTAGGAAAGTTCCAGCACGTTCACGCAGCCTGTATTGTTCTTGAGCGTGTTTATTTCGTTGCCTCTCTCTATATGTACAAGACAGCGTTCTCTCCACTCATGTTCACATCACTGTCTTTTTTTGGTATGTTCTGGTACTTACTTGACATTTTGGTACTGAGCAGAGTGCTCCATGCCTCCATTCCTACTCAAATGACTCGGTCAGTGCAGTTTCCCAGGTGATAGCTATTGTTGTAATACAGTGTTTCTCAACCTTCTTTTTATCTCCCCTCTAAGCAACTTTTGTAGACTTTTTTCTCCTAATTGTCCCTTCATGAAGTTTTACCACCTCAGATATACTACATATTTATTATGTACTGTATGTATAGCTGTGCTTTATACATAAAAAGAATGGCTATAAACCTTTTTAAAACTCAATTCAGGGTTGAGAATAACTAAAAAATTTTAAGTTAAAAGTTAAATAAAAACTATTAACATTTAACTTTATATCTGCTGAATAACTTTTAATGTTATTTATTTACTTATATAAATTGTGTATCAAATTCTGTATGCAAGTTAGCAATTAAATAATGACTGTAACCAAAAATTTTAAAAATTATTCAAAACTTTTTTCCTGCAAAAGTAAAATAATTGAAAAATTAATTTAATTTCTTAAAAATCATTTTTATTGAATTTAGCTTTTCCTCGATAACAGAAAATAACTTTTAACTGCCTGGTAGTCCCATATTGTCGGTGTTTTCTTTTCAGCGCTTGATGTAATTAACGATGTGTTGAGTAAGTGTTTGAATTAGGGAGTGTTTTTATTTAATTCTCAAAGCCTGAGCCACACACAGAAGCTCTCAGGATCAAACATAAACAACACCCACAAGGCAGCCCTGGGGCACGTGCAGGTCACCTCTCAACATGACTTCGCCATTGCTAGAAAGTCTCCCAGTCACAGGATCGCAGCCATCGATTGCCCTGGTGGTGTAGCGCTGATCTTGTATGTTGCATACATTTGCTGTTTTCCGTTTCCGTGCTGCTCCCGTGATGCCCCAGACAGCCCAGTGAGAGGAACTGAGTCCTAAGCAGTAAGATCTTGTCAAGTAGAGTTCAGCTCTGCGGGGCTACAAACCATTGTAACCTGTAAGATTTTTCATACGTGCCTCCTCGCCCCCGAGAGCCAGTTTACTGTTGAGAACGCGTGCTGTAACTTTATGCGTACTTTGGAGTTAAGTTCAACTCTGTGTGCTGGACAAAAGAAGAGAGAGAAAGCTATCTTCATTTACTACCTACTCTTTTTTTTCTGCTTCCAAACTAGACCTTGGCTGCCACTATTCTATAGAAAAGGCCATGGCCCAAATGCAAAGAGAGGCAAAAGTTCACGTGTAGCTGGTTTCAAGGTCTCAGATCCTGAAAGGTCAGAGGATTTTGGTATGATTTGCACTGCTCAGTTTGATCTTCCATATGTGAGACGGTTTTGCTTTCCGTAGGTGGTAGCAGTTTTACACTTTGGTCCAACTCGGGCAGCCCCCTGGTGTGGGCACGTTGGTGAGGAACGGCTGTCCTGTCGGCTCCTGGAGGACGATGTGCTCTGCCGGACCAGACACCAGCCCTCCCACTGGCCAGTCCAGCCGTAATCCAGAGGGCTAAAAGGATGGATGGACGGAGGGACATGGAATAGATCCCTAGGCAGTGCTGGTAAACGGAGCAGTGCTGTGCACGTGGCCGCTCAGAGTAAAGGCCGCCTTTCCCTGGAGCACTTACTCTGACGTGAGGGAGAGAGAAACTGTCTTGTTTAAGCCATTAATTTTTGGGGTTTTCTTTCTCAAAGATGAAACCAGTCCTAACTTCTAAGTTATAGTTTCATTTCTTCCTGCCTGAATTCCTTTGCAGTATTAGAATGCTACCCAGCTCTAAGGCAGTGAATCAAGTTTTAAACTAACTTCTAAGTTATTTTCAAATTAACTCTTAGGAAAATCATTCTCATGTATTTTCTCTTTCTCTTTCTCTGAACTGTTGTATCCCTTTGCTTTTGACCTTTGAACACAGTTTAGACGGCTTGCTCTCATGTCCAATACGCAGTGGTTTTTTTCCAGCCACCTTCGCGTGTGTTGGCTTCATGGATACACTTGTATCTTGTTGCCTTTAAGGGTACTGTTGCTAACCACTGGCATTTGTTTCCAGTTTGCATTTTTACAGCTGATGAAGACATTGGCCACTCCCAGGGAATACGTTTTAGAGGTCTGGCTTTTAAAATGTCTTCTGGGCTCCCATAAAACAAACAAACAAAAACCTATTTGTATGTATGCTTCCAAGTAAGATTTGAACAAAAGTTCCTCTGTTCAAAAAAAAAAAAGTTTGAAACCCACCCTTAGAGAGAATCAGGAAGGTGATGGATGCTGTAGTGACGATGGTTACATTAGAGCTCACTCGTCTCTCTCCAGCTTTCACTTGCGTTGCTTTTAGGCATCACGGTTGAGCATCTGCGATTCTAGCACTGCCGAGTCAGCGTATCACGGAGTGGTGCGTTTTGAGTGGGCTGAGTGGCTGCTCTCTGTCCAGCTGCCCGTCCATCAGCACTCAGATTTCAGAGTTTGGGTGGTCTCTAGTTCCTCTTGCTGGGGAGCACCAGGTACTTAACAGCATCTTATACTTCTGGTTCCTGGAAAATTAGGAGTAATTATTTGTCATTAACACTGACTTAAAAGGGAAAATCTGATAAAACATTGATGATTCAGCTCATATTTCTTAAGTTCTCTTTGGTAATTTGAAGAAGAGTTAATGATATAAGTTAATATGATATGACAGTGATTTTTTTTATTTTTTAGTCTGTCCTTTATGTTCTTAAAATTCTTCAACACAATTAGTCATTTAAAATAATGTATGATATCTAATACTTTGTCAGGGTAAGATTAACAAAATGAAATAAATGTAGGGTGTTGCATTTCCAGAAGTAGTGAGAAATATAGTGATAGAGAAAAAAATATATGTTTGCATGTGTTTAGATAGATAGATGGATAGATCTTAGGGAAGGAAACAACTTCCCTTATCCATTGGAGTGGCCTTAAAAAGAATCAGTTCTTAAGAGAATAATTGGGAGTAATTTAAAACAGATAACTGCTCTCATTTCCTTTGAAGTAGATGTGTTTAAGCAAATAAGTTTATTGAATTTACCTGTCTGCAAAATGTCCTTTTTCCCTGTGACGTACTCACGTTTAGTATTTCCTTTTCTTTCAAGGTGTAGGACTAGGGCAATAATTTTTAGCCTTTTCTTTTTGAGAATTGAGTGGAAGAAACTTATAACTTAAACCCCATTTTGTTAATTTTTTAAAATTTTGAAACAGTCACAAGCTTGTTAAAAAAATGCAAGTGCAGTACAAAGAACTTTTTCCTGAACTGTTTGAGTGTAAATTGCCAATCGTCCCATTATGCCTGAATAATTTGGTGTTTCCTACAAACAAGGACATTGTCCTACCTAACCACAATATGATCATCAAAACCAGGAAACTATCATTCATATTAATCTTAACCCCCATCTAATCCTTATACCTAATGCAAGTTTTATCAGTTATTCTTTATATCAGAGAATCACTTGTTGCCTTTATCTGTCATGTCTCAGTAGTCTCCTTCTGGAGAGTTCTAGAATAATCTTTCCTTGATTTTTATGACATTGACACCTTTGAAGGTGACAGGCCAGTTATTTTGTAGTGCGTCACTCAGTTTTGGGTTGTCTGATGTTTCCTTACTATTAGATTCAGATTAGGCATCTGTGGAGGATTGTTAGAGAAGAAATGCTGTCTTAGTGCATCCTATCAAGTGGCACACAATTTCCATGTGCCTCCTAACTGATAGTTCACTTTAATCACTAGATTAAAGTGGTATCTACTGGGCTTCTTTACTGTAAAGATATTCCTTTCTCCATTATAATTAATAAACATTTTGTGGGGAAGAACTTTGAAATTATGTAAATGTTCCTTTCCTAATGAGTATTTATTGATTGATATTAGTATGGACTCATCATTTCCTGTTTTATTCAAAGTATTTTTTTTGGTGAGGAAGACTGGCC
The DNA here is from genome assembly GCF_041296265.1 of Equus caballus. NCBI lineage: Eukaryota > Metazoa > Chordata > Mammalia > Perissodactyla > Equidae > Equus > Equus caballus. The sequence goes on along the minus strand of NC_091689.1, from coordinate 11,676,434 downwards.
CTGTGGTAACATCTGGTGTCAGTCTTCCTCTATTTTTTCTATGTGGCATGTCGCCACAGCATGGCTTGATGAGTTGTGTATAGGTCCGCACCCAGGATCCGAACCTGTGAACCCTGGGCTGCTGAAGTGGAGCGTGTGAACTTAACCACTATGCCACTGGACTGGCCCCTTATTCAAAGTATTTTAATTCGTTATTTATTCTCATGCTCACATTGTCCCCAGTTTGGCCAGTGGGACTCCCTTCAAGCTGGCTTCTGTGTCCTTTTAACATGTTCTTATTATTCTTTATTATTGTTAACACTCCCTTGCCTTGGGCACAAGAAGATATTCCAGGCTTATCTTCCCATTGCCCCGTTTCTCCATCCTGATTTCTTTTAGTGGGGAATAGTGTCTAAAAGCCAAGATTTAGGATGCTAGTTGTGTTTATTGCTTTCGAGGGGTGAGAGTTGCTATTTGTAACACACACACACCCCCACACACACCCCCACACCCACCCACCACCTGTTTCTCTATCTGTCTGTATTTTGAAGACTAAGTCCACAACAATACCTCCATTCCAAGCCAACACTTCAGGGTTCATCCCAGTTTTCTCCAATTCCATATTTGTACCTCTCTTCTCCAACAGTGAGAAACCTAGCTCCCATTATTCCTAAGTTATTCACTTACTTGATCATTGCCGTCGTTGTAACTAAACTCCATCTTCTCCCCTGCATATCTGCCCTGCTGTCACTCTCAGACTCTGACTGCCCCATGACTGCCCTGTCAGAGCTGTCCCCTCACCTGTGGATGCTCTCCCACCCCCTTAGGCTCTGACACCCCAGGACCCCAACGGTGGAGATTTCTGCCTTTCTTACCCCTTTCAGGGCTGAATTGTTCTGGAAGAGAAGGGCAAAAGACCTTTTATTTTAAGTCTCGAGAAGCCTTTGTTGGTAGGGAGATTCTTGTTAAAATGAAGGAGAGGAAAGGGTTGTATATAGTAGGGCTTTTTTGGAAGTGGGTGATGGTGGAAGAAATACATTTCTAGGCTCATCTTATATAGCTTCTGCCTCTGACCTGAAATCAGCCATATCTCCAAGTGGCTCTGGTTCCTTTTAGAGGAAAATCAAATTGAGATCACAATCTAGGTGCTAAGGTTGCTCATTGCTACTGAGCGAGTCGTGGTTTCTAGGGCTTTTTAGTATGCAGAGCTGGGGGGAACCATTTTTTTTCTTTTTAAGAAAAAACATTGAGTTCATATGGATATTTCCAATTTATATTCAGGATTAGAGGATTTTTACTTAATATATTTAGCTTTATATTTATAGCTCTTTTTCTTTACATTGAAAATCTTGATTCCTGGGGCTGGCCTGGTGGTGTAGTGGTTAAGTTCATGTGCTCCACTTCAGTGGCCCCAAGTTTGTGGGTTTGGATCCTGGGCACAGACCTACACATAGCTTGTCAAGCCATGCTGTTGCGGTGTCCCACGTACAAATAGAGGAAGATTGGCACAGATGTTAGCTCAGCAACAATTTTCTTCAAGTAAAAAGAAGAAGATTGGCAACAAATGTTAGCTCAGGGCCAATCTTCCTCACCAAAAAAAAATTAAAAAGAAAAAAAGGGGCCGGCCCTGTGGCCAAGTGGTTAAGTTCGCACACTCTGCTTTGGCAGCCCAGGGTTTCACCAGTTCGGATCCTGGGTGTGGACATGGCACTGCTCATTAGGCCATGTTGAGGCAGCATCCCACATGCCACAACTAGAAGGACCCACAACTAAGATATACAGCTATATACTGGGGGAATTTGGGGAGAAACAGCAGAAAAGAAAATAAAGAAGATTGGCAACAGTTGTTAGCTCAGGTGCCAATCTTAAAAAAAAAAAAAGACAAAAGAAAATCTTGGTTCCTAATGAATTTACATTGTTACCTATTTTCTTGCTCCCTTTATCTAAGTTTCAAAATAATAACATCAGTATTATTACTAACTGATTATTAAAACCCTTGAAGCTTTATCTTCAGTTCTTTTTATACTTAGGATATATCCTACAAAATAAAGTACATTTAGAGAATTACAGCTTCCACCTCTGTTCCCTTACACTATTCCCTCCCTGCCTCGATAGTTTATGATTTTTCTTAGTTTTCAGTTATCCTTCTATAGTTTGTTTTTAAATATAAGTGTGTGTGCGTTTATATTCTTCTCCACCAGGGAGTTGATACTTTACATACTGTTCTGTACCTTGCTTTTTTTACTTAACAGTCGAGACTGGAGGTCACCCTGCAGCAGCGTGTGGAGCTCTCCCTCTTCTCTTTTGACGTCCACAGAGGACTCCACTGTGTGGGGTACACAGTTTATTCAATTAAATCCTTATTGATGGGCATTTGGGCTATTTCCAGTCTTTTGCTGTTACAAATGATGCTACAGCAAATAGCCTTGTGCATATGTTGTTTGGTTTTTTTGCCAGTGTTTCTCTGGGACAGATTTCTAGAAGTGTGGGATTAATGGGACAAAGGGCAAATGCATATTTCCGCTGATACTGCTAAACAAAATTCCCTAGGTCTTGTGGGTCTAACATTGTACAAAGCCACCGACAACAGATGACAGGACCTTCTTCCCAGAACCTCGTCCACAGACTAGCTTGTTCGACTTCTCTGTTGTTGCCAGTGTTTCAGGTGGGAAATGGTGTCTGCTGTAGTTTTAGTTGGATCTCCCTTAATTATGAGCAAGCAAACGTATTTTCATGTTTACAGGGCATTTTTATGTCCTTTTCTGTGAACTGTCTGTTCATAAGTCTTGCTTATTTTTTCTTTAGGTTCGTCAGTCTTTTTCTTCTCTATTTTTACAAACTTTTTATGTATCAGGGATATTAATCCTTTGTGATATATATCCAGTTATTTTTTGTAAGTTTTTTAATTATCTTGTTATGATGTTTTTTAACATGTAGATTTTAAAAAAATTATATAGTAAAATTTATTAGTCTTTTTCTTTATTGTTTCTGGACTTTGGATCATAGTTAGGGAAGTTTCTCCCACTCTATGATTAAAGAGAAATTCCCTGTGGTTCCTCTAGTGCTTAAATGTTCCATTACTTTACATTTAAATTTCTTACCTGTTATTTATCCTGCGAACATATGAGGAATAGATCCAGTTTTATCTTTTTCCACATGCTTTGCAGATTTTTTGATACACACTGGTTTCCAATTATTGCTATGACTCTTTTTTTTTTCCCTCACTGGTACTATTTAACTTCCTAAACTTATAGTAAATGCTTTATGGTAAATGCTTTATGAAATCCATGAAGGAATAGAAGATATCTAAAATCTTATAATCTTGGATATCCTTAAAAGATGAAATGATTTTTGAAAGTCCTTCAGTCAGATTGAACAAGTTCAGGAGAAAACATGGAATATTTGAAACTAGGTGAGAATTGGAATAAAAAAATGGTCTCAGCAAAATTCACAGATCCATAGAGTTACAAAGATGCAGCTTGCTGTAGACTGTTTTTTAAGAGAAGACGACCTCTATTGTTCAACTCTTTTTTTTGAGAACTATTTCAAAAAGTTTGCAAGTACACATCAAGATTGGCACGATAGTCTCCTTCGTCAGCCCAGCCCCTCTCACTCCATTAGCAGTCCTTCCCAGCATGAGAATAAATAAAGTCATACAGAGACTGAGGTGAGACTTCATCCTGTGGTGTGTATAAGATGCACAGAGATGCCGAAAGGAAACATTCATGCCATGACTAGGGAGTTTATAAAATATTTAGCTGATAGTCCACTTCTACGTTGGATGTTTTATAACAGTTTCAAGAATACATTGTGTATCAAAGTAAGGATTCTGCACATGATGCCATTTACACTGGAGCTGGAGCAAATGGTGCCATTCATCATCCTTCCAGAGCACTTTGCAACTTAATAACCAGATTTCCCATCCCAGGGCTTTTGTAGAGCGATGTATTTGGGGGCTTTTTTTTTTCCTTCTAATTTTGCTTCTATCATTTATCCCCTTAGAATAATGAAGTCATTCCATTGGGTTCCAACACCTTTTTCACAGTCTGTTTTGCCCCCCTCCGTGCTTAACTGAACCACAGGTATGGGTTGATGCAGTCACTCCCACTGCTCAGTAGCTAATAGCTTACCGTCCGTATGGTTTATCCAGGAAATTAGAAGGGTGTTAAAAATCACATTTTGATCAACATTTTCCCATTATTTCTTTTTAATAAGCAAGACTCTAGAAACCTATGATAACTAGTGCTTGCTCTGATTTTAAAAAATAAATTAATCCATAATCTGCTTTGCTTAAAATTAGAAACGCATGTTTTACTGTGGATTTGGGGGCAGTGGGGAAGCTGGAACTGAATCTAGTGCCCATTAGGTATCTGTCTTCCCCAGTTTCTTTCATCTGCCAGCATCATTCTCCTCCTCTCCCTGTGTTATGTTTCACTCACAGACTCCTTTCTGCCTTTTGGCTTAAATTAGTCTTCTTTGTATTGCATCATTGCACGACTCCCACAGATTGACATTCATTTAAAGTATTCTCAGTATTTTTATATGAATGATAGGTGGGCAGTTGAACTTCATTAAGATCCTAGTTGTGGTTTTGATCTTGATGAGTTATTTTGCTTTACATTGGTGTTGAATAGCTGTGGCCTAACCTTGACCTGTTTGAGAAGTAAATGCTAACAGTCATTTGAGTGACTTGGGCAGCCTGTCCCCCTCCTGGAAACACCTGTGCATCTGCCGGCTCAGGTGGGTTGTGGGTTAGGAATGAATCTTCCTGCTGAGGGTTATTCCGGGCCAAATAGAGCAAATGTGTGGCTTGTCTTCAGAGCCCCTAGCTCTCCCCATCTAGCAGCCTTTATGTGTCTCAGCTGTGCTTTGTCCCGCTTCTCCTCATCCAGGACCCAGTACTCTCATTTTTCCCCTTCTGCCCTTTTCAGAAATTTTTCTTTTCAGGAAAGGATCTGACTTCAGTTTCAGTTGATGCATATCAGTGTGAATTTAAGAGATGCTTTCATTTTTAGCCTTCTGTCAAACTGTGAAAGGAGAAAAATTTTGTCCCTTTATGAAAATTTCAGGTATTAACAAAAAAGATGGGGCAAATTCAGTGGAACAGAAAACCCCACCCCCTGTCTGAAACCACAGCATGCTGACGAGCACAGGTGGCCTTCCTTAGGTGGAAAGAATGTGTTTAGGAAGAAGTGAAAGGAGAAACACGGGGAACAGCAACAATGCCCAGTATGTGAGCAAAAGCAGGCAGGAATTGTTTACTTGCCTTACTTTAAACATAAACCACACGACTGTAGTTAGGATATTATTTCTTCTTAGTGATGCAGAGGCCCAAAAAGAGTAAACCCTTGAGCAAAAGTATGAGATAAAATGCCTTCTGTAAATGCCTCCAGAACTTCCTGTTGTCTGTACTTTGAGACCTGTTTTGATGTCTCATACTCATCAGCAGCTGTTAAATATTTTATCGATGTTGTTCTCTCCGCCACTGTACTTTGGCACTCACCTTCCAGAAGAGAAGAGTTTCTGGTCCTTCTCTTAATTCCTAAAGGCTCCTAGCTTGTTTATGAATTGTGTTCTCTGAACAAAGATTTCCTTGTGGAATTATTTTCCGAGACTGCTTTGGGCACTTTTTTCCACCAGTGGAAATCAAAAAAAAAGGTAGTAGTTGGTACCATGCAAGGGAACGTGTTTTAATCTGTGTTGTATGAGATGAGATCAGTATAATACTGAGTTTGTGGTTTGCTGCTAGTACCATTGCTAGAAGTCCATTGTTTAACGTTTTGATAGATAATGAGCTATACAATCATTCATATTGTTTTGCTTATGTGGTATTACTTTTGACAAAGGGAAAGAAACCAAGAAAGAGCACAAAGTAATATATATGTTATAGAAGCCCTGTTTATAATAGTGAATAATTGGAAACAACTCCAACATAAAATACTTAAGAACAATTTGGCGAACTATGACATATAAATACAATGGGGTGTGATAAAAATGTCTTTAGACATGTGAATATCAACTCAGTTGCAAAAGCAAATTCCAGGATGGTATAGACGCTAATTAAAACGATAGGAAAGAGTACATTTTGTTAAACCAGCTGTGGTATAGTAAAAATATTACTGGGTGTTGCTTCAAGTCTTTCTATTGCCCACATGACTCAGGACTTAATCCCTTCACACCAGTTTCTTCATCTGTAAAGTGAGAAGGATAGTGTGTCTCCTGTCTGTGTCACAGAATTGTTGGGAGAGGCAGATGGAAGAATTTGGAGAGTATTTTGGAATGGGGACTCACCCTCCAGAGAAGCTCAGGGTGGATTTTAGGTCTGCTCCTCAGAAAGGTGGCATTGGGTAGAGTCATAGGCCGGGGTTCTCTCAGCTCTGCTGTCACCTGGCTACATCATTTTCTTAACCTCTTTGGTGTCCGTTTTCTCAAGTCTAACATAGAGGGATGACAAGATCGCTTCCACAGTCATTTCCAGTTTTAAGATGCTGCAGGAGCGTCGATGCTTCAGAAGCAGTGTCCGCCACAGGTTGTGACATGTCAGCTCTTTCTCTTCGCCTTTTTAGCTGGTGTCACTGTGGTGCTTATTTATCTGCTCACATTCTAGCCTGTGTCGAGAATCTGGAATTTATTCTTTAAGAGTGCCTGTGTTATATGGGATTTTTTTTTTTTAAAGATTTTATTTTTTTCCTTTTTCTCTCCAAAGCCCCCCGGTACATAGTTGTATATTCATAGTTGTGGGTCCTTCTAGTTGTGGCATGTGGGACGCCGCCTCAGCAAGACTCGATGAGCTGGGCCATGTCCGCGCCCAGGATTCAAACCAACGAAACACTGGGCCTCCTGCAGCGGAGCGCACAGACTTAACCACTCGGCCACGGGACCGGCCCCCTTATATGGAATTTTTAAAAATATAGTTCTCTTTTCTCTGGAAGGCTCTTGGTTTTGTCAGTATTATGTTGTTAATAATATTGTGGCGCATACCTGGGGATGTCCTAAGGTTAGAGACTGCCAGTCCGTCTTTTTTTCCTCTCTCTTAAATTGTGTTTATTTATTTAAACCAGAAGAAGTTTGCAAACATGAAATGGACAGCTTGACCAAGAGTGTGACAGCATTCTCCCGTGGGCCTTCTGTGCCCTGGGCCACACAGGAGGTGCTGTGTCAGCACGTCCTCACCCTCTGTGGGCTCTCTGGCCTACACTGTCGCCTGCCTGGGGCAAGTCCCCTAATCTCCTTGTGCTTCACTTTCTCCATCTGGACCCTGCCTCTCCTGGGGCCTTGGCCAGGGCTGCACTGGGACTGAGGCACGGCCTTTACCGGGGATGGAAGGAGACGAGTGGAATACTATGTTTTAACAATCTCATTCTTCTTTTCTTTTTCTCCTACACGCCCTACTTGTCAGCTGAAATCTCATTCTGAAACTAAAGTACATGTATCATAATTACTTGTGTGAAGTTATGTTTACTCCACGTTGGCCAAAGGTCTCAATTGAATAAGTTAACTGTGAAATTATAGGCAATTCTATAAATAATCTCACATACTCAACATTTCCATTCTTCATTAGCCCTACAATAATCTGTTGTTGTTATTATTTCACTATAATTGCAGAGGAAGTAATAAGTTGCTAATGTTTGGTTTGAGAAAATTATCCCCTTAAAGGTTTTTATTAGGTGAAAGACCAGGAAATAACTATTTTATTGGCCCAGGAAGGCAGGATGATCCATACCTTTGTTTTTGAAGTTACTCTAAATCTGTCCTCTGAATATTTAAGAAATGTGAAAATTTGGGGGAAAATGATTTGTGTCAGACAAATGTAGGATGATGGCATTATTTTAGAATAGGAATTTTCAAAACAAACCAATAGACAGTGAGGGCACTTTTTAATCTAGAGTTAAGAGTTTTTTGGTTTTACACAAGTTAATTTGAGACTGATTTAAAATTGCAGTTAGATCACATTTAAGTTCTTCTGACATTCCTGACCACCTTAGCTTCTGAAATATGTTTGTATGAGAGACACATAGTTAAGATTAGACTTTAAAATAGATCTTAAGAAATGTTAAAAAGTCCTAGCCATGGAAATAAATTACAAATTTCTCTATACAGAGTAAAACTGGGAAATTTTGGAGTTAGGATTCTAAATATTTAGTTATAAGGTGATTATGGTGATTTATTTTAAAAAGGCTCTTTATTGAAAACATTTCTCCATTGGTTAGAAGACCAGACAGTCTGGGCTTTGCTGTTACTTTGAGGAATAAAGTTCTGCAGGATCCAGTGGGTCTTCGCAGTACAGACTTGCCAGGCCCCACGACCTCCGCCGTTGCTGTGGCTCAGGCTCCTCTCCCAGCTCTGGGCCGAGGGGTGGAGCCGGCCCCAGTACCTCTCGCAGCCAGTTGCCTTCGCTGGAAGAGTTAACGACGTCTGCAGGTGTGTTGGGATTAGCACTGTAAAGTTGTGTAAGGGGTTTTCTTTCTTTTGATCTTCAGAAAGGGATGAAAGATAGTCATTAAACTCAAGGGATTAGGTCCCCGCTCTTGAAAGACTTGAGGTGCCATAAATATTTCACTTCAGATGTAAGGGGAAGGACTGTGTACATCTGGGGGAAAATGGCTGTTTTATATTACCAGTCAGCAATTATTCAGTCTCCACTTACAAATTAAATGATCTTTGCAGAGATACTTTCTCCCACCCTAGGGTGTACTGAGCTCTGAAAACATGTGTTTATCTCTCTGGAGTTATGCCGAGTTTTCCTCCTCATGTTCCTAAACCTTTTTCTTTCTTTTTGTGAGTTCATGTCTTACCTACATTGTGCCTTTCCCATCCCCGGGTTTCCCCCTCTTTGGATAATTCCATGGGTGCCGTCAAATAACTCCTGCTTCTAAAACTTTGAGAACAATTACCCTTAAGAATGATACCATGCTCACATGTGTGGTGTGTGTGTTCAGTTTTTAAAAATAGGCCCTGTCTTTTCTCTTCCTTTAGATTAACATTATTTAGAAAAGGAAAGTGAGGTTGATGTGCTGGCAGCAGAGTTAGTTATGGTTACTACATTCTCAGAAAACTGGTGGGAAACCAGGAGAAAGTTGTACATAGAAAATTATGGTTTCAGCCGCATTCCACTCTGCCTGTCATCCACTCTTGTCAGTTTCACTCCAGAATGGAACACTGGGGATTTGTGTTTTCCTTTGTGTTACTTCCTAGGATGGGTTGTTGGACCACGGAATAGATGATTTTCTATATATCTAATTGTATTTAGAATCAGGCACTTAGGGAAGGAAAAGGTAGGTGCCAGTCCTAGAATGATTATTCCTACCCTCTGCCCCACATTATATAACCAGTCATTTAGAACAGATTTGAAATACTCAGTTGGCCCTAATGGCTTACTATATGTGTATAATTCTGCATTTTGTATTTTGTCCTTGAATTTGGAGACCTATGTATGTATGGTTATTTGTACATAAGCTCATGATGATAGTTTCTGTTATTTGCTGTGATATATGGACATTCCTTTTCCAGTGTTCCCTGCCTTCCTTTTTATTTTGGTCTTACCTTTTTATGGTAGAAAATTTGGGTGGTAAAGTACCAGATTGCAAATAGTTACAGTATCTGGGTTTGACCTCCAAAGCATGTATTTAGTAATGTGAAGAAAGGGAAAAATAAAATTGTATGAGTAGATGATTTTTAGAGATGGGCTAAATAAAGCACCGAATGAATTAGGTGAATATAACCGATGGCGGGGGTTCACAATGAGGGAATTAAGAGCCTCATGCTTGATAACACGGTGGCGCTTTCAGATGAAGGGTCTGCTCAGTTACTGCCTTAAGCTGCTTCTTCCGATGCTTCTGGAAATTATAGGAATGACTCCATGTGTAAAGCTTATCCAAACTTTGGGCCTGTAATATTACTCTGAAAGAAAGACGGGGGCAAAAAGAAACTGTGAAAGGTGTTTGGCAACGAGCGAGCGAGGGAGCTCACAAACTCTTTGAAGGTCAATTAGCCAGAAAATGTGCTAAAGACTGGGTGCTGTGCTGGATTACCGGCCCAAGAATGACCCCTGAGGTCCTCAAAGTGGTCCTGCCGTTTGAGCACAGAGAGACAATTACAGACCTTGAGAAGATGCTACAAAAGCTTTAATTAAGGGACTTACACCCCACTACGTTTTGGAAATTAAATTCTTATTTGTGCTGAACTGATGTTTCTTTTGTCTAGGCTTCCAGATGTAGTTCAACAGAGGACTCTATTCTCCCCAAATGTGTTTTAGGTTGGAAGCTGTTTTACCATAATGGATACCAGCAAAGCTGAGAGTGTAACCGGAGTGAGGGACTAGGTGGAAAGGTGCACTGAGAGACTTTTTGCTGGGGAGCATTTTGGGCACAAGTTGAAAGTTTATGCTCCTTGGCACACCAGTGAACCCGGAGCTCTGGACTTAAAACACATGAATAAGAGTAAGCAAATGTATTCTGTAGAATTTAAACTTTAGAATTCCCATTCACAAGACAACATGATTTTCCTTGAATTGGTAACTTGACATCTCTAGACACAGCAGGCTGCTCTTCCGCCAGAAATATGTTTTTGCTTTTTGTTGATGATAGAAAAGTAGCCTCTGACCACCATCCAGGTCTGATTTTTCACAAGCCTAGACTCATATTTAGGTTCCACTCAGATGTGACTTCTTTTACTTCTGGAAAGACTGTGATTTCAGTTGCATCAGCCCTGGCTGGAGCATCGTGATCGCATTGATCTGCTGAGTTACCCAGCTGAACTCCCCTCCTTCCGATGCTGCCGGAGATGCTCTCATCTTTGAACTCAGGCTTAAGGGCTGCGTTATGGGTGTGTTCCCTTTGTTTTGTTAGTGAAGCAGTTATTCTCTCGTCTTCCCTTCTTTGAAGAGATTCACTTCTGCCTGCAAAGTTTGGTTTGAATCAGAAAGGTTTTTAAAAAGCACGAGGAAAATGCTTGTGTTTTAGTAATTTTAGATTTTCTTTGAGTATTTCTAGTTTCCATGCAACATCAGTCAAGTGGTACCTTTTTTTAGGTTCTCTCTGTACCCCTTATAAACCTGAAGGCCCTTTTGCACGTCTCTCAATTTGTATATGTGAAGAATGGAACATCAGCCTTGCTCTAACTGAACAGGGGAGTCAGTAGGAAAACCCTAACTGTTTATTTTATAATCGGACCTTGTTAGAAATGAAAAATGGCAAGAAAAGTTGAAATTGTCATCACAGGGTTAAAGTGTGCAGTTTTCAGTAACGTGGAGTCTATACAGCAGTCCTATTGTTGGGATTAATGTTTTCGTTGGTGGGAAGGGGAGGGTTAGCGTTGGATGCGAGGCAGAGGACGCTTTGGTGCCCACTCCATTTGGAGGCAGCTCCTCTGCAGTGAAGGCCTTCTGACCCAGGAGCAGTGCAGGATGCTGCCGTGACTCGGACGGGTCCACGTGCCGGGCTGAGAGCTGGTGATATTCTTATCCTTTAGAATACTCAGACTTGGATCTGTTTTAAATAATGCATACTATGAATTTCAGTTCCCACTGCTTTTCTTTGCAAAGAGGGAAAGTTGTATTTAGTGATATATTTGAGTGAGTACCTAGCTGGTTAATGAGGTAAAGCGATGTTTGGGCCAAACTTCTGGAGAGAGGTACAGCTTGCTGACTGAAGAGGAACATGACTGAATGTTGCTAAAAAGTGCTGATTCAGAAAGTTGTTTTATGAAGTAAAAATTCAAAGTTCTTATCTCTTAGGCTTTATTTTGTTAATATTGTCAGAACTAGCACATCTGGCTTAGATTCTGAAGTAGTCTGGTTTTATGCTTCAGTTAAAACGAATCCAATGAAATTGGAATTTGAAGATAGATAAAAGGAAGGATTTCAGTACAGTGAGGATTTTTAAACTTAGCAAGGTCATCAGGGAAGGTCTGGAAAATTTCCTTTCTGAATGGCTTTTGAAAATAGGCTGGCGTCCTTTTCAGATAGTGTAGGGTACTCAGAGTCTGAATGAGGGGTGCCGGGAGATGTGGCGGCACACGTGACTTCCCAGCATCCTTCCGGGTCCGTGATTCTCGCTTGTACCGCTCTCCATCCGCGCTTTGTACAAACTTGTCATCTGAAGGTTTCTTTTATTTGGAGGGGGAAAGGGTGTCTTCAGAGTTAGGTGTTCGTTCTGATAGAATTGAAATATGCCATCTTTATCAGATTTAGTGATATCTGTCTCTCACTAAAGCTCTACCTGATCAATCCAGTTTGGTTTCTGTATTATTTTGAACCCCTCCCCACCCCTCTCCCCAAGTGTAGACTAGTGCACATAGCACTTCAAATGCAGGGTATTGAAATTCTTGCTTTAAGAGATAGTGAAGCAGAATTGTTCAGTTTGTGGGGATGTGAAAAACAGGCCGCCTTATATTTCAATCAGGTTGCTTTGGGATTATTTAAGAATGAGAAGTAAAAATGTTTTTCAGGAAGATACACAAACAACCTTCTGTGCTGATGGAGAAATGTATGTGATTGTCTGTCTCAATGGTATAGCTGATACTAACTAGACAGTGGCATGTTCCCTCTGCCCCGCCCAGTCTGTGTTTCTTCATTATGTCGACCTTGGAGCCATTAGTCGAGACTCAGCAGTTTACTCTTTCGTAAATAATGCACTCACTCTGAAATGGCGGGCTGTAAGCTTGCGGCCCAGCTCTCTGGGTCTTTATAGCTCGTGCCAGTCCAGGCCTCGGTTGAATGAGCCAGGAGCTGTGGCCTGACCCCTTTTCAAGTTGGTGGGGAGAGAAATGAGTCAGCATTTTAACTTCAGGCGGGTGCGGAGTGTTGATGAACTCCTGTGGCACGGGTGATTTAGTGAATGTGGAGTGGGCCTGTGGGTTGTTGCTTGTTTGTTTTTAGCTGTTTGAACCTCAAGAGCTGTTGCTGGTTTGGTAAGCCCTATCTGTGTGCTGGTACACAAAGGAAGAGAGAACTCTTGTCTGTCTTGCAATGAGTCAGGAACCAAACTGGACCTGTGTGGGGGGTGGCCTTTGCTGTGGTTTGACAGCAGATTCTCCAGAACTGCTTGGAAAGCTCCTTTTCCAACAGGAACGTGCGTCGCGTTCTGGTGACAAGCCTGCTGATGACTGCAGCTTGTGTCTCTATGTAATAAGGCAGCCAGGAGTGAGGTTTTGAATAGTAAATGAATTCAGGGCAGACTTTTTATCCAGCAAGTATTACTATGGAAAAACCTGTTTCAAAACAGGTTTTTTTCCATGCAAGGTCATCAGTTTTACTTTTCGTTTTTTCCTTTTGTCCTTTTTAGGACCAGTTCTACGTCCAGACGAATTGCCCTAAGACCTCTCATGACTGTGCTCCTTCAGCCTCCTTTCTTCATCCTTCCTGCCTGGACCCCTGTGATAAAAACACATGGCCCTTATTTTCATATCTGCCCCTAAACTTTTCCTTGCGCAAGTTTCTTGGTGTAATATCAAATCCTTCTTTTTAAAACTAGAAAGTGTGAGGAAGCACTCTCATTTTATAACCAGTGGTTTAAAGAAGAATGTTATTCTAAAATAGACTCGTGAGCTTTTAGTGTTAAATGCCTATTGACATTTTTGCAAGAGAAACATTGATTTTCTCCCTCTGTTTTTCAGGCCCTGCTTTCTTCCCCGGGCGATGTGCTGAGGTCTTTGCCAGGGGTCAAAGCATTGGGAAGCTCGGGGTCCTTCATCCTGATGTTATCACCAAATTTGAGCTCACCATGCCCTGCTCCTCCCTGGAAATCAACATCGAGCCCTTTCTGTGAAGATGGGGCTCTGCCTTGTGGCTCTCTCCCTGGGTGTGGCTTTCTCCTCCCCTGGTGTCCTTTAGTCGTCCCCAGCAGGGAACATCCATTTGTGCTTTAATGTTTAATAAAGGAGAAACACTGTCTGGCTCTGTGGGTAGACACTGCTCTTTCCCTGCATTAGGCTAGTCGGTGCACTACACGAATGTGCTGTCTGTGTGAAGTGTCACTGTAGGTACAAGCCCAGTGGGGTGCCAGAGAAGTGCACAGCAGAGTGCGGGCTCCATTCTGGAAACCGGAGATGCTCCTCAGACGTCAGAGCATCACACCAGCACCGAGGACTCCTGCATTCTCCCGCCTTACTGATGAAACGAGATAGTTGATGAGAGCACAGGGTGCACGAGTGTGAAACAGCAAAGGGGTTTTAGTTTTTATTTTCTACATTGACTTGTGTTCATCATTGGGAAACATAAAATAACAGTATTTTTAGAAAACCTTTAAGAATCAGTGATGGTCCAGGAGTTACAGCCTTTGACGTCAGTTATCTTAAAGGGAAAGAAAAATCCACAACACAGGTATTCAAAATATTTGAGGGTGCGTAGGTGTGGTTTACGCTATTTGTGATTCTCTGAGACAGTACGTGCAACATAGACCTGTTCTGCTAGAAAAGCTAGAATGGATCTGTTCTTAGTGCTGTTGTTAGTATGAACATTAGGAAACAACGAAAACTTATTTTTCCCCTAGGGCATACATTTTACTGTAATTAATGTTAGAAGAACCATGGTTTTAAATACTTCATTGAGCTGCTAGTTTGTCTTGTTTTACAGGAGGTATTAGATCTCTCCTCTGAAGCTAAGCGTCTCACAATCTGCCTTATCTTGCCTTCTACTTTACTTTCATACTCCGGTCTAGACTTCCCCGGTAGGTACCATCTATTGAAAAGAGCTGGGTCTAATGTTTAAGATAAGTTCTCAATTACTATTGAGATGATATGAAACATAATAAAATGTAAAACTTTAAAGTAAGTCCCAGTAGAAACAGCTAACAAAGATAGTGAGACAAGAATTATGTTCCTGGAACCTTTGCTAAGCCTGCTACTGAGAAAAAAACAACCATATTACTACCGTGTATAAGGGCAGCAGTGTCCCGCTTAGCAAGATTTGTGAATACACGGACTTCCATGTATTCCTTCCCAATTCTGTTGTAGGCAGATCCTTACAACATTTAAAAAATAAAGTGAGATATGCTCATAAGAAATAATGCATGTCAAAAGGTTTGCATACAGCATACATAAAGATTTCTTACAACTCCAGAAGACAACCCAGTTTTTAAAAAATGGACAAAAGATTTGAACAGGTATTTCCCCAAAGAAGATAAAGAAATAAGCACATGAAGAGATGCTCGACATCATTAGTCATCAGGGAAATGCAAATAAAACCACAATACAAATTAAAATGTCTAAAACTGAAAAGACTGATGATAGCAAGTCTTGGTGAGACTGGAGCAACTTGGACTTTCACGCACTACTGGTGGGAATGTAAAATTATATAGCAACTGTGGGAAGCAGTGTGGCAATTTCTCAAAGTATGAAACATACGCCTACCATCTAGCCATTCTACTCCGAGGTCTACCCATATGGCCGTGCAAAGATTTTTATGCAAATATTCATAGCAGTCTTACTCATAGTACCTACAACAAATCACAGTATATCATACTATGGAATACTTCTCAGCTATAAAAAGGAATGAACTGATGATACTCAAACCAACATGACTGAATCTCAAAGTATTATGCTAAATGAAAGAAAACACAAAAGACTACATCTAATTCCTTTATATGAAATTCTGGAAAAGTCAAAGGCAGATTGGCTGGAGCTCATGGAAGGGAATTGACTGCAAAAGGTTAAGAGGAAACTGGGGTGATGGAAATATTCCATACCTTAACGTAGGTGGTAGTCAAGATGTAGTTTATACCTCAGTAAAGGTGGGAGAAAAAAATGCAACGTGTAGTAATTTAATAATTTCATCTATCACCAGCAGATGGGTGCATAGGATAAAAGCATGAAATTTAGAAATGGCATGTCTGCTCAAGATGGCTTAATGGTCCACTACCATTAATGAGCTATTCACCCCTAGTTGCACTATGATTAAACTGGTTCGATATATGGTAGCCATTGTTGAAGTGGGTGGAGCCATTTGTTCCGTTAGCAGCCAGCCACCTGGATATTTTTTGGATGGTCAGAAACTACTTGTAATGAAAAACCCACTGATACCTAATTGTATATCCCAGCGTGAAAGAGGAAAGACCAACTGCATCCATCATGTGGATGTTTCTGCCCTCTGAAGCAGGAAACAGTAGGAAGAAACACAATATCAGGTACATTAGAAGAAATGAACCTTCAGCTTGCGAATTGAGGCTCCACAGCCAGATCATCTTATGCTTGTCCTGGCTGAAACATTTGAACTGGAGCTAGGGCAGTCTGTGGGCACTGCCAAAAGCCTCTGCTGGAGAAGACACATACCTTCTTAGTAAAAACTGGGAGCCCTAGTATTAAAGGGGAAATTAATTAGATATAGTTGATTCTTGTTCTAGCTTACAGATAACTAACTTCTACCACAGCCTGACGTTCCCGCCTTGCTCTTCAGTTTATATTTTCACATGTGATCCTGTGTCAGCATTTTTGGTTTTTCGTTTAACAGTCGTAGGAGGTAGTCAGAATAGGAATTCTCCTTGATTTATAAGATGAGAACAGTCAGCCTTCAGAGAGACTAATGATGTGGCCAAAAGTCGCATGGCTAGTAAGTGGGTTTGAGACACCTAATGAGTGACTTGGAGTCATGGGATCACTCAGTTTTGTGTCATTTACCTACTTACCTAAAATGTTGAGGTTTTTTGCAAGGTTTTTTTTTTAAATGTAAAAAATACTGAAAAACCCAAAAAGTTAAAAATCTTAAGTCAACTATTTTAAAAAATAATACAAAGTAAGGTTTTCCCAAGCTAATCTACCCTTCCTCCCACGATGCCCTAAAGTAACTCCACTGTCAACATCTTTCTTGTGTTGTTTCTGGCATTTTCCTCAGTTTGGACAGTCAGCCACGCACACGTGCTCAGTGGTTGGGTCATGCTCTACTTACTGGTTTTACATGGTATATCTCATACCTTTCACTTAATATGACCTGTTTTTCCAGTCAGGTAGCTATAGACCTTCTTGTAAATGATACAATATTCTAGTGTATGGATGTCCATAATTTGTTCACCTATTCCTCTATTTGTGAACATTCTGTTGTTTTCAACTCTGCAGTTACAAACAGTGCTCCAGTGGACTTCCATATGCCTCCCCCTAAAATAGCCGTGGTTTAGGGACCACAAAAAACCAGTCCAACTGGTTGCAAGACTGAATAAACACCCACATTTGACGTTTGATAGACACATTGAGAGATGTGTGGGGTTACTTAAGACATTTCTTAGATGTGACTTTTGTTCTGAGCAGCATCTTATCCCAGCAGGTTAGATTCCTAGATGTAGGGGATGTTAAATGACCATTCTTACCTTTTAACAGGAGTAGCCTAAGTAGGAAGCAGCCAGCCTGACTGCTACTCCTGGCCTCAGCGATGATGGGTTCATCAGGTTGGTAAAAGAGCGTTGCTCGCCATCTTGTGTCTCAGTCTTAGCCTCTGTTTGTGCACGGTGTTTTGTGTAAACATCACTAACCCCAATGCGTGGGTATTGACTTGGCTCTTTTGTCCATTTTATCCAAAAGCAGACAAGTGGCCTTAAAGGGACACAACTGCCATCAGCAAAATATGCCCTCTAAATGAACGCATTTGACACATCCAGTCTCTTCCAAGTTGTGGCTTTTATAAGGAACTTGAAAAACTTTATATTATTAAAAAAAAGGTTGACATACACAGTAAAATTCAGGACAGCAGGACACCTCTGTGACAATCTGTGAGCAGCTCCCTAAGGCCCCTGACCAGTGTCAGTGTGGGGAAATCGGCCTCCTTGACTAAAGTAAAGTAGAGGAGCCAACAGCCAATGCTTCACAAACAAGCCGGGCAGCAGGAAGGGCCCACAGCGACTGTGGTTTCCAATACCACCTGCTGTCTTTGCAGGTATTCCAGTCTCCCCGGACTTTAGTAAACAGGAATGATGGCTGTAAACACTGTAGCTAGACTGTCGGTTGAACAAATGTCTCCAGCAAAGGCTTTAATTGAATTATGTTTGGCTAAAGCCCTGTAGGCTTTTCCTCCCTCATGGGAGCAATGCAGTGTGGTGAGAATATGCTCAAAGCCTACACTCAAGTTCTTCACTCCTTGTCCATAAGGCTTGGCCTTGATAGTCTCTCTCTAAGGAAATCAGGAACACGACATGATTCTGCGTTAGAAAACACTGAAAAAGCCCCCCAGTGTTCAGAGGCACTTGCGAGAGGTAACTGCTACAGCATTCAAATTACAAGACTTGTCAGACACGCGAAGCAAACTGGTTCTCTCTTTACGACAGAAAAGTGAAGAGGCTGAGGAAATGTGCCTGTTTGATCCCAAATCCGGTAGCAAAAGAAATTTCCTACATTCCACAGGTCACAAGTGTTTGTCATGAGGAATGAAAGTAGACCTGCCCCTAAAATAAGCACCTGCTGAGGGCTGGCGAGAAGCCAGCTGAAAAGGATGCAAGCCGGACAACAATCACAGCTCAGCCAGCCTCTGAAGAACTTCCCTCTGATCTTTGAGATACTTCAGCATCCTCCTTTCTAGCCGATCCATACAAGTTTTCTTTACTTCTTGCTTCCCAAGGAACATTTATTTTCCTACTTTGCGTATTTCACTACAAATCCAGATGAACCATGTCAAACAATGGTTTTCAAGACATTGGACATCAGGCAATGAAGGCCAGCGATTCCTGAGAGACAGTAAGTGAGCCCTTGGACTGCCCGGCTTACTGCCCGGAGAGATCCCAGGCTGTGGGGCAGGGAAAGGGACCCAGGCGGAGTGCAGGGGTCTGCAGGAGTTGAGGAGGCGGAGCTGGGAGTCCACAGAGACCAAGGCAGCCAGAGTTGGCAGGAAGATGAAAGAGCCACATGGAGAGATTTGCCCTTGAGTGTTCAGTTCTTAAAGGGGAGACTACCTGTAAGCATCCACGAAGAATTGAATGAACAACCCCTGGAGCTCGCACAGGGCAGGCCAGAGCCAGAAAACCTCCTAAGTCACCAGGTGGTGGGGAGAGTACGCCGGAGGATTTTGCCTCAAGGGGAAAACCGACCCTAGACTAAAATGTTACTCTGGCTTCCGCCTAATAAAGCTTGACAACAAGACCAGAAGAACCAAACCATTTCCAAGGAATGAACTGCATCCCAGAACAAAGCTCCAGAATATTTATAGCAACACAAAAATATCCAGCACCCCACAACGTAAAATTCACAGTCTCTGGCATCCAATAAAAATTTACCAGGTGAGCAAAGAAGCTGGGAAATACAACCCATAATGAGGAAGGAAAAAAGGGATCAAAAACCGACCCCAAAATGACATAGATGATAAAATTAATAGACAGAGACATTATCATAACTATATTCCATATGTTCAAGGAGCCATAGGAAGGATTGAACAAGTAGAGATATGGAAGATGTATGTTTTGAATTTCTAGAGATGAAAACTATGACGTGTGAGATAAAAGAGAAAGGGATACACTGATCAAAATAATACTAATGCCTATTTAGTAGCAGCAGAACTGACGGACTGCATGAAAAATTCACATTAAGCTGTGGTGGTTTTCCCCACAACAAAAATAACTTTCCAGCCAAATATTTTTAACAGTACCTAATTAAGATGGCTAAAATGGTCTGGGTTTAGTGTGCCCTGTGCATAATTTGCCCCTCTCACAGTGCCACCCATCTGGTTCCCATGAGACTGAGAGACAAGTCAGACTGGAAGCCCAGGAGGCCTCACTCCTGTTTAGACTCACGGATACATGTAAAAGGTATGAAGGCAGCAGCCATGGTCACCCTGCACACCCCCAACAATTCGAGACTGGCTTTGTACCTGACATTCTTTGAACACCTCCCTTGGGAAAGAACCTGGCTTGTGCTCCAACCAAGGGGACCCTGACGTCATAGCAAGCAGCAGTGAGGCCAGCAGCTGTGTGGAGTGTGCGCTAAGGAAGCGTTACAGCCGGAACTGCTAGCTACATCCTGGCTTTTCTTGTTTGTTTTTACATGCCATATAGACAGGCGTGGAAAAGGAAAAAGGATCTTTGGCTTTGTATAGCTCCCTTGTCTCATGTGGCTACAGTTTTAAGAATTTAACATTCTATTCATGGTCCACATTCAATTCTCATGCTTCTTAATATGCATCCTATAAATACTCTCAAGTCTGGACCACAGGTGTGCCCCACTTTAACAAAACAATGGATGCATGGTGTATCCAAAGCAATCCGTTAGAGACCTTACATCCACAGTAATGAAGGGTTGCCATAGGATTTTTAAACAGTAAACCCCTCAGTGCACTTAAAATTCAAGTTAAAAAAAAATCAAAACACAGGCAGCTTTTAGGAAAACATCTATTCTCTAAACATCTATTCCACTTGGTCCTGGTGAGCCTCTTACTAGAGAGCCAGGCCTTCATTCGTAATCATTAGAGACATGGAGTATTTACGGGTTCCTCCGAGAGCCAGGATCGTGGTAAAATATTTTAAAAACGAAGTCTTGCAGCCGAGCAAAAAGGGTCTCGTTCTGCTTGCTGCAATCTGGTGCCAATCAATTTGCAAACGAGCCTGTGGTTGAGAAAGGAAAATTTATACAATTAGCTAGCATCATTGGAAGATAGCAGTGTCCTGAAGAACCATCTTAAAGTCATACAGAATCTTGAGGGCGTTATGTGGGTGAAATGGGCAGGGAGGGAGGGGCATTAGGGATGTCGACCATCCGGTGTGACAAACTTCAAGGTGCCACATTATCTCTTTCTTCTGTCATTTGTGATGGGTACCAATGCAGAATTCTTTCTGGAGGTCGTCGTGTTCCTGGGGAACTCAGAGAACAAAGTTGCCTTATCACAGCTGGGAGATATATGTAAGCAAGAGTCATAGAACCAGCAGGTCATGCATTTTGTAAAAGCGAGATGTGGTTAAGTATGTAGGCTACATGCAGGCTAGAATGTATCCACAGAGACCAGCGAGTCAGGGTCACAATATTGCTTCTTTTCCCTAAGATGGCTTCCCTCATGTTATGATCTAGGTGTTACAGCCTCACAAGACTAATTCAGGGAACTGAGCAAAGAGGGAGGGAGGCATGGGCACCAAGGACACGGACTGAGTCCCCAGCTGCCGTCACCTCTGCTGAGAGCTGAACAGGAGGATATGGGAATGGAGCTGCATGTAAGAGTTCAAGGATGGCAGAAGGGGAAAGTGTCTGCTGCAGACTGTTAAATATTCAAATGAGGAATGATGAAAGGAGACTATGAAATGGCCTCTAGCTGTCACCTCCTCTGGAATGGTCCCACATGGACAAGGTAATGGACTAAGAGGCTTCTCACGCTTCCTTTCTGCTCCTGTGACTTGGTTCTGCAACATCAAAGCCCCTTCCTCATCCTTTGTTCCACCCCTGCCACCGTTATTCCTACACACAGTCACCAACACGGGTTTGGTCTGGATTCTCCTTGTAAGAGCTGGAGGTGTTTGGAGAAGTGTCTCTGGCAAGCTGTGCCCTCGCCACGGAGCATCATCTTGTACCTGCTTCCCATCACACCCCTGGGCAAACCCGTCACTTCTTTAAGCCTGGCTCACGCATGACTTCTCCCACGAGCCTTCCTTGAGTTGCTGCAGCCCCTAAGCTAGAATTAACGCCCTCTCCTCTCAATTCCCATGGCAGGGTTACCTTCTCCCTACAGCCTTAACACTTTGGGTCTTGAATTGTAATTCTCTGAGCCTGTGTCTCCTCTCTCCTGAGCGAACTCCATGGGGCAGACTGGACCTCATCCAGCTTCCCCATGCCCATGGTGCCCAGCATATTGGGGATTCAGTCCTTGGCCTTGCAAATAAAAGTGTCATCTTTCCATACCATTTCAAATAGCAAATTTGGGACACTTAAAGGCAGAATGTATCATTGCAATGATGTGAATATCAAACAGGGTCGTGTTCATTTGGTTCAGCACACAGTGTACTCATCTGTGAAAATCTTAGTTACCTTAACTAGCAACACCTACAACTCACCTTTCATCACACAGTGACATCTATCTCTGAATATGGTAAGAGGATGCTCTTTCGTATCAAGGAGCTAAAGGAGGGTATTGAAGCATGCAATCACACACACCACTTCCTGCCTGTTAATCACACCTGTGGCTGCTGACACTCACCAACATTGGCACGTGGCTGAATATGACAGCGATAGAGAATGACACAGCCGGCCGTTTATTTTTGCCACCTCTTTTCAACTCAGATCCGGTGAACCCTGCAAGAAAGATCTAGGGAAAAAAAAATGTCCAAGGAAGGAGACAACTGGCTTTTAAAGCATTTAATAGGAAGTCATAATCAAACAAAAATGATTTTATTTTAAAAAGAATAAATTTACATACAGTACATAAGCAAAACAGCTGAAAGCTTCCAAAATAGAAACCGGGAGCATATGGCCCTGAAACACCACATGCTTTGATTATACTCAGGAAGCATGAGGTGCCCATTTGGGCGAGAAAATCCCATGTTACAGTGCGACTGACAGGCATGTTGTGGAGTGGTTTCAGCCACCGCCATTGAAGGGTTTTAGTTCAGAGTCTCTTCGTCTGCGTTTTTATTCTTCTGCATATTCTGTTATGGTGCAGGTCTGAGCAAAACTGGCATGAAATGACAGCTGTTTGGAATGATGGTTATAGGATGGATGCCCTGGCCCAGAGTGCTGGTGGGTAGGCGGCAGGATGAGAAGTCCGGAAAAGGGCATGCCATTCTACCTGGCTCCTGGAGGGGCCAATAATCCTGAGGGCTTTGGCGTCACAGTTGCCAAATGTAGGGTTGGCCAGATCACAGATCCTAGGCTTATGTTAGATACATCAAGGCGAGCTTGACTTTTAAATTCCTAATCTCTAAGACTCCTGATCGAGAGGCTTTGGACCAAGGCTGGGGCTACACCAGCAGGGGGCAGTCTTCCGCCAGAGAGAAATCCCAGTGTCTAAAAGGAGAGGGAAGGCATACACTTTGAAGGAACATGTATGGTGTATGCGTGAGCAAGCGTGACTGAGCGGGGTGAGGGTTTCATAGAGTGAAGTGCTGTGGGAGAAACGAATGAAGAGAGCTGGCAAGGCAAGAGTGTGAATCAGGTAAGGACCTTTTCAGTGAGTTTCTGCCTGATTCGAGGCCTCACCAATATATACTTTCTATTCTCCAGTTACTGAAATAAGATACTTTAAAAAGTGATGAACCGTGACAAATCCTTGGGTCATTCATTAATGTGCTATAGCTAATATATTCATCCTCAATCCAAATGGTGTAGATACAACTTTAAATACACCAATACAGCCGACTGACTTCCTATGGTTGGGACTTCAAACAACAGGCGACAGCAGTAAAAATTGTACATACACACACATGAATGAATTGCCAACACCTGTGAACATTACGATCCCTCTTTTTCAAAAGACACAAGTGGAAAAGGCTGATCCGTTTGTTGGTTGGATTCATAAAAATCAATGAAAATCATTTTTTGTAAATATTAGCCAGGCTGTGATCTCTGGTTTGGCAGCCGGGGGACGAGCCACAGGGAAATCCTCATGCACGGCCTTGGAGGGGCCAGCCTAGAGCGGAAGTGCCCACAAGCTGGGGCTCTGCCCGCGTCCCCCCCATCATGGTGCCACAAATACCAGCCAGAGTTTGATGTTAAAATAGTCAAATAGCAGGTCATTTTGATCCCTGCCTTCTAAATATGCAAAATGTGAGAAGAATTTGAAGGAAAAACAGGATGTTTTACTAAAAATGATTCTTCTCAGGAAACTGGAGCACTAAGTCAAATACCAAAGGTGATCCCACCAAGAAGGCCAGGGCACATGTTCAAAAACAGGACAAATGGGGGTTCTCAGTGTTCACACTGATGCAGAGGTAACAGCCCAACCTTCAGTCAGGCTAATTTCCTTTCGAAATGTGTGCGTGCAAGGTGGTGATGCATGAGGATTACACACTGGCTGTAGTGGTTCAGGCACTCTGCCGCAAGAGATCATTTGTTAACCATGTGTTTACACTAACTTTTAAGAAATTGTTCATACTTGTTCCTTATTCTTAAGAACTGAAGAGGAGCCCTGTGAGGGAACCTTCTGGGGTTTGCACAGTGATCACCTCCCTAAGTCTATTGAGGACAGGCCTGAGGTCCAAAGGGTGCCGTGTTTGGTTAGCTTGTTTTCCTAAGAGAGGCTGACATTATTCTTGCATTAATTATCCTTAAAATTGCCAAGAGATCATAGGTGGGGAGACAGAAGGGGAGCCCCTGATTCTGTGTAGTAGATGAGAAAATAGGTTTTCAGAAAGTAACTGAGAAATGGAGGAGCCTTGTCAGGGGGGCGTCGTCAGGATCAGCAAACGTCCAGGAGGCCCCTCCCCTCCTTGTCAGGACCCAGCAAGGATCAAGTTCATTCGTTCTTCCATTGACTCACTTTCTCAGGCAGACGACAGTGCCTCTCCAGTTTGGAAGGAAGCATAGAAAAGCTGAAGATGGGGCAGAGGACTTGTCCCAACTCACTCTGAAGCAGCAGGAGAGAGCAGGACACTCAGAGAAGCCCAGAGGTACCTGCTTTTCATGAAGACTAACGCCCAGCGGCCTGGTGAGGTGGGAGCAGCCAGTCAGTTTCATGGATTGGAAGAGTGTAGTAATGGTACCTGGACCCTGGGAAATGCGCAACAAGGAAGAGCGATCCCTGTTTCAATACGCCCGCCAGCAGAGACTGGGACTCACAAGGAAAGCAGACTCTTCCCCATGACCTTGCAGCTTTGCCATGGCCTACACTGCTTCACAGTAAGCTTTCCAGTGCTCTGCCCACCCAAGCAGGCACAGTCTCATTTGATCATTATGACAAAGTCATCCTGTCCAAGGAATGTGGTGTTACGTGCTGCCACCCTTTCTCCTGCATCAAAGTTCCAATTTCGGAAGTGAGACTCAGTGCTGGGCACAGGCATAAGTGGAAGGAAATGTTCAACCTCTAGTCTCCTAGGTCCTTCCTATCTCTGTCGGCCCTCCAGGATCCAGTGGGCCTTGTGGCCATTCCTAAGCCAAGCCACAGTTCCTGCCAGCCCATGACGAGCCCCAAAGTCCATGTATCAGACAGGGTGGGGAACCCTTAAAGAACTTGACTGTGGGTTTTAGCCTGGCTTCAACTGCAGCAAGACCCTTACAGACAAATGGTGCATGTGAGAAAATTTTTCCTTTCATACAGCAGTAGCATTTATCAGATATCAGCAAAACAGACAGGTGAGTTAAGAAGTTTTTCCTTTTTAAAGAAAAATTTGTCATCAAGACTTGCCCACCCAACAACTTTCCTATGTCTTGGTTCTCATGTCCAGTGGGCTAATTTCCAACTGTCTGAGGCTCAGAGTAATCCCAAAAACCTGTGTAGCATTGGCACAAACGTTGTAGCACAGATGCCAACAGACGTGTAGGTGACAAACTTGTAAGGTACTTCGATCTCCAGTCTTCGCCTGGCCTCCTTGTTCCTGGTGACCACCTTGAACCATGAGTATAACACTTGCAGCGAGAGATTTTGTACGAGTTGACGAACCAGGAAGATCAACACAATTCCCACAGTAAATTTGGTCAGACCCAAAACTAACATGTCGGTGGTGAGCGGTGGGATGTTCTGAATCACAGGGAAAGATTCAATGGGCTCCGACACGAGCTGGAAAAAATGGTTGATCCAGAATCCTATGATCATCCCAGCCCCAGCAGCCAGAATGGTGGTGGTGTCTGCTCTGGTTGGGCTATAGTATTCAGACACGGGGTAATTGTAACACAAGAAGAAGGGTACCACTATGACACACACAGGGAAGAGGGGGCTGGCGGAGTTCAGGTGGTCGATAAGGGTCCAGGCAGGGTAGGTGAGGACAATGAGGATCATGGTGATCAGAATGCCACCCAGCACATCCTGCGGGAAGGAGAGAAAAGAATTATGTAAGCCAACCAGTGCTTCCCAGTATACATGTGTAATTTTGAGTCAAATATGCTTGATTTGATATTTAAAATAGTTTTTACATTGCTTCATAATACATGTTTAAAAAATGTACAGTTGTAAAAACTTGAACATAGAAAAAATACAAACAACAATCATACTATCCACATTAAGTATTTTCTTCCAGTTTTTCTGTCTTTTGGAATAAATTCTACATTTGCTTCCTTAAAGCATAGCTGTAATCACATTGTTGCTTTGATCTACTATTCTTTTTGATTTAACATTCTATCACAAGTATTGTCATCATCTTCCCAGAGGTGGCGTCATCCTTTCTTGGCGGGGGCGGGGTTGGGGGCTGCGGCTGGCTGGAGGAGTAAGATAGCTCCTGGAGGAGCCACATTCACACAGCAAGCATGCCAGCATTACTTACAGGAGACGTTTATTTGGGGTGGTTTGAGAAGACATTTTGGATGTGGTGGTGCCAAAGCTCCAAGACACCAGGCTTGACACTACCAATCCGTCTTCAGACACAGAATTTCAAACAGTGTGCACACAATTTCATTGAGTGGATGTACCGCGCTTGGTTTAATTAATCCTTCTTTTGAACATTTTAAATTGTGTTTTCTTTCTTCCTTCCTCTGTTCCTCCCTTTTCTTTCTTCCTCTCTTCCTCCCTCCTTTCTTCCCTATTTTTTTCTCTCTTCCTCCATCCTTTTCTTCCTTCCTTAAATGTTTGTTTAAAATATCTTTAACTCCTTAATGTCATCCATTTTCTTCTCCCCTTACTGTTCTCATTGCAAAATCTATCAAGAGGTGAAGCCTTAATGTAATTAATAGGCGAAAACATCTAAGTCGGAGTGAAGAGCTTGCTGTGGTTTTATTACAAAGTTTCACATGGATTATTTTGAAAGTTTACAATTGAAAAACTGAAAACATTTTCCTCAATGCATTGGAAAATCTGGAAAACACCAAACAGTAATACAAATGCATTGTAGGAAATCTGGAAAACACTTTTCAGTATAAGAAAAAAAATTGATCCTTATTTCCACTACCTAGAGTCAACCCTGTCTATATTTTGGCATCATGTTGCCTTCCACCCTTTTTTCATATATACATAAAATAGAATTCTAAAGTCTTGGTTTTTCTTTTTTTCTCATAACTTCATTCATTATTTCTCTTGCTTAGTTTCTAATAAAATGTCATCTGATTGAGTAAATAATGGGACCTTAGAGATAATCACTGAGGCTATAGCAAATTTCACAGATTAGTGAGTATCCATTCATTCTTCCAATATCCACATATGAGTGCCTGCTGTATGCCAGACACAGAGCTGGAGGATCCAGTGTGAGCTGAACAAATACTGTCCATGCCTATGCGGAGCTTACGGTCTAGTGGAGAGACAGATGTTTACTGTTAGTCAAGAGGGAAAGAAGTGAGTGTGGACCGTCATGGTCCTCTGAGGCTGAAGAAGAGAGAGCAAACATAGGCAGGAGCCGCTTCCTACAGGGCCCTAAAGTCCAGTCCACTTCATGAGGACTACATCCTGGGAGCAATGTGAAGCCACCGAAGTAGCTCTCATTGGACACCAACAGGACTAGATTTTCACTTTTGCAGGATCATACTGACTACAGTGAGGAGAATGCATAGGAGAGGAGCAAGAGTGGATGGGGAGGACAACCTGCCCCCTCAGAGGAAGCCTTGTGCCGCTGCATGTCCTCCGCGTGGCACCCTGGGCTTTGCCTGCTCTTACTTCCACCACCGTCCTTCTCAGTTATCCCCTCAGGCATCATAATCTCCATGGTCTTCCTCCCTATGGTTCCTTCTCCTGTGCCTATGAATATGCACTGATGTTGCCTTTTTTCGAGAATAAGAAGCAATCCTTCATTTAAGCTTCTTGGTTACCAAAATTGAGCCAAACTCTTGGAATGAACTTTCTACACCTGTTGCCTCCACTTCCTCAACTTGATATACACCTGCTCTCTAAACTAGTATTAGATGATACATCATTCTCAAAGGCTACTTGCCAGACATTCGTTGGCTGTTTCTTCACCATCTGTCTTTGACCCAACAGCCTCATATATCCTCTTGGGGATCTATGAGGTTCTGGGAAATTATGGAGTTGGAGCACATGACCTAGGTAGGTCAATCAATGCATTGTATCCCCTAGTCACAGTGATTGGTGCAGGGGTGGTCACGTGACCTAAGCCAGTCCAATCGGAATGAATTGTAGGGCTTTTGCTTAGAATCACTGGAAACAGATGCTCTTTCTTCTTCTGGACTCTGTGCCCTGAGGATTTACACCCTTTATTTGGCCAACCTTTACTATTCAGCTCTTATTAATGTTAGCCTGCACCATCTTGGCTCTTCTCTGACCTCTAAGAAGTCTCTTCCTTGGCTTCCTTCTTTAGAGCTTCCTCCTCTTTCCACATCTCAAACGTGGACATTTCCACAGATTCTGTTTTCAAACCTTACGTGTCTTCTCCCTTGAAGGGTTTTTGTAGGTTCATGCTTTATCTCTCCATTCTCTATCCGCATACCTCTCAAATCTATGTTTTCTGGTGTCTCTCTCAAACTTCAGTCCTGCACTTTTTAACAGAATGCTAGACATTTTCATCCAGATGTCCTGTCAGCCCTCCAAACCGACTTGTCTAAAATAAAAATCACCAACAACCAAAATGAAAAATAAGTACAGGAAATGAGTTTACAGAAAAGGAAATATGAATGCCTCTGAAATATATGAAAATATACCTAAGCTTAGTCATAATAAGAAGTGGAAATTAAATTATGCTGAGGAGAAATTAAAACTTATGTTCACATAAAAACCAGTATATGAATGTTAGAGCAGTTCTATTAATAATCACTAAATATTGGAAACAACCCTGATGTCATCAGTGGGTGATGGGGAAACAAACTGGGCTACAATTGTACAATGGAATACTCCTCAGCAATAAAAAGCAACATGCTGTGGACGCATGCAACAGCTTGGAAGAAATCTCCAGGAAATTATGCTGAACGGAAAAAGCCAGTCTCCAAGGGTTACATACTGTATGGTTCTATTTATACGGCATCCTACAAAAGATATAACTATAGTGATGGAGAACAGATCAGTGGTTGCTAGGGGCTAAGGATGGGGGAGGGTGTGGCTACAAGGGGACATCAAGAGGGAGCTTTTTGGGGTGATGAAACTGTTCTGTATTGTGGTGCTGGTTACTCAAATCTAGACATGTGTTAAAGTCCATAGACTATACACCCAAAATTCAATTTTATTGTTTGTTAACTTAAAAAATACAATTAAAATTACCTTTCAAATAAACATAAAAATACTGGTGGGCTCTTCTGTTTGTACTAAATGACACTGTTGAGCGTCTGCTGCTGTGTGTAAAGCAGTGCTCTGGACACTGAGGGGTTCCCAACATTCCCCCTCCCACCCCCTTTCCCCCCAACACAAACTGTACCCCTCACCTATCAGGGTTGACAAAAATCCAGAAGTCTGACAACAATCTGGTGATGAAACAGTAGGGGGAAAAAGGGACTCATGTCCATTAATCAAATGAATGCAAAATGGCACAACCCTTATGGGGAGAAACTTGGCAAAATTACATGTTCATTTAACCTCTGACCACCAATCTCACTCTGGGACAGGACCACAGAGAGACACGTGCCCATGTCTGAAGTGAGGTATTTCCAAGATGTCTATTGTGGTATTGTTTGTAATAGCAAGAGACTGGAAAACCACCAAGGTCCCCCTACAGGGATGCGTTAAATCTAACCATGGTACAGTCACACAATGGGATATGCTGCAGCCATACAAAGGATGAGGGGGCTATGACATGGCATTTTAAAAAGCGTGATGCATGGGCTGGCCCAGTGGCGCAGCGGTTAAGTTCTCATGTTCCACTTCGGTGGCCCAGGGTTCGCCGGTTCAGATCCAAGGTGTGGACATGGCACTGCTTGGCCAGTCATACTGTGGTAGGCATCTCACATATAAAGTAGAGGAAGATGGGCACGAATGTTAGCTCAGGGCCAGTCTTCCTCAGCAAAAAGAGGAGGATTGGCAGCAGATGTTAGGCCAGGGCTAATCTTCCTCAAAAAAAAAAAAGTGTGATGCAGAACACTGTATCGTATGCTACCACTTCCATCTAAAAAGGTAGGAGAATCTATAGATACATTTTTACTTGAATACACAAACAGGTTCCCTTGCATGGCGGGGGACAGAGCTGGGCAGGACACTTTTGCAGGATACCCTTGCATACCTTTTGAATTTTATATCATCTAAATGTACTGCGTCCTTACAAAATTTAAGTGAAATAAAATTCAGTCTCTCCTTCTCCAAACAGGATCTGCCTTTCACTCTCCCTATGACGTGGAGATCCCAGGCGAGCCCAACTGTGTCCTCTACAGGGCACTGGGCATATTTGGGGACTGGGGGGGCAGGGGATGGCCTGCCGAAACACCAACTGCTGAGGACTGAGGGCATCTTGTCTGTGTGTTTTAAAGGAGCGTGCATTTTGAGGGAAGGATGAGAGTCAGGCACAATGAGCTCCACACTGCAAAGGGCCTTTCCTCTGTTAAGACGGGAGAGAAGATTCTGCCACTCAGACTGTCTCCTGGGAGCCCCACTAGACTTAGTGTCTGAGCCCTAAGGACATCAGAGAGGATGAAAGAGTCATTTTGCTTAAATCTATAAAACGCAGAGCCAGAGAAGAGTGCTTTGAGACCCCTTTGGCAGAGTCCTCTTCAAAGGGAAGAATCCATTCTTCCTCGTACCTCTAGGCCCCAGGTGTGGCATTTTATGATACCACCTGGCAGAACAAAGCCAGGGCATCTGTATTGTTCGCTATCGCCCTTGAATCAGAGTCATGGGCGCAGACCTGCTTTGCCTGGTGAGGCAGCTGCAGAGATGCTGGTGACATGCAGATCACCGGGGTTGGGGGGGGGGGGGGGCGGTGCTGGCACCCGGCAGGGACCGTCGTACTCAGAGCAACAACAGCCTCTCGCAGACCAGCTGGGGAAGGGGCAATTACTGCCAATATCTGGAAGCTGCTGGGCCTGGAGGGCAGTGGGCAAGACCAAGGAGTCCAAGGTCACAGCCTGGGCAGAGAGAGCAAGGGACCCAGGAAGCCACCCTGACACCATGGGGTCAGGTGGCACTAAGGGGCTCAGAGTGGTTCATGACCACAAGTGAGATTCCCTTTGAAAGCTCCAGAAATATTTTGTGTGGGCATTTCTGTTTGAGGTGGGGTAAAACAGTTTTGCAGAGGGCTAGAGGTTCAGAGGGATTCTGCAGGTGCTCAGGGAAATTCACGTATTTACACACCTTTCTGTTGGTGGCACCCTATGGTCAAAGAAGCTCTGAGTCCTGATGGCGCTATCTGACTGTCCCTTCCTCTGACCATGCATAACCACCAGTCACTATATTCCACAGACTCCTCCTTCATTCACAAGATCCCGCTCCCGCTGCCACCTCCGAATGCCTACTTTACCACCAGAGTTCAAACCTTCGTGTCTTCCCCTGCCTGCCATTCTCCCGTCCCAAAGCACTCACTGACCTCCTGGCTGTTTCAATAGCAAACGTTCTCCAATTTTAGCGTGCATTGGAATCACTTAGAAAGACTATTAAAATGCAGATTTCAGGGTCTGCCCTTCAATTTTGACCCGAAGTGAGGCCCAGGAGTCTGCACGTTAACACCCCAATGTAACGCTGGCATAGGGACTTTAAATCAAAAAAAAAACACACACATAGATATGGAGAACAGACGGGTGGTTACCAGAGGGGAAGGGGTTATGGGAGGAGGGGGAAAGGGGCTCAGGGGCACAGGTGTACAGCGACAGATGACAACTAGACTTTTGGTGGTGCACACGATGCAATCTACACAGAAGTGTAAATATGATCATGTACACCTGAAATGTACACAATGTTTTAAACCAACGTGACCTCAATAAAAACATAATAAAAACTATATATGCTTTGATAAAATAAAAATTAGATTTAAAAAGACTTAAATAAGAAATAAAAGAACAAACTATTAATAAAAAAAATAAACCTCTGAGAAATACTGGCCCATAGATTGAGCATCAGAGTCCGGCATGGTAGGGATTTAATTACATCATTCCAGGGTTTTCTCTCACTGCTTTCCGATTCAAATGAGTCTCCTTGCTTTTCCCAACCATGCCTAGGACAATTTTAGCATCATAGGTTTGCATTCCTTTTATGCATGACACACTTGAACCATCTCTATCTATGACGATCTTATCAGTTCCTCAAAGGCTCAGCTCAAAAGCTACTTCCTTTCCAAAATATCTTTGTGTATCACCACAGATGGCAATAACCTTCCCCTGAACGGAATGTGAAGGCACTTGCTTAATATCACTCAGAAAGCCCCTCCCTTATGTGGCCTTGGCTGCAGCTCCGTGGTCCCATGCTTTTCCCAAATTGATTATAAGCCTCTGATCAGAAGAACAAGTTATCTTGCATCTTTGCATTATTCCTCAAGGCTCCTTGCACAGTGCCTAACATATAGCAGATACTCAGTTATAGTGATTGGGAGAAAATTCCCAACGCCTTTCTCTTATCCTGAATATCCATAATATTTAACACCCATTGTTTCAATAGATAAGAGAACATTTGCCTTCCTTCTCTGTCTTCCTTTATAATTGCAGTTACCAAATTCCCAGACATTTGGTGGGAATACTCTTTATAAACTAATTCTGTTCATCTTCAATGCACCAAGAAACTAGACTATTTTGGTCCACAGCCCTCGTATTTGAGGCAAACGAATTTTATCTAACATGGCTGCGGGTGTAGGGTTTTTTCCTTCTAGACACACGGTTGGATTTTCAGCTGTAAAAGGTGATATTGTCATAAAGACATTTAGGTATTTGTGTGAGGAAAATACTTGAACCATCACTAATGAGCTTGCTAATTTGGGGCTTTAAATTTCTAATAATAAAATTATTGTAAACAGCTTCTAAAAATAAGGACTGTAGTGCTTGAAAATTCACGAACATTTTTTTACAAGCCACTAAATTCACAGAAACTATAAAAGCTCACAAAATCTCCATCCTGGAATTGGAGCTGCTGTTTCGATTTTGGCAGATTCGAAATGAGGTGATTTCTTTGGAAGTGCACAGTCATGTGTTTGGCACAGTATGTGGGACCAGAGGGAAAACAGCTCAGAGTTCTCTAGAATGACGAAGGCCAGCTGTGGGGCAGAGGACGGTGAGCAGAGTACAGAGGCAGAGGTGGGGGCCACTAACCAGCACTGGGATAATTCTGTCCCGAACAGGCAGGTTTGGGGGCTGGGAGCAGAGAGAAGAAAAGAGAGGAAGAGAGTGTGTGGTTTATAGGCAGATATGAACTATATGGAAGGGAGGTAGAAAATGATAATGCAAAAAGCATGATAAGGAAAATACACGAGGGCAAAAATGGAAGAATAAACATTCTTTGCTTTGCAAAAAACAGATTTAAAACTCCTTTCCATAAAAGAATATAATTGGACTACAAAGTATGCAAAATATACAAAATATTCACCACTTAGACCCAGTAACTCCACTCCTAGGAATTTATTTTAGGAAAACAAGCAGAGAAAGTAACAAAGCTGCTCACAAAGGATTACGCAGAGGGATAATTCTTATTGGGTTATTTCATCTCATACCATTAAATCTAAAAAGTAGCACATGCTTCACTATAAAACAATCAGAAAACAGAAACAAGCAAAAACAGCCTAAAGAATGGAGCAGGCATCATAATAAGAAAGAATCTGGAAAGACAGAAATCAAGCATGTTATAACATTGTTTACACCAAAAATGAGATAAAAATACATACTGCAAAAGAATGAAACTGGACCACGAGCTTATAGCACACACAAAAGTTAACTCAAAATGAACCAAAGACTTCAACATAAGACCTGAAACCATAAAACTCCTAGAAGAAAACGTAGGCAGTAAGTTCCTTGACATTGGTCTTGGTGATGATTTTTTGAATCTGACACCAAAAGCAAAAGCAACAAAAGCAAAAATAAACAAGTGGGGCTACATCCAACTAAAAAGCTTCAGCACAGCAAAGGAAACCATCAACAACATGAAAAGGCAAGCTACTGGGGCCGGCCTGTGGCTGTCGCTCCACTCTGGCGGCCCAGTTTCACTGGTTCGGATCCTGGGCGCAGACCTAGCACCACTCATCAGGCCATAGTATGGCGGCATCCCACACAGCAGAACCAGAATGACCTACAACTAGAATACACAACTAGGTACTGAGGCTTCGGGGAGGAAAAACAAAAACAGGAGGGGGATTGGCAACAGGTGTTAGCTCAGGGCCAATCTCCTCACTAAAACAAAAACAAAAACAAAACTTGTGGTGGAAACTTAAAAATAAAAAGGCATTCTACTGAATGGAAGAAAATAATTGCAAATCATATATCTGATAAGTGGAAAATATCCCAAAATATAAAGAATTGATACAACTCAATAGCAAAAAACCAAACAATCCAGTTAAAAAATGGGCAGAAGATCTGAAGAGATATTCTTTCCAAGAAGATATACAGATGGCCGACAGGTACATGAGAGGGTACTCAACATTATTACTCATCAGGGAAATGTAAATCAAAACCGCCACGATATCACCTCACACATGTTAGAATGGATCTTATCAAAAAGACAAGAAAAAACAAGTGTTGGCAAGGATGTGGAGAAAAGGAAGTTCTTGTGCACTGTTGGTGGGTATGTAAGTGGGTTCAACCACTATGGAAAACAGTATGGAGGTTCCTCGAAAAATTAAAAATAGAACTACGGTATGATCCAGCTATTCCACTGTTGGGTATTTATCTGAAGAAAATAAAAACATTACTCTGAAAAGATACATAGACCCCATGTTCACTGCAGCACTATTTATAATAGCTAAGATATGCAAACAACCTAAGTGTTCATTGAGAAATGAATGGATAAAGAAATTGTGATGTGTATACATACATACACACACACAGACTGGAACATTACTCAGCCATAAAAAAGAATGAAATCTTGCTATTTGGGCACAACATAGATGGACCTCGAGGGCATTACACTAAGTGAAATAAGTCAGCCGGGGAAAGACAAATAACATATGATCTCTCTTATATGTGGAATCTTAAAAAAAAAAAACCAAAAAACCAAACTCATAGATACAGAGAATAGATTGTTCTCAGAACCCCTCACTCTTTCTTTTCTTCCTCCATCTCTTCACTCCTTTTTTCTCTTGTTCTTCTTTTAATTTAAGGGGGAAAAAAAATCTTCTTTCACCTTATTTAAAGTCCTTTAAGCAATAAAGTCTTGGTAATATAAAAAGCTCAAATTTTGCAAAAAATACCAACACATACTGCTTTCTTATTTAATAACATAGCATGGATATTTTCCATTTGAAAAGCTACATTTCTGAAACCTTATTTTCTATGGTTTCAAAGTAACTATAACAAGATCAAGCAGAATACAAACGTTGCAAAAAGGATGATCCTGATTTTATATAAATATATGCTTACATGTATGGATAAGATATCAGAAGGAAATCAACTAAAATATTAAGAGTATATTTTTCTGTTTGGATATTACAGATGATGATGCTTTGCACTGTTTTTCTAAATTTTCTATAGTCAATCTCTATTGTTTCATTATACTAAAACTGTAATCTAGGCAAAGAAGGCTCAGACAATGTGTAATCAGTAATGTTAAAATAAGAATGTTTCAAAATAGATGAAGATAGAAATAACTAACTGCTGCTTATAAATTTTCATATCATGCCAAAAAATGAAACGCCCCCACGAACCTAGATGATAATCAATACACCACTCCTCCATGATGTAAGTAACATTTAAAATAAAGGCACATAAGATGTATTGCCAGCACTACCCTAAGAGTAAATTGTTTGAAATATAATCAACCTTTAATGCAATTTCCCATCCAAGGTTTAAATGAGGCCTTTCAAATTATTTGGAAAAAAATCATTACATGAAACTAAGACTTTCCAAAGTTAAAATGGAGAAAGATCTAAATCCTTTTGATTTTTGTACCTATTCTCATTTCAGTTATAAAATTCAGTATTCAGATAAAAGCGTGAGCTTTATTCTATCTCATATCAGAAAAGAATAATAAAGACAGGCAATCTAAAATGTTTAGAAAAGAATGCTAATAAAGCTATGCCACGCCAGAACAAATTTTAGTGAATGTTTACATAAACACATAAAATAGTGTTTTTATTCTTAACCAAAGAGAAACACCCTCCCTCTTGGTAAACATCTCTAGATATTTCAACAGCAGTCCCTCACCCTGAGAACTCTCGGCATCCGTGAATTCTGACCCTGCGTCACATTCCCATATGCAGTTTACTGCAACCAATTTACATTCGATCTTCAAACATCTTCGCTGAAGAATGCTATTGAGCAGGCCAACACAACACAAGGTTAGCTAACTAGAAAGAAGGGGAGAGAACAAACCCATTCATTCAATTGTTAGGAAAGAATGCATTCAGATCTTGGAACTATTTATGCCGAGAACTCTATGATTCTGGCATCTTCCCCTCTGCCAGGTCCCCCGCTGAGAATGTGAAGGGCCTTCTCTGCCCTTGGCTGCCTTCACAGAGCGAGCTGAAGCCAGGAGCAGAGTAAAAGCCAAGACCCACTGCTTTGTAGATGCAGTGAATGCTCTGAATGCAAGCAGACCCTGACATTAAAACAAACTAAACAAAAAACCCCAAACTCTACAATTATTCTAGAAAATAATTTTCAGTTATAGATCAATGTTTCCGAGTTAATACACTCAGAATACTTATTCTTTCCCATGCCAGCTCACAATGAATTCAATTTCTGAGAATAATGCTCATGAGCTTCAATAGAAGCCAAAAGGCAAAACGGAGGCAACATTGTTCATGAATATGAATATGATTACAGAGAGAAACCTACATGCTATGTAATTAGCATGTGTATAGGGAAGAAAGAGTGAATGCGTAAGTTCAAAAATATTAATTTCCTATCGAAACACACCAGTGGCCACAGGGGCAATCAAAAGTAGGAAGCAGATCTACCCTGCTATGTGGTGTGAACGTAAACAGTAGAATCTTCTAATATTCATGGCTGTTTGAGGGGGCTCTCTGTCACTGATGCCCCTCCCTTCTGTGTCACGACTGCTCTCTGAGTCACCTCGGATGTCTGAGCACAGATCTAGGATGAAGGATCACGAGGCGTGGAAATGAATGATTATAAAGAGAAGGCTATGACACAGACTTTTGAAAACTCCCTGAAACTCAAGAGTAATGGACTATATGAGACAGAAAAAAGTATGCCAGCTTCCACCTTCTACAATTTTAGAATAAATACCCACTTGGAAAGTGAGCATCTTGAAACTTTAATTAGAAATTATGTTGATATTTTTATAGAAAGTGGTTTTCTGTAAGTGTGTTAAGAAAAATTATATAAAACTTGGATGTCAGGCAAACACATTTCAATGTCATGTGGGGGCTAAGGCCATCCAAGGATCATAAAAGGGAAAGTACTTCCCTGACTCACTGTTCGCTGTGGATCAAAGATCTCGAGTTCATGAAGTGACAGGCTAGCT
Organism: Equus caballus; assembly: GCF_041296265.1. Taxonomy (NCBI): domain Eukaryota; kingdom Metazoa; phylum Chordata; class Mammalia; order Perissodactyla; family Equidae; genus Equus; species Equus caballus. Next base: position 11,639,008 of record NC_091689.1, on the reverse strand, counting down.
GGTAGATTTTTGTTTGGGAGAGATGCAAATAATTTCCGTTCAGTGGAAATGATAACCCCAAAGATCACAGTTTATTGCCCTGTAAGACAGTAACCAGTTTTGTATACAACACGGCAATCTTAATGTAATCTTTCTTTATTAAATTGCCTGTAAATATTTAGTTCTTTTTTACATTTTACTGGTTCTTTCATTAATTAGTGAGTTGAATAAAATCTTTGACATCTATTCATTGTATATTTGGATCAGAGTTATCATTTTACCATTTAAAAATTATACTCTAGCAAATCGATAATTATTTCAATGTTTATTTGCATAACTAATTATCTTGGATGATTGAATATGCATATTTCATATAACAATTGTAATTTTTATCTTGTTTTCCTTTGTATATTCTCTTTAAATGGCATTTGTTTGCTAAAAAAGTAAATAAGGCAGATATGATGTTTCTTAATGTGATGATATAAGATATTATTGCACACTTTTTATAATTTCAATATTAACTAGAAGGATATTTAAGCATACTATATATTTCCAAACTTTATTCCATATACAGCATAATTTAGGAAATAATCACTTGCTTGTCCTGGCTTCATGGAATCTCACAAGTCCAAACTGCAGATCTTTACAAAACAGACAAAATTCCCCCCCCGACCTCATAATTCACATTAATATGAACAGCTCTAACTATAACGAGTCACAGGGCTTGGCAGGTCAACAGGATTATGACATTAGATCAGACAAGCTCCCAGGCAGGTTCTAACATCATCTTTGACAACTGCTAAGCAGCTTGCAAGAATGACAAGTATAGAGAAGGGCAATCTGCCAGAAGACACAAAAGACATTGTCAAACATTTAAAGATGTTCCTCAAATCTGGGGGGGGCAGAGGGGCCCCTGAGCAACAAGAGAACAGAAGAAAGTCATGTTCAATGTGATATAATTGTTGAACAGGCCCGTGCAGGTTGAAATTCAGTTGACGTTGTCCCCATATTTGCTGGCATGTGTTTGTAGACTGTTTCAGTGCTTTTCAAACTGTATCTTGCATTAGAATCTGCTGAGGAGTTTGTTAAAAGGTAGGTTCTGATTCAGTAGGTCTGGGTGGGGCCTGAGACTCTGCATTTCTAACAAGCTCCCAGGTGACGCTGAGCCTGCTGGTCAGGGGACGACACTGTGAAGGGCAAAGACCATCTCCCCTAAATCTGCTAAATTGCAGAGGCCAACGTGGGCTCCTCGTGTTGAATGTAGCACGTCAGAACTTCCAGCATGTTTTTTTTGAAATATGCATAAAAGAACAAAAGCTTCTGAATTATATTAGTACCACATTGAAAGTGCTATCATAACTTTTGAAAGTCTTAAAGTGATAGTCCAATGTAGAAATACTTGTACGCAAAGGGACACAAAAGAAAGATCAGATGATTATTTGTAGACCTGGTGACCCGGGTGCTCGCATTTAGAGGACAAGTAAATCTGTCCCAGTGCTTTGTCACTGACCCTCTGGAATGTTGGCTTGAACTCTTGAGTCCTGGGCAACTTGTGCAAAAACAGAACTCTCCGAGGGGACACTTTGCAGCCCTTGTATCACACTAGGAACTGGAGATTTTAAAAAACCCGTCTTGTTTTGCAGACTCTTCTAGTGATGTCAAATGTGGCCATGCAATGTTTTTGATGAGGCTGGACAATCTCAACTACAGAGATTGTCACTTCTTTGTCATTAAGTGTGTGTCAAGTGAGAAGGTCAAGCCATGTAACGTAATTAAAATGGAGAAATGAGATCCAAGATACAATGAGGTACAAGATTGTGGCACCTGGGTGACCTTCTGTTTTCACAAATGCGATGAGAGCTCAGGGCTATGGTGTGGAAACAAGACTGCCATAGACCTAAGCACATCAAATAACTTTATGGAGGTTTCAGGGGCTTAAAATAACCAAATAAATTACCACACTTTCAGGAAGCCCTGTATGCATTTAAAAACACGATACATGAAGTGTTTATTTCCTTTCCCAAGTGAGCATGCTTTGAGGAACGTTCCCACTGACATACACAAACACAGCCCTCAGTAGTGTTTTGAGATGAATATTAAGGTCTAGACCTTTAGCTGATTTTCAGAGCATAAGAGCCCAGCCAGCTACTTCACTCCTCTCTACCTGCCTGCTGTGCCCCAGCTAGTGTCCACCAAATGATCAACAGGACAGACTTGGGTAATGAGACCAATTCTCAGGCAGTTTTATGGCTGTGATGGATAAATAGCTCATTTGCCCTTTTGTGGCTAGCTAGATACTGCTATTTCTCTCCACAGGCAACTTGGCCCTGCTCAACTCTCTGAACCCTTTAAGGTGAATTTCTCATTCTGAAACAACACGACAGAGAAGGGCTGGGTGGATATTGATTCTGTTGAGAGCTTGGTTCCCTTTTTCAATTGGGTTTGGGATGTAGGTTTATAATGACTAAGAGGAATTTTGCAAATCAATGGTTTGTGATTTTTTAAATGGATTCCCAAGCAATAAAAGGACAAAAGACATAAGCTCCTTGAAACTCGTGTATTTGTTTTATTGCCAAAATCCACATTAAGTGTTGTTAAGAAAAAGATAGCACAGGGAAAGAAATCGTAAGAAATGCAAGTACCTGGTGGAATAAATCATCTTCCATCACAGTGGAGTCTAAAATTGTCCTTCTCTTCTAGGAAATCCTTATGTAATAACAATAGAGCTCACGTAATTATTTATTCATTCATTCAATAGCTATTATGTGCTTTTATTTTCAATTGGTCATTACATACCAAGAAATAAACTAGGATGGAGCAAGAATAAGATACAGTCTCTGTCTATTAAACAAAAATAGCTTTATTGTTTTTGTCAACAAGTCAGGCTCACCATTAAAAAAGGCATTTCAGGGCCCTTTGCCCATAACCTCTCCCTTCAACATACACATAAATCTTACAACCAATGGCAC